>NC_140561.1:23534736-24134736 GCF_057381845.1 Rhamphochromis longiceps
TCCTTCTCTGATTTTGTCCCGTTGTTCCTCTCAGACCTCGGCACAACTTTTTCTTTGCCATGTTTTCGTCACATTTTTTCCCCCTTTGTCTCACATCTGATTTACTCACATTTGGGTTGGCAGGGCCACCTGGCTGGACGGCTCACTGAATGTATCGGTTTGTTTAAACAGCCGATGGACCGGGTTGCTGGCTAGTTGTGGAAATCGGCAGCTTGCCAGTACCACATGTGGTCCATCTGTTTATCTATGTCTCTGCTATGTCTCCTCTGCTGTCTTCTCTGTTTCATCTGTGTTTCTTTCCAGGCACTTGCCAAGACTCTCCTTTCTGTCATGAATAAATACCTTTCATTTTCTCTCTTTACGCCTCCAAATTTGTCATCTCTTATATTGTGTCTCAGTTTGTGTTGTTGTTCTTTTTGGCTCCGCGGTGACACCACCAATCTGTTGGTGCTAGGAGACTAAGAGTGCTAATTGTCTCTCCAATCGCATAGCTGGAGATGGGAGAGACCCCCATCTGTTCAGTGTGGGTGTAAAGGTTTGTGCTGTGTATTTGTGTAGGCCTGTGTGCATTTACCATACGTGAAAACAAGTGTTTTGGTGCTGTAGCTGACGAATGTGTTGTTTACCCAGCCTCGGGAGGACATTACCTGATTGGTTTGAATTGTGTTAATTTAGGTTAATTTGTCTCTCTGCTTCACTCGCTGACAACTTACTTTCACAACATGTTCTAAAACTTCTCACAAAGTAATTCTTTAACTAAGTGCTTGAGATAATTTTGGTTTTTAAAGACATCATGAACAAGATGAGTCGCTTGTCATCCTTAATGGCATAATCTCTTTGAAACAGAGTACACTGTGGGACTTCATGTTGTGTGAGAAGTGAATTCAGAAAATAAAATAACTCAGCTGCATGACAGTGCATTCAAACCTTTTATAGTTTTTGAACAGCTGTTTAACAGTCTTAGACTCAAAGGTTGCGCCGATTGGCACCCAAACTGACTTGATAACGAAGAAACAAACCAGTTTATTAAAAGTGCCAACTATACTCAACACAAGTGAGTCTGCTGCTTTAGTCATAGCAAAAATCCTGCATTTGTTTAGAGTTGTGTTTTTCGGTTATCCATATTCAATTCAGTCCTGTTGTAGTTACATAGCTTGATATAAAAAAAAAAGTCACCTCAACACACTTTATATTGTAAGGTAAGGACTGTACAATAATACAGTGAGACGAGTGAGACGATCCCCTGTGAACAAGTACTTGGTGACAGTGGGAAGGAAAAACTCCCTTTTAACAGGAAAAAAAACTCTGGCAGTATCAGGCTCAGGGAGGAGCAGCCATTTGCTATGACCAGTTGGGGGTGAGAGGAGGGAAACGGGAAAAATATATACATACTCTGTGGAAGAGAGCCAGTAAATCTAGAATGGTGCATAAACAAGTCAAAAGAAAGTCAAAAGAAGTGAGTCAAGCAAAAACAGATCCATTGCAGTGTAGCTAAGGGAGGATTCAGGATTACCTGATTAGCACTAACTATATTCTTTGTCAAAAAGGGAAGTTTTCATCTAAAAGTAGAAAGACTATCTGTCTCCAGAATCTGCTGCCCATTCGACTTTTAAATACCCAGGGAAGCACAAGTTAGCCTGCACTCTGAGAGCAAAGTGCTTTGGTGGTGTGATGTGGTACTATGTGGTTTATAAGAGAAGATGAAGCCAGGTTATTGTAGACCTTGTATGTCAGAATGATTTTAAATGAAATTCTCATATACAAGGGAGCCAATGCAGCGAAGCCAATGCAGGAGAAATCTGGTCTCTCTTTCTAGTCCCTGTTGCTGACATATTTTGGAGGGAGTTTTTGGGGCAGCCTGATAATAATGAATTACAATAGTCCAGCCTGGTAGTAATAAATGCATGAAGTAGGTACAGCAGTTATAGGAAGGTTTAGAGAACAAACATGTCTTTTCCCCCAAATATTAGGAGGTAATCTGTATTTCTGTTGCAAGCTGACATTCAAACGCGCATCTTCATGTTTGTATGTTACTGTTACTAATGGTAGATCAGTTGACAGTTCATTTGAAATAATTAATAATGATTTTTTGAGATACGTCATTTCAGTAATGGCAATTAGATTTTGATGAAATAACAGAAACTAGGACAGGACCCCCACCTCGAGTCTAGACGCTGGTGGTGATGGAGATGGAGCCTTGTTGAAGCTCTTTAAGTGACCGGAGTGATGTGGATATGGGTAGGAGGCTGGTTGCATGAATGGGAGTCTGAAAGACAGAATGACAGAAGAACACTGAGATTTAAAGAACATAGAAGGAACAGAAGCTCGTTGGCTCAGAGAAGGCGGGCAGGAAAGTGGTTGGACAAATGCAAAGTCAGCGGTTATTGCAGGATCATTAGGAAGGCAGAATTCTTTTATAGAAGTTTTCTGATTACATTCTGTCAGTATGTAATGTGTATCAAAATGATTAACTTTTGGATATGAAACTACACAAAATGCATATTTTCATGCCAAAAGACCACATATTTGATACACTTCTCAGATTTGTTTCCCATTTGTGAATTTGAAATGTAAACATTAATTATGGTTGTTACAGTGCACAGCTTTGTGCTCTTTGTGGTTTTTCAGTTAAATTTATACAAAGAATGTCTTGTACACATATTACAAGACTGCATAATTAAGAGGGTCTAAGAAACAGTTTTTTATGCTGATTTACAGAACTTTACACAAGCCTAAACTTCTTTATGACTGTGCTTAAAGGGGACGATTTAGAGGGGAAAAATAGCTTACAAAATAAAAGCAGTAGCAGTATGTTATCGTTCGTGTTAGTCATGCCTTTATAAAGGGCACCATATGGGTCTTGTCTGGTTTGTGCTATCCGTGTTCATTTATTGGTACATAAAATGTACAAGTTAGGTTCATTGCTCTGTCAGGCTGTGTTTGTGAGTGCGTGTGTGCATGTGTGCATGTGTGCGTGCATGTGTCTGGCCATGGCAAGTGCCAGCCTGGCAGCAGGCATTAGTCAGAGCACAGACAGAACATGCTGTCTGTCAGGCCGTCGCGTTGCTATAGTGACACTGTCTGCTTCTCTCAGGTGCTTCTGGGAAACCATTCCTCACCCAAACCAGCCTGTCTGGGTGCCAGCCACAGGACACAGCTCCTTTTTTCTTCTCAGCAGACTCCCTGTCCGTTTCTTTGCCAGCACTCGTTTGTTCTTTGCTTCATCCCCTCTTTGAACGCATTCACGGGGCTCAGGCTGAGATCGTTGACCCCATTCTGCATTGTGAGGTGGGAAAAAAAAAAGAATAAACTAAGAGAAACATGATTTCTGAATTTTATTTCCAGCTACATGCACACACACAAAGGATGCCAAAGTCCTGACATCCTTCGGGTGATCCTTTTTGGCTCTGACCATGCGTGACCTCACTCCACCTGAGTTTCTGCTTTTTGTTATTGATTGCTCTGCTGCAGCCCCACACACCCACATCCTCCTCCAAACACACACACACACACACACACACACACACACACACACACACACACACACACACACACACACACACACACACACACACACACACACACACACACATTCAAGAGCTTTTGTTGTGGGTTCAGTTTTGTTTTAGTCGAACTGCTTAAACACAAGCCTCAAACAAAATAAAAAAAAATGTTCCCACCTTTTGTTTTGTATTGAATCTTAAATACATTTTTACCAGCAAGTGCCTTTAGGGTATATTACTGTATTCTGTATCATATTAAATTGTATTGTGTTTACTCCCTGCCCATGTTTACACTTGCACCTACATTTTCGCTGCAGCTGAGCTACTTGGCAGGAGATAAACAATGCTAGTCATATCGTTCTAAGTTACTATATGTAAGGTTTGAGAATGAATGAATGCAACAGTAAGACAGCACCAGTCTCACATGGAGTTTTTAATCTATGCAGACATTACTGTTTACTTATTAGTGATTAAACTGATGATAAATGAAATCATTTGGCCTATTGAATTTATAAAATGTTGCTTATTTTTGTTATTTGTGCATGAAAATGGTGACTTTATCAATTAGGCAGCCTTTAAAGTAGTTGCTAGACATGGAGACTTTTAATTGGCAAATCATTTGAACCAATATTGTGATCTTTAGCACAGATGGGGCCAGTTTGTTCAGCTGCATTTGTTGAGGTTTTTAGAAAACATTCTCTCCAAATGTAGTGATTCTTTCAACTTAAGCAAACAGTTCATAGCTGATAGTTTTAGGACTACTTTCATTGTCAGACAGATATGACTTTACTGTATTGTGAGATTCATTTTCCACCTTTTTTGCTTTTTACCTCACGCCAGGGTCCAGTCACCTGTGTGGCCTTCTCTAGAACAGGGGAGTACTTTTCCTCTGGAGGCTCTGATGAACAGGTGATGGCAGAGTATTCTAACATTCTTCATTACTAACTTTAATGGAGTGTTGTTATTTAATACATTTATATCTGGTTCACAGGTAATGGTGTGGAAGAGCAACTTTGACTGTGTTGAGTTCAGTGATGGCGTCAGACTGCAACATAAAACTGCTTCCAGTTCACAGACACCAACGGCTACTTCCACAACTCACTTCCCCCTTAATTCGCATACATCTGTGTTACGTAGCAAGGTAAGTCCAAACAGAAAGGAACATGGAACCCAACAAGATGGCTGTTTTGGCTTTTACCTTTATTCAGAAGCTGAACAAATATAGCCAGAAACTGTCAAATGATAGGCAACAGAGGTCGAGGTCCAGTCAGTGGGGTCAAACCCAGGATTCAACTACTAAGGGCATTTTAAACCCTATGTGGTGTCTCCCCTTAGCACTTGCCCATCGGGTTTCACTTTGTGACTGTGTGACTGTGCAGTGATTAGTGTTGTGTTTAGCAATGAGAATAAAGAACTAAGTCAGAAACATATGCTTCCAAGCACATCGTTTCCTTTATTCATTACTGGCACGTTTCCCAGTTGTTTGGTTACGGTGTTTTCACACCTAATTGATAACATGTCATTATGTTCCATATAAACCACAGGTGATCGCTTTAATCTGGTAGTGATCACCAGTATGTAGGCCTGCATGACCCTACTAGTGACTGGTGTTTGCCAGACAGTTGCTAACCAGCATCTAGCAACCGCTCTAGCCAGCAAGATTTTATGTTGTTAAAGGGTAGTTTTATAATTTGGTTGTTAGGATATGCCAATACAAATGTATAGAAATGTCGGGGGAAAACTCTGTAAAAAACCCAGGAGAAATAAAGACACAATGAGACAAAGTTACTTTCTTTATCAAACGTGTACACGGGTGAGCTGCTAAGAACAACTCACACCATGCACAGTGGCTTGGTAATTTTTATAGGAAAGACAGTGAGAACAGGATAAGAAAATACAAAACAAATAAAATAAACAACTCCATATGTGGCGCTAGTCTCGTCAGCAGAGAGCTGGGAGAAGGCTGTGAGAGATAAAACAATCTAAAACAATATGTCCCAAAACAGTATGTCTTTGCTGAGAAAGTCTAAAAAGATAATTCTAAACTAATCTAACCATAGACAAAGGGCAGACAAAAGGCATCTTTGTACATTTAAAAGAAGGTAAAGAAACATAGAATCATTTTTCCTGTAACATTCCCCCCTGTTTAACTTATTTTAAATGTATACAACAATTGTCTATGAAAATCATTTATTAAGTATGTTAGGCAATTTTTAATTTCCAAAATCTTCAAAATGTCATCATAGCAGAAATGGCAGTCATTTGGTCTAAAGAATAAAACAAAATAAAAAGAAAAACATAGTAAATGAAAATCATAGTAAATGAAATAACAAGTGGAATAAACAAGAAAAAATAATAAAACTAAAACTACAAAAAATAAAAGGATGAAAACTAAAATGAAAACTTCAAAAAATACAAGGATAAAAACCTTATATTTAAAATGATGCAAACCTTAAATTGAAAACTTTATATGTAAAATAATGAAAACTTCATATTTAAAATGAAAACTTTATGTTTAAAACTGAAGACTTCAAAAAATAATAGAATGAAAACTTTATATTTAAAATGAAAAACTTTATGTTTAAAAGTCAAGACTTAAAAAAAATAAAAGCATGAAAACTTGCATAACCTACTAATGTTTTAATCAGTGCATGATCACTTGACAAGTCATTTTTAATCACCACGTCATTTATTAGCAGCTAGTACAAGTTCTCCTCTAACAGAATTTCAACGGGATGCTGTTCTTCTTCAGGCACGGCAACATAAGCAGTCATTGTAGTTGTTATCATCTGTGAAATCATTACTCTTAGGCATGGCAACACACACAACACTAATATGAGCAGTGCTATCATGATGAGACCTAGAAGGAAAAATGGCTTTGCTACAGCAGCCAGCCATGAACCGCTGAACAGCCAGTCCAGCCAGCTTTGTGCTGTAGCTGCTCCAGGTGTGTGTTCAGTGACATATTTTTGCAGAGCGGTCAAATTCTGCAAAGCTTCATAAATGTCTCCTCCAGTTTCGTATCCATCAGGGATAAAAGTGCAACATGTTTCCCCGATCAGCTTGCAAACTCCTCCTTGTGATGCTGTTAGCAGGTCTAGTGTCAGTGTGTTCTGCAGCACCATCGTTCTGATGGCCTGCTGTTCTCCTGCTAAGGCGGTTCCCAGGGTCTTAGTTAAGTTGATGTGTCGTAGCAGAGCATATCGGTTGATTTCCACGTGATCCCGCACCTCGGCAACTCCAATGCCGGGGATCAAGCTCTGTAAGAATTTCACTCCTCCTCCCCAGATGCGAAACTCTCCCGGCACTCCAGTGTCCACGGTAATGCCGAAAGAATTGGGGGAGGCGATGTCCACTTCACGTCTCTGCCGGCTGCTTGGGTGATGTGCAACACTTTGCATGAAGAAAACGTGATCTGATAATTCCACCAGGGCGCACAGACCTCCCCAACCTTCAGGGAGTGACAGATAAGCCTTGTTGCCACATAGGAAGTACCAGTCAGCCAAAACTCTGGTTCCTCTGCTGCTGGGTGCCGTCCGTGCACATCCTGTCTGGTACTGAGTCTTTGTTTGTAGTGGCATTCGGTAGCTGTAGTCAGAGCGACAGTTGAGGCTCATCAGTGTCGCGTTACTGGCACAGGTTTCGTTGAGTGAACAGTCCATACACTTCCTCTCGTTCCTTGGTGGGCAGAAAGTGTATATGTATTTGCATAGCAGTCAGTTTTATTATTCAAGTGAGCTGTAGTGTTCATAAACTGCCACCAGAAATTAGTGGCATAGCCATGGGGAAACTTGGTGTACTTTCCTTTGTCATACAGTGTCTGCCTTTTCTCCATGTAGCGTGACTTGTTGTCCCTCATGGAAGCAAAGGTGAAGAGCCCGGCCATGGTCAGGGCCGCTGCAGTTGATAAGAGCCACCACCTCATGACGACGGAACACACCCTCCTGTCGCGAGTAGACCCCCCGGCCAGGAAAGCTGACCCCTCCACCGGGCGAGATCACAACAAGTAGGCACGCCTGCCGTCAGCTGTGTTTAGATGGCTTCACTGACTCGCCTGCAGTGACTCTGATGGACCCAGGATGGTCGTTCCGCAATTTTGCAAGCGGTCGGTGTAGTGAGGAGGACTTGGTATGGCCCCTCCCACCTGGGTGTGCTCCAGTTTTTCCTTTGGAGCACCTTGATCAGAACCCAGTCACCGGGCTTTAGTCTGCAAGACACTGGAGAAACATCATCAGGTTGTTGATTATGTACAATGATCTCTTTGTTTTCTAACAGCTTAGACATCCATTCTGCTAATGTGTTTTCTCTGATTGCTTTGTCTATTGGTTGACTGGTAATAGGCAGTGGAAACGGCCTGCCATGAATGATTTCAAATGGAGTTAGTTTATGGGAGCCTTGTGTTAAGCGCATCCACATTTTCACTAAACCCAAACATTCAGGCCACGGCCTTCCTGTTTCTGCCATGCATTTCCTGAGCCTTTGTTTTATAGTGCCGTTAGTTCTCTCTACAAGGCCTGCGCTCTGAGGGTGATAAGCACAGTGGTGTTTTATGCTGAAACCGAGTGCTTCAGAGACCTTAGTGATGACATCATTTACAAAATGAGTGCCGTTGTCTGATCGTATCAAAGCTGGGATGCCATATGTGGGTATGAAGTGATTGCACAGGCACTTTGCTACTGAAATTGCATCTGCCTTTTTCACTGGATAGATTTCTGGCCACTTTGAGAATACATCTATAACCACTAGGGCGTATTTTTACCCTTGGCATTCATTTAGCTCAATAAAGTCCATATGAATTGTGTGAAAAGGATGAGGCGGAGTTGGAAAACGGCCTCTTTGTGGTCGCAGGTTACCCTGAGCATTATATTTTTGACACGTCATGCACGTTCTGACAAATTGTTTTGCTGAAGTTTCAAAATTTACAGTGTAAAAATGAGAGTTGACAATACAGGTCATTCCCCCCGATGACAAATGCGTACAGCCATGAGTCACTAATGCCGCCATCTTGTGGAGCGATTTTGGCAACACTGGCTTGCCATAACACATCATTAAATCGTTTGTCAGAACTGCACCGTGTTTTAGCCATTTTGCCTGCTCTGCTGTGCTCGCTGCTTTTTGTTCACTTTGCAACACATCCAGTGGAATCTGATGTGTGTTTACTGCCATCAATGTCATGTTTGTCTTTTGTGCCGCCTGTTTTGCGGCTCTGTCAGCAAAATTGTTGCCTGTAGTAATAAAAGAGCCATCAGTTTTGTGTGCTGCACATTTACACAATGCGAGTTGTTGTGGTAAATTTATTACAGTCAGCAGGCGTTGTAAGAGGCTTGCATGCTGGACTGGTTTACCGGTTGATGTAATCATTCCTCTGTTTTGCCAGAGCTTTGCGAAATGATGCACAGCAGAGAAAACATACTGGCTGTCTGTATGTATGTTTGTATTTAGCTTTCGCGTATCACAGCTATCAGCTCAGCGCTCTGTGCAGAACATGAAGAAGAAAATGGTTTTGCTTCCATTATTTTACTATCTGTGGTTACTGCGTAACCTACACAATTTCGGCCTGTGCTGTAAAGTCAAATGCTGTTCTCCTAGCTTCCACACTTGCTGATCATAAGGTGGATCTGGGCCTGGAGTTTGTTTAAATCTCAGAATGTTGTGATACTCGGTCGGTTTCTGGCACTCAGGTGTAATACCAGAAAAGAATGGCATGACTGCTATCTTAAGTTTTGTCAGAGCGTCTCTACCTAGCAAATTTACTGGACACAACGGGTCATATATGCATTTAATAAAGCACCTGCGGCCACTTGCTGTGTGTACTAGTTCTAAAAGGGCAGTTAATTGTTGTACAGTTGTGTGGCCTGAAGCTGACTTTACAACTAATTTGTCCTCTACTCCTACAATCTCGTGGGAAGTGACCTTCCTCTCCATGGTTCTAGCAGGCGTTGTCTCTATGTTATCTGCTGTTTCTGCGTGGCTGTCTGCAGCCTTAGTGTTTGTGACTTTGCTCGCCTCTCTGTTCCTGATAGCCACCTGTGGATTAGTGTTTTAGTCTATTGTCAACAGTCAGCCTTATTTTGAAGTTACAGAAAGCTTCTTCTTTTTTGTTCGTCTTGGTTTGGGAGAATAGATGCAACACTACATTTTCACTTAAGGCAGTTTTGAATAATTTCTAGTTTTTCAAACAATTCATGGATCTCACACATTTCAAACTTTGAAGTTAGGGTTGTTTCCCATTTATACATATATATATTTAACTTTGCATTGCTCACAGCTCATAGCTCACAGCTCTAAACCTAGGCATTTTTCAATCATATGCCTAATCACTATGTGTCACTGTGATTCTCAAGTATTGTCACAAGTTCGTTTAAATTCGTTTCCAAAACCAACAAAATAATCAAACAAAAACAAAAAACATAAACGTGTCAGGACACAAAAGAAAAAAGAAAAATGCTGCCACCCGAACAAGGCAGAAGTCTGCATATGTTGGCTTGTAATAGCATGCAGCTTGTAACATGGTAGACTAATGTGCCTGTGTTAATTCAGCTCCATATTATTGTGTGAAGTTGCACTGGGTTGGGAGTGGTTTTGTGTGTGTCACATTTTTGGTGAGCCAATGGCTGGAATGAGGTTGGACTAATTAGAGGCAGGTGTACTTGATTGCACTGATACACTGGTCTACTTATAGCCCACACTACAACCACTGCTGTTTTGTTTTGTCTCTCTGTGCAGGTATGTAATGTGATGAAATCAGATATGATTGGGATGGATTGGTTTTGCGCTATGAATTTTATATTAAGTGTGTCGTTTTGTCTCTTGATATATTTTTTGTCAATAAATTATCTTTTAGAATTTTATTGACTGACATCTTTTTGCCCACGACTGAGACGGTTGGTCAGACCTAGAGTCTTTCTTTGGGTGTGTTACAGCAGCTTCTGCTCTAAAAGAAACAAATAAATAAAAAGAAAATGTGGAACATGCTCATCAGCTTAGCAGTGTCTACATATTTAATTCAGCTTCTCAATCCTGTAGTTGTAGCTGTTGTCTACAGGGTTTTGCTTATTGGTTGTTATTATAGGTGTGCTCTATATCTCAGCAATGTGTCAGTCTAGGATGATAGGTTTCAAGCTGGTCAAGTGCCTCTATGCACTTCATTAGTTTAGTTATTCTCCGTATTGTCTTCATCTCACATGTCATTACACTGAGTTTCAGCAAACCTTAAGCTTGATGCAGACTACTGCTTAACAATTATCCACCTCACATCATAACAGATTAAGGTGCCTCTTCATATTAATATTGTCATTGTTAATATTATCCTCTTTGTCTTATATGACAGCAATAGCATATTATAATATTTTAGCAGTGTGTACCACTATATTACTACTGAGCCAATTTGATAGTTAGGATCATCTTATTCAGCAAACAGATAATTTTGAATTCATCCAATCTGCGGTCACATTTGTTCTCTCTGTTGCATGGCGGACCAGGCAGTTCTATTATAATATATTATTTATATTTTATTTTGTATCCATCAAGGGCTTCAGATGACCTGCAGAATCATCCTTTTCCCAAGGTGGAGACAGTTACCTTTTCACACACTGTCCTTGGCTGAACAGTGACACAGCCTTAATATACCTTATTTATTTTATTAAAATATTTTCGTGTGAATTATTTGCTTTATATTCATTTTATACATGCTGGGCATGGTCATCATGCCAACTGTGTTTCATTGTTAATATCACTTTACAGGTTGTTGTCCTTGCTATTATTAATGTCAAATACTCTAAAGATCATTTCTACTGTAACTTTCCCTTTGTTCATCTTTATTTCGTACTTTTTATATTTATATCTACTCAGTGGGGTCTGTTTTCAACCCTTTTAAACTACTTCAAACTACTGTGATCTCTAGTTTTCACTTAATAAGGGATTATTAAGTTCTTCCTGATATGGGTGGTGCTGCAGATGCGGCTGCAGGAGTGAGTGATGGTTTACTAAAAGGATTGTGGGAACTGCACAGTGTCTCGTCTTCTGGTTTTACTAAACTGGCAGTTGAGTTCTGGTCTTCTGACTGTTTATATTTTGTTTTCTTAAATCTCTCAATTTACAGACACTGTTTTTGTCCGGCGTCTGGACTTTTCTTTTCTCACCACTGCTCGTCAGCAGGAGTGAGTTTTAATTTCACTTGCTTGATTACCCATCTTATTTATGTATTTACTTATTTTTGTTTAAGTAATATATACACAATACAGCTGCTATCACCTTCGCTGGTATTAGAGACGAGAGTGGTTGCTCACACGCCCTTCTACTTTCGGACTATTTCCAAAAGCGGTGTGAACTTTACGAGACGGAACTCGACCGTTCTCTCAACTCACCAGCACGTCAGTGAACAGCAGTAAAAGAAAAACACAGTAGGAGCAGCTCAGTCTCTTATTGGACCGTGAAAATTCAGCTTGCTCCATTAATTAAAACAATACACACACACACACACACACATTCACATTCACAGCTTCGACGCGCGCGACCGGAACCCTTATAATAAGGGGAGCTCCCAGAGCTACTTACTCCCTAGACCCAGTCTAGACCCAGCTGGGGGAGCTACCCAGAGCTCCAAAGCTACCAGTCGACGAGCTTCCAAAGCTTCCAGTCGACGAGCTACGCTACCAGTCGACGAGCTCCCAGAGCTACCAGTCGACGAGCTACTTCCGCTATTTTAAATTCCCTGAATTCAAAATGCGCTTTTACGCAAGATTGTGTCAGTGTGTCTGTATCTACCTGGTCGGTGTCGCCGGGTCTGGTCCACCTCGATCGGGTCCCACCACCGTGGGTCGCTTTCTAAGACGTTGGCCAAGACCCGAATTTAACGCTCTTGGTCTTTTTCCACACACCTGGTGTGTGGGCTGTCGACAGGCGAACAACGTGGACTGGTCACGGAGATGGGACACGATGGAGGTGATCCGGCTGTCGAAGGACCAAGAAATGTCGGGGGAAAACTCTGTAAAAAACCCAGGAGAAATAAAGACACAATGAGACAAAGTTACTTTCTTTATCAAACGTGTACACGGGTGAGCTGCTAAGAACAACTCACACCATGCACAGTGGCTTGGTAATTTTTATAGGAAAGACAGTGAGAACAGGATAAGAAAATACAAAACAAATAAAATAAACAACTCCATATGTGGCGCTAGTCTCGTCAGCAGAGAGCTGGGAGAAGGCTGTGAGAGATAAAACAATCTAAAACAATATGTCCCAAAACAGTATGTCTTTGCTGAGAAAGTCTAAAAAGATAATTCTAAACTAATCTAACCATAGACAAAGGGCAGACAAAAGGCATCTTTGTACATTTAAAAGAAGGTAAAGAAACATAGAATCATTTTTCCTGTAACAATAACTAAATATGTCTACCATAAATCCTATACAAAATGCACTAATTGAAACGTATGTGTGCACATGTATTTCATGCATGTGTGCTGGCTGGCTGAAAAATAAATATGAAAAGACACAAACATGTGCACAGATGCCTCTCAGCTTATTTCCTCCCTTCCTTTGAAGTTCTTAGATTTGGCCCAAAGCCACATTCATATCCCACATGCAGGGCAGGAAATGCCTGCTTATTCACCATCTACACTTTGATATGGAGGATATTCTTTTTCCTATTGAAATGGAGGAAAAAATAAAATAAACTGCATGATACCGCAGGTGAGTTTTAAAAATGTAGTCGATCACAACAAATTCTTGGAACTGAAAAGAGTCCGTCGGTGATAATATTGTGTTGTGCGTAGTGATCTTTGAAGAGATTTTAAGTGTGTTTGTGGTTATGCTTCTGTTCTCACGACCTATAGTGTGACTTTATTTTTTATAACTCATTAACAAAGAGTTTGCTTCCATTAGCACACTGCACTATGCTGTTACTGTTTTGATTTAATTTGACAACTAAGAGGGTTTGGATAGTATTCTGACAGCCAATCAATGTCATTTAGATTGTTTGAAAAAAAGAAAAAACAGCCTTACTGACTCTTTAGTCCATTTTGTGGGAGCGCTTTCTCCAATTTCACGGGAGTAATTTGGTAGAACACAGTTCCTTGTTTTTCATTCGGAGCCTCCACTCACTCCTATTCCACCACACCCTGTCTGTCTGATGTTTCTATCTGAGGAGAAAGTACAGCTGATGTGCTGCTAAGCTGCAGCTAGCTGCAACTTAAATAAAAATTGATGATTCTACAGTTTTAAAAAGTGTTTGGAAAACACTCCTTTGGGGTGCGATTACCGGCCTATCGTTTCCATAACAACTGAACTCCTCACACTGATGTATTATTAAAAAGCAGAAACAGTTAACACAAACTGGTGATCAGCAATTTTTACTCAGTCTAAAATTTATTATTAACGTAAATGTTAGTGACCAGCTGCTGAAGCTGTATAAAAAGTTTACTTTACCACTTTAAAACATAAAAACCTTTACAATATCTTCGTAGCGTACCCACTAGAGGGGGTACCCGTTAGCAGCTGACATTATAACAACCATTTCATGAACTTATCTGACGTCTCTTAGCAGTTTAAGTTCTTGTTGAGGACTGGATTAAAACCATAGGAGGAAGGCAATATTAAAACGATCAACCGCAGAGAAATGTGACTTTTGTCCTACTAAGTTTGGCCAGAGCAAAAACTTGGAAGTGACTGAAAGGAGTGTGAGCCAAGGATAAATGAGAAACAAACAGCAGAGCTGCTATTAGAGATGTTTAAATATTAAAAAGGCTCAATGTGTCATGGACGCACACAAAGGAGACTGGTGTCACCGGTCGTCTGGGAAACTCCTGGGACCGGTTTGGTTTCAAGCCTTTTGACTTCTATAGTGTTACTTACATCAACAAGGGCACAGCCTAGGTCTTTCCTCTCTTTCTCTCTCTGAGACACACACATGTGCAGACACGCATAAACAAATCCTGGCTCTCTGCTGTTCTCCCTCCTACTGATTGGTCTGCTATGAGCTTGGATCCACCCACAGTGAAGCTGCCTTACCTTTAAACTCAAAAATCCAGACTGGCAAACTTCATAGTAAACAAAGGTGAAAAAATGAAAATTAACTGTTAAGTGCTGTTTACAATTTCCATTAGAGGAAAAAAAATACATAAACACAATGTCCCCAGCATGTCATCTCACTCATCGGGGTTTCCACCAGTCTATCCGACCAATCTCAACAGCCTGCTGTGCCTAAGATGACCCCCTGCTGGGCCGATGCACTGGCGATCTGTTTGGTTTTTTTCTCCAGACAGCTGCTAAAACGGAAGAGTCCATATGTCTGTATTTATTTGTTTATACTTATTTTATTTATTTAAAAACAACAACAAAAGGAAGTTTGCTGATGTTTATTACGGCATTGTTCCTGTAAGCAAAGATTGATCATCAAGTGAGCTTAAAAAAACTATGAAAATGTTTTTTTTTTTAAAAAGGAAGTAAAAACAAAGCCAGACACACATTTCATAAATTTTGAATTTTGCACCTCCAAATCTTCGGAACAACTTACCTTTTTTACATAAGAGTTGCCCATTCTTTTTAAATCACTTAAAAAACCCTATTATCCTAGTGTCCTGTCTTTTCTTATGCAAACACAGTCTTGTTTACTTGTTTTCATTGTTTTCAGTGTATATTTTGTATAACCTGTACAGCAATTTGGCCAACGGAGGTTGTTTAAAATATAAATGTGTCTGTTTATCCATTTATGCCCACTAATTAAGGTAGGAAAGGCAGGATATCCTTGTCACACTTTGAGCAACTAGCATTATAGTGTTATTCTTAAGTCTTCTTCTTAAGTCACATACATAGCCGACATCAGTCCAGCAGTGGAACTCATCCGGTTCAACCTATTATAAAACCATCATTCTTATAAAAATAATAGCATTTCTGTATATCTTCATCCACATCTGTAATCTTTAACAAAGATGATATTTACTTAAAAGCTCCATTGATCAGCTTCAGCTAGAAGTGAGTGTTTATCAAGCATCATCTATGTGAAGGTGAATATTTCTAACATTTTTCTTAGACGCCTAGTTTAAGTAGTTTGCTCTCAGTGTCCTTTAAAAAAGCACCTGCTTTCTTAATGCCATTTGTGGAACTTTCACGGCTGCTTTTTCTTCTGTCTGCCTTTCCTTTCTGTGCTGTGAGAACAGGATTGTAAATGGATTTAATAGCTCTTCCACTTGACAGCCGTTATTACAGATGTGCCTGAAAGGGTGATTAGAAAATGGGCAGCTGGACCATGTAGAGAGAAATGATTAGTGCAATGTACGAAATGTATTCTCTTCTTCTGAGAACTCCTGTTCTTGTTTAACCCCACTGAACCCTTTCACTGGGAAATATGATTTTTCAAATACAGCTGTCTGAAGTTTGAGCACTAATGGAAAAGCAGCTCTTCACATCTGCTTGATTAAGAACCAGCTGTGGTTCAGTTGTGATGTTTGCACTGGCTCTCTCTCTTCTTAAAAAACCCCACATGGATTCACAGGTTACATGTGAGATTAATGATCCTTATATTTGTATTGTGTTTGACAAATTTGTTTTTTATGTTTTGGAAAATCCAGATTCTAAAGCCACCCAGAGAGCTTTGTCAGACTGTTTGATTGTTGCCTTGTCAGTTTATCCCGAATCATCCACAGGAGGTTTTTGATCCATTTCATCAACCTCCAATCATCTGTTAAAACAAAAACAAATAAATGAGGGATCTGTATCCAGGTCTTGTTCTCATTTAAAAAGAAAAATGTCTATATCGACTCACTCCCAGCAAAATAATTTCATAATTATTCCTCTGAGTCATACAAAAACATAAATTACTAGTAATTTCAGTATCAGAACATTGAAAATAGATAAAATGACAACAAATATGAAAAGGAGACCCCAGTTTTAATCTCATTTAAACACCTTGGTCTGCATGGACTTGAAGTTCCCACTGTTTCCACAATAAATAAAAACAACTTGGTCAACAGAAGATGCACTGCGATCTCTAAATCTAGTAAATGTATTTGGAGTGTGTGCTACCTGCTACCCTTTTCAGTATAAAAAATAAATTTATAATAATAAATTTAAAAGGATGTAAAAAGCTAGTATTTGTAATTTATCCTTTTTTTCTTAATCCTAGATCTCCAGTGAAGCAGTAGCTGAATGTGTGAAGTTATTATTAGACCAAACATATAGAAATATGAAACAAGCTGTTTTTAGATAACATGCCTTATAGTAGTTTAGCTGGAGACTCCTTTAACATGTTGTGTTTTAGTTTGGCACCAGCTTTGAGATATCGTCCAATGAAAGCACATCAAACATTTTAACAGCTGGCTCTGAGAATATAGCACTAGTCTTTGTTGAAAGTATTTGCACATAAATATAGCATAAAAAAAACTTGCTAATGTGTTTGAAGGTGCACAATTGGACAATCCGAGATTGAATGGGCAGTTAAGATGGATGTCCTTTTCAGTGCGTACTACATAAGTATGCTTACCAATAGGGTTGTCCACAATAGTATGATTCTACATTTTTACATGATTATATGATATTTGCCATATCAATGATATGGCAAAACCATTGTTTACTTTCCCAAGCACATGCAACAACGGCACATGCCCAAACATGTCTGACAGAGAGAGTTGCTTGTCAGCCTCCTGACGATTTAGTAAAATGGGAACTATTTAATGAAGCACAATGTTTTGCAAAAATATGGGGAAAAAATTGTTCTTGCTGAAGGTGGAAACTACAAAACTGTTTTTTCCACTTGGGGTAAAAACACACCATCGAGTAAAACCAAGACATGAAGACACGCAAGGATGAGATAACTAGTAGCTGGTACTTTTGTGTAACCAAGAAGTAAACAAATGACTCATTGGTGGAGCTCTTGCTAATTGCAGTCCACACGACAGGAAGGACATTTCTGATGTGGTTACATGGTGAAAAGGCAGGGCTTTAGACAGCTAGTGAAAAAACAAAGGTAGATAATGTTTTTGAATTTCAGTTTTATGACAGTCGTGTTGTGCGTTTACTTAGAATTTTCATGGAAAACGCTACCAAGGCTACTTTTATGCTTACATGTGACTTCTGCTGTGTCACTGCCATTGCTGCTGCTGTTGTTGCTACTGCTGGCGATATATTCACACTTTGAATTAAGTAGTCTGTCGTCAGTGACAGTAGCTCATTGGAAAAGATGGATTGAAAATGCCCTTCATCTTATTTGCACTAATAAATGCCGTTGCCTGCAAGCTTCAATCACAGATAAAATGTTCTTCAGTATTTTCTATATCACCATAAATTTCATTATCACACATTTCCTTGAAATATTGTGATCATTGTACGGCTGTGTCACATACCTGTGATACTGAGACACAGATTTTTAAACTTAATTTCTAAATCTACTTGTGTGGTTTTTGTGTATAGGATGAAAGTTAAAAGTGAAAATATAGCATAATATACAGTTTTGTTCCTTTCTTCTTGTTTGTTTCCCTTTCTTTTTTGTTTGTTTTTCCATTAGAAACTGTGTACAACGTATCCCCAGATTACATAATCCTGATAGAGATGGCAGGTATTACTTTGACAATCAGATAAATAAATAAATAAATGAATGAATAAATCCATCTGAGGTTCATTAGGTTTTTCACAATCATTCTGGTTGTAATGATTAGACTACAAGTCTGATTTGACTGATGGACGTAATAGAGACACGTGGAGTTTGACCTTTTTCTGGCATGAATTAAACATGTCGCCCTCACGTGGAGACCTGTTATTTAGCATCTCTTTACAGTTTTTCACTTCAAGTCATTAAACACAACAGTAATAGATCCTGCCAGTTACCAACTGTTACAGTTTAAGTAATGCTGGGAGCTGCACCTGGAAGTGCAAGCTTCCTAGATTTTCCTTTTCATGTATAATTTAGCCGTTCATAATTTATTATTAATACAAGCCCTTTTATCTCTCTTATACTGCCACAAGTCTCTCACACGTGTTGCCTGAGAGGAAGCAGAGGAGAGAGAAATGTCAACTGCTCGCCTGAATTTGATAGTTTGTATCTCTTAGAAAGGGTATTCAAAGGCTTTATGAGTTTAAAGGGATTGAGGAATCATAGAAATGCTCTAATATGGTGCTTTTATAAATTGACTTATGTACAGAGAAACAAAATATAGTAAACAGGATGCTGTTTGGCTGAAAGGAGAAACCACAGACGTTGCAGAACACTGCTGCCCAAACATCCTACTGCAGGCTAATTAAAAAAATGAAGAAAATGTGAGCCCGTTTACAGTTAATATCAAAAACCTGTATATCATTAGAATATAGAGTCGAATGTAGAAGCATGCATATGCTAAAGCATATGTCAAAAAGAGTAGTCATCGAAGTATATTAACCCCTGACTCCAAAGGTATGAGAGGAACATACCTTTGTAACATAGTTAACAAGAAGCACTCAGATAATACAAATTTCCCCCAAGGCAGCTCACTTAATCTGCAGTAGTTACTTACACACTGTGTAAAGCGCTATACAAATACAGACCATTTACCATTTACCAAACACACACACACACATAAACAACCGCAAAGTTCGGGCTATTGTTATTTGCCCAGTTTTAACCCATATTAATTTACTAGTATTCTACTAAAATTATTCATTGTCATTTTCATTTAATTGTCACGTAAAATTTGTTGTTTAGTGTGAATGTTAGTAATAACCCTCAAGTTTCAAATATCAAGTTTTTCAAAACAAACAAAAGAAACCATTTTAAATAGCTCTGTGGCGTTATTATCACTTTCAGATCAGTCCTAAAGAGGGCGCCACATGATATATTAAATCTTTTTTTTTACAATACTTTCTATATGTTGACAATACATACCACATTTAGGAGGATCATAGTTTCTAAGATATAATGATGCTGTGTTACTGATGCTCATCATCACTTTTTCACAACATGCTCGCTGTGTGATGCCCTTTAGACATTTAAGCATTTCAAATGAATATCTAGTAGGGCTGCCACGATTAGTCGACTAGTCACGATTACGTCGACTATCAAAATCGTCAACGACTAATTTAATAGTCGACGTGTCATTTGAAGCTTTGTAAGATCCCAAAAGACGCAGGAATAAGTAGTAGGATTTAAGAGTGTAATAACGGACTGAAACAGAAGATGGCAGCACTGCATGTACAAGGATGCCAGCTGCCGTTAAACCGCGAAGAAGAAGAAGCAGTGTCCGATATCATAGCTGTTTCCAAATTCAGGAACCGCATCCTCCTATGCCCGCATTTGTAGGCAGATTACGTTGCAGCGACACGACAAAGACTGTCCAAAAATCGAAGACTCCGACAAATGCGCCCTTCATTTCCCCAGATTTGATGGATGGGTCGGGTGTATACTTCATGGCCCAACCTATCCCAGAAGTCATAGCGCGGCCCTGCTCAGTTTCCAACAATGGCGGCAGCTAGTTAGTTTTAATATTACTCTTATTATTCTTTCTGGGTCACAAAATAAACATTTAACATATTTTAAGGCGAGAATGTAGCTGTGTAAACTTCAAATATCTGCTCAGTTTATCAAGACACCACATTTTTTCAAAAGCGCTCCAACGTTTTCGGGAACGCCTGTTACCCACTAGCTCGATAGCTAGCCGGGGTTCAAGGCTCACTAGAGCCTGTGAGAACACCGGACTCCCGGCAAATCGTTTTCAAACCCACCGCCGTCTTTCACTACTCAGGTTAAACATGATATATAAGTCACTTAGATAACTTCAAAATGTTATTGTTTAGCTTTTTTCAGTATTTTATTTGTTCCTGAGTAAATCGGTTTGGCTGAGATTAAAGTTATAGTTTTTCCACAGATGAATAAACGTCAAGCAGACAACTGATTATCAGAAGTGTGAGATGCTTGAGAATTTACTACGGTGTCCTGTTATATTTTAAATAGCAAGGAGCAGACGCCTGAGTTTATTAAACTCCACCGAAACAATCTTCAAATTTCATTAAAATTTAATAAACTATCGTCTTGTCTTTATTTTTAGTTAGCACATACCTTAAACACTTAAAGCTGTAAGCTAATGATAGTTATATAAGAGCAGATGCATGCGGTGCAATAAGCTGTACGTTTTACGTCCAATGGATGCATGATCTGATTAGTCGACTAATCCACAAACGATTATCAAAATAATCGTTTGTGGCAGCCCTAATATCTAGTTTGCTTATATTTTGGCCACAATATTTTTTTGTGGGCTATTAGCACAATTATGTTTTTTATGGTATTTTGCACACACTTTAAGTATCCCTGGCTAAAGCTACTTGAAATTGAAGGAACTTTTTGTATTTTGTGTACTGTTATTTTTGATTTACTTATTTTAATTTTCCATACACTCATTGACAGAATGGATGTGTGAAAAAAAATTGTGTAAACGAAGCTAGTTACACTTCATAAATTGGCGACCAACTACATCTTCTATTTTGAAAAGGGACTCTAACGTGACCTGGATAACACTGATGATGCCAGTACTTATTTGCTAGTACCAGGTTGCCCACTTTTACTCCTAATAGCAAGTGGATATGCATTTACCGTGTACAGTTATTTGCTAATAATTCATCAGTACAACATTTAACATTTTTAGAAATGATGAGATAATTATGAGATGGTTGTGTTTAAATCATCTAATAACAAACAGGTGTTAAATCCACCCTTCTTCCTCTGCTGATCATCCGCTATTACACAATAATGCCTTTGGCAGAAATTCATCGCACCAGGAAGAAAGTGACTAATGAGACAGTAATGCTCTGTTTATTCATACAGGGGCAAAGGCCACCCATACCCATTACTCTCTCAGAATCAAATTCACAGGGATTTCATGAGAAGCAAATTTGATATGCTTATCCTTTAACATACTTGGAATGTGAAGCTTCGTGATAATTTGCCAGTGATGGGAACTGTACCAGAAACATGTAGGCCTATTTGTTAAACACAGTAAGCCAGCTGCAAGATGAGGTCTCTCTGGCTAAAGACTGAAAGTGTGTGTGATTCAGGTTGTCTCTGCTCAACACAGCTAAGCAAATCTGAATTTGCTGTTGGTTTGTGGTGTGGCCATAGATGCATTAACGTGTGTGTGTGTGTGTGTGTGTGTGTGTGTGTGTGTGTGTGTGTGTGTGTGTGTGTGTGTGTGTGTGTGTGTGCCAGTAACATCCATTGCTGACAGGCAGATCAGCGCTCTCTGATCACATCCGCCTTAATCCTTCTATCTACCCTCCACCCCTTCCCCCACTTTCTGTCTCTAGCTTCACATCTGGGTCTCTCTCGTGCTCACGTGTGCAGACAGACGAGCTGCAAACTCACAGCAGGCTTTCCTTCACAGCCCAACACACACACACACAAACCACTACACTGTGTGGCTCAGCTTTAGGACGTGGAGTGGAATGTGTGTGTGTGGGATGGGTGTTCAGAGACTGCACTAACTGAACTTTAATTTCCTCGATCATTCTATTACCATTATCGCTGAATCACCTTTACTTTGTAGTGCAAATAAACCCCCATCAATCACAGATGTTTCAGATGCATGGCTCTGTTTGCATTTATGTGTGTGAATCTTTAAGATAAGGCCGGCGATATTGTTCCAACAGTGTGAGCTGAATACATTTGACATTAGGAGCTAAAAAGAAAGGCAGGAGGGTGTGACAAAGGACTGTCAAAGACCGCATAGAAGTGGAGTTGAAGAGAACCTAATGGTCTAGTGGAGCGAGAGAACATCAGTGAGGAAGAGCAGGGAGAGGAAGAGCTGGAAGGTACAGAAAGTGGGAAAGCAGGACAAGCACGGGAGAGAACGAGACAAGCCGCAGACACTGGAGAAGAAAACAAGCAAGATTATATTGAAAAGAGAAAATTTGAGAGGCATTAAGAGACACCTTTTGGAGAGCTTGGGGGGTGATGAAAGCAGAAAAAAACAGTAAAATAAAAGAAAAGGATGAGAGAGCCAGTCAAGGACAGATAAAAAATGAGAGTGAGAAACAGCCTCCCCTTTTGAGCCTGTAGTGGAGTCGAGAGGCACAATCGAGGCCGAGTAACTTCAGGCTTCATTCATCAAAAAGCATCACTAGCAGTTTCTCGTAAAAGGTTCGCTTCCCTCTAATTAACTGAGATATCAGCAGCTGGTGAAAATGTTTGTCTATGTGTTACGGTTATCTTGTGACACCCACACACCTACCAGCCTCTCTTATTTGATCAGTGAGGAGATGATGCTGATGCTTTACACTGTATGCAATGGCAGAGCAACAAGAGCCATTATCACCAGCTGTGCCATCTGCGCTAGGACTAGTGTAAAAGAGAATCATTGCCTGAATGACTGTGATTAATTTAAAGTGAGAATAGAAATGATCCCTAATTAGACTGTGGGAACTCATAGATTTGTTAAGGAGTGACAGCATTTTGCAGTTTAAAACCAATTTTCCAGTTTGTTCTCTACATTTCTGTTTGAGTGTGATATGAATCAAATATCTGAGTGTAATATGAGTCTTTTATAAATGATTTAAATGAAGTTTATTGATATCACTCTAGTGGCATACTTGGATACAGGTTTATTACTATCATGAACAACATAATAAAGATCTATTATAAGAAAAGATAAGTTGTGCCTGAAAGTGTTTTGACATTAAACTGGTGACCCACAATGCTGCTGCTGACACTATAGCTGTTTGAGCTAACTTTAGCATTAGACTGACAGGACCAACCGCTTTTAAGGTAATGAGCTTATAACCATTATATTTTATGGCTAAAAGTAGCTTCTATCAACTTTATACCCCTTGACCTGTCTGTCATGGACACGTCACAACTGATAAGGTACCTGAAATAAGTATAAATGCACCGCTTACCTCTATCATTTCTGTTCAAAAGTACTTGCCAGTCCTCTTATTCTCTATGGACCATATAAAGATTAGCAGTAATTCAAAGTGTCAAAAATATAGCATTGGGACTACAGAGAGTTTTTATACATGACTTTTTTAATAGCAAATGCTTAAATATTATAGATACAGCAGGAGTCACTGGCAATAATAATGATATATTTTATCATGTACAATAACAAGACCATAACAATGAATCGGCTAAAGGAAATGAAGCCATCACTGATTTAGATTGTTTACGTCTGTGCTTTTCCTTCCACGAAACAATTTCCTTTCATTGTTTCGCCAGCTTGCAAAATTATAACGACTATCATGCTTCAGCCAGTTAAATTTAATCAGTTGCGGTGTGGCGGTGCAGTGGTTAGGACTGTCGCCTCACAGCAAGTAGGTGTCGAGCTCTAAACTGGTGCAGGCACGGTGCCTACACAGGTTTCCTCCCCCAGGCCACAGACGTCGCTTGTTAGGTGAATTGGTGATTCTAAATTGGCCGTGAGTGTGAATTTTTGATTGTCTCTGTGTGTTAGCTCTGAGATGGACTGCCGACTTGTTCAGGTTGCTGCTTATTACCCAGTGGCAGCAGGGATAGCTAACAAAATGAACAAAAGTTAAAAATATATATTCAACTTTTTCACTTACTACGGCTTAAGGTGTGTTTGATTAGGTCATAGTCAAAGTCACAGGACTTGCAAATGAGGAAAATTGCACTTTTGTAGACTGATTTTCATATAAACATTGTGCCACAGGGGGAAACATTTTATGGGTCGCCATTTAGCACAAATTAGCACCTTTGCTCACTTATTTTGTCAAATGCGCAGCAGCTAAAGTTGAAGCACTTGTAAAGCGATCCAGAGACGTCTTGGAGTGGCAGGTAAAAAAAAACCAAAGCATTGCAATGGTAAAATATACTATTTAGACATGTTACAGGGAGTTAAATAATAAAATATATATACACACATGTATGTAAGTATGTGAGTATGTATGTATGTATGTGAGTATGTGAGCGAGAGAGAGGTGTGTGTATTTTTTTTCTATGCAGCTTGTGAGGTATATTGATGGCTGGCTGTGTCAGACTAACAGTTTAATTTGGCCTCAGGAAATTTTCCACTGTTGGTTTTTCCACTCCAGGTGATTCATTAGGAGGATGGTTACCATGTTTATGCACACATTTACATGTACTTGCATGTACATTTGCAATAATGGGGTTTTCCCCGATTTCTCGTTAGATGAAGAGCATGTTGAGTTAGCAGACTGATTTATAGTTTTAGCAATAGCATTGCCGCCCACATGCATACATAAGCTTTAAAACTTATGAAAATACAGTGATACTTCCATGCAGCCTGTGGAAGGACAGATAGGATATAAACCCTGGAATGCACTTAATCTACTACACCCATCTATCAAGATTAGTGATTAATCAAAAAGACACATTTGCAGCTCATTCATGCTTCTCTCTGTTTTTTTTATGATGCCGAATGTGCTGCTGCTCTGCTCTCTGCCCACACACTGAACAGTTCAGAGAGCCGCGGCTGCATGGCGGCAGATTTATCGAAAAATGTTGGTGAATCCCATCAGGTGGTGAAACAAGCTGGAAAAAGTGCAAATTTGTCAAACTATATGATTAACAGGCGCTAAGTCATTTTAAAAATGACTAAATCAAATATCCTATGTATAAACAAGCTACAATTAACTGTTAATATTGTTGATGAGGGTTCTTCTTCTGCAATTTAAAATCTCAGCCTGTAACAGCTTCTACATATTGTTTTATCTTGCGGCGCACTATCCGTGGGCTACCTGTATCATATTTTACTGACTTTTATACAGTTTCTCTCACTGCCACTTTTTCAACAGTAACTTTGCATGATGTTTCTGATATTGTGAGTATGACACATGGACCTGTCTGTCCATGTGTCATACTCACTCAAGGATCATCTCCTGGACTCTTTGTACATGACTGCAGGGAACCCATGCTCATTTTATTCTAGCTGTTCTTATAAGCTACGTCTGTGGCAGATGTGATGAGCCAAGCAATCGCTGACAGCTCCACTCATTTAGGAACAACACAGTTTGACATTTTGAGCTGAATGTGAATAGGCTTCAGTCTGCATGTGTGATGAGGTAAACACTTTTTGTCTCTCTCACTGGGATGGAGGACAGGTGACACAATATATACATAAACACAGACACACACACGTGTACGCAATCAGTCAGAGGTCTGCAAAGGCAGACAGAAATATAATGAAACGTATACATGTGTGGACAAATTTAGTCATGTAGACATGGTGATGGAGAGATGTGGTCACCGAGCTTCATGTGTTTGTACCTCATTGAATTAATCACAACGCAGGCCGACAGACTTAGCTTTTGTGTGTGTGGGCGTGTGTGTGTGCACGTGTGTGTGTGCGTGCGTGTGTGTGTGTGAAGCAGTGAGTCAACACTGGTTTCCATTCAGACTGTAATGTTTAAGCCCTTTAAGCTCCAAATGAGCTCTAAGTCTGCCCATGACCAAAGATTTTGCCAGTCAACTAGGGGGACGATGAGGGGTCTAGTCATTGGGTGTTTGTTTGTTTGTTTATTTAATTACACTATGTTGCCAAAGGTATTCACAGATACATCCAAATCGTTGAATTCAGTGGTTTCAATCGCTTCCATGGCCACAGCTGTATACAATCAAGCACCTAGCCATGCAGACTGCTTCTACAAACATTTGTGAATGAATGGGTCGCTCTTAGGGGATCAGGGAATTCCAGCGTGGCATCGTGATAGAATGCCACTTATGCGACAAGTCCCATCTTGAAATACCCTAGTATTATAACAGAGTGGAAGCTATTGCGAACAACAGCAGTGGGGTCAGCAGATGCTGAGGTGCATAGTGCGCGGAGGTCACAAACTTTCTGCAGAGTCAATGGGTATAGACGTCCAAACTTCATGTAGCCTTCATTTCAGCTCAAGAACAGTTTTCATAAAGGTATAGATAAGGTGGTGTTTTTTGTGGGAGGTCCCTTTTACTGTAAATATGCATGACAAATATCCAACATTGAGCAAAAACTCAGCCTGCATTGATATAAATATTTGTTGATTTATTTTTGTCAGGAAATGTAATATTTAATATTACCGCTGTTGCCACTTGATGTAGGCGATTCATCGATTGTCTCTAATTTAAAACTTTTTTCTGCCAACCAGAGCAGCAATTTTGTTTTCACGAAGTAATTTAAACTTTTTTAAAAGATTGCACAATCTACAACAGAAAAGATTCTCCCTTTCCCAACAGGGACACATCCAAGATATCAAAGTTTCTAACAGCTCTCACTGTCCTCTTTGTTTCCAGACCTCTGATCCAGCTCAGCATTTTAAAAGGCAGGACTCTCAAACTGCTGCCCACACTCAGAGCTACAGACAGATTGGCATCCAGAGCAGAGCATCTCATTCCCATGCCAATGGAAGCCTCAGCATCAGTTCCTCCACTGCCCATCAGACACAAACACAGAGTTTACCGCAGCATTCACCCCAGGGTCAAGCACAGTCCCATGCTTCAGATGGAGGGGTCCCACCTGGTCTAGCCAACACCCTGGAACACATTATAGGCCAACTGGATATTCTCACTCAGGTAAGCAGAAGTAGTCCTGGTCTTTCATGACAGAGTGTACTGTACTTTGTGCCTCCTACTCACACTCTTCAGAACAAAAGCATCATTTACTTTACAGCCTGCAGTACAGAGACATTAAAGAAGCATAAAAAACCCACCACAACCTCACAGTGTTGTTTGGTTTTCTAATGCTGTGCAGTTATGTTTAGTTTTATTCCTCACATTTATTGTTATGTTTCAGTATTTTAGCAGTTATTCTCTACAGAAGGTGACTGGGGATCTGTGCATTAGCTGTTTAAGATTGGGCTCCAAAATGTAATTGTACTTAGCATCCTCCAAAGCAAAAGCTTAAAAAAAAGAAACTTGCTGTATGGCTAAAGTCTGGCAGCTGAGAAAAACTGTGTCTCTGTGATGTGAGTAAGCTCTGGTTTGTTTGTGAAATCTGTCCTTTATATTCATTTGGTCATTGCCATCAATTTCCTCTATATATAAGCCCTTTTTTTAATACAAGGGTTATATATGCAATTCCTGGCTTCCCTTTGATTCCTGGGTGCTGCGGTCTGCTTGCCAAAGTACAGTATCTTGAACATAATACTGATACCCGAGCTGCTCCTGATGCGATGATTGGAGTGTGTGTGTGTGTGTGTGTGTGTGTGTGTGTGTGTGTGTGTGTACACGTTACACAGAAAGCACTTAGACGTAGAAGAAAGTGCTTGTATGAATATGTGTGTGAGTGGGTGAGACATATATTTATAAAGAGTAAAATAGAGTAGAAAAGCAATATACAAGAACCTGTCCATTTACCTTTTAGACACCATACAGTGGGGCAAAAAAGTATTTAGTCAGCCACCGATTGTGCAAATTCCCCCACTTAAAATGATGACAGAGGTCAGTAATTTGCACCAGAGGTACACTTCAACTGTGAGAGACAGAATGTGAAAAAAAATTCCATGAATTCACATGGTAGGATTTGTAAACAATTTATTCGTAAATTAGGGTGGAAAATAAGTATTTGGTCACCTCAAACAAGGAAAATCTCTGGCTCTCACAGACCTGTAACGTCTTCTGTAAGAGGCTTTTCTGTCCCCCACTCGTTACCTGTATGAATGGCACCTGTTTGAACTCATCATCTGTATAAAAGACACCTGTCCACAGCCTCAAACAGTCAGACTCCAAACTCCGCCATGGCCAAGACCAAAGAGCTTTCGAAGGACACCAGGAAAAGTATTGTAGACCTGCACCAGACTGGGAAGAGTGAATCTACAATAGGCAAGCAGCTTGGTGTGAAAAAATCAACTGTGGGAGTAATCATCAGAAAATGGAAGACATACAAGACCACTGATAATCTCCCTCGATCTGGGGCTCCACGCAAGATCTCATCCCGTGGGGTCAAAATGATCATGAAAACGGTGAGCAAAGATCCCAGAACCACACGGGGGGACCTGGTGAATGACCTGCAGAGAGCTGGGACCAAAGTAACAAAGGTCACCATCAGTAACACACTACAACAGCAGGGAATCAAATCCCGCAGTGCCAGACGTGTTCCGCTGCTGAAGCCAGTGCATGTCCAGGCCCGTCTGAAGTTTGCCAGAGAGCACATGGATGATACAGCAGAGGATTGGGAGAATGTCATGTGGTCAGATGAAACCAAAGTAGAACTTTTTGGTATAAACTCAACTCGTCGTGTTTGGAGGAAGAAGAATACTGAGTTGCATCCCAAGAACACCATACCTACTGTGAAGCATGGGGGTGGAAACATCATGCTATGGGGCTGTTTTTCTGCCAAGGGGACAGGACGACTGATCCGTGTTAAGGACAGAATGAATGGGGCCATGTATCGTGAGATTTTGAGCCAAAACTTCCTTCCATCAGTGAGAACTTTGAAGATGAAACGAGGCTGGGTCTTCCAACATGACAATGATCCAAAACACACCGCCCGGGCAACAAAGGAGTGGCTCCGTAAGAAGCATTTGAAAGTCCTGGAGTGGCCTAGCCAGTCTCCAGACCTCAACCCCATAGAAAATCTGTGGCGGGAGTTGAAAGTCCGTGTTGCTCGGCGACAGCCCCAAAACATCACTGCTCTCGAGAAGATCTGCATGGAGGAATGGGCCAAAATACCAGCTACTGTGTGTGCAAACCTGGTAAAGACCTATAGTAAACGTTTGACCTCTGTTATTGCCAACAAAGGTTATGTTACAAAGTATTGAGTTGTATTTTTGTTATTGACCAAATACTTATTTTCCACCCTGATTTACGAATAAATTCTTTACAAATCCTACCATGTGGATTCATGGATTTTTTTTTTCACATTCTGTCTCTCACAGTTGAAGTGTACCTCTGGTGCAAATTACTGACCTCTGTCATCATTTTAAGTGGGGGAACTTGCACAATCGGTGGCTGACTAAATACTTTTTTGCCCCACTGTAGGTTTTTCTGTATCTGGTGAAGGCCAGACCGGAGCCTGGAGGACTAAAAATAGATCACTAAGGAAGAGCTGACAAAGAGGAGTAACCAATTTAAACTCCGCAAGCTCTGTTTGTTATCAATATATGTCCTTTTTTTGTTGTCTTTTTTTTTTTTAACTACACAAATGCGATTAGTGATGGACACTGAAAGGCCACAGGGAATAAATGTCAGAAACAATTTAAGGCTCTGCAAAAAGTTTAGCTATAATTTTCACTTGAAACTTTTTGCAGGCGAACTTAAACAGTATTAAATGAAATGCCTGTAGCTCTGTTTAATTTGATAGGAACACAACACAGCAAGACAAAAATACAGAAACAAGAAACTTTCTTTCTGCCTGTGGCACAAAAAAAAGAGTTTTAAAGTATTTAAACAGAATAAAATTGTTCAAGGTACAAAGACAGCAGGTGAGAGAAACAACTTGTCATGTGTAGGGATGGGTACCGGTATCTGACATAAACGGTAGTAACCAGACCGAAAAGCAACGCACATTTCGGTGCTTTATTTCGGTGCTTTATTTCCCTGAGATGTCATACACTTTGAATTTTAGCCTATCATTTTACCTTTCCAAGGATTGTAGGCGGGCCCAGGTACGTACGTTCTTTTAGAGCAGAGCTACAGAAGACACAAGACAGAAATCCAACCACTAATCATCAGCGACGACTGTGTGGAGAGGGTGGCAGACTTCCGCTTCTTGGGAGTCAGCATAGAGGGAAACCTATCCTGGAGTGTGAATACCTCTGAGCTACTGAAAAAGACACAACAGAGACTGTACTTTCTGAGAGTGCTTAGGAAGAACAACATCACACAGAGACTGCTGGTGTCTTTCTACAGAGCCTCCATCGAAAGCATACTAACGTACTGCATAGGCATATGGTACGCTAGCTGCACAGTGGCTCAGAGGAAAGCACTCCAGGGAGTAATCAACGCTGCCCAAAGGACAATCGGCTGCCCTCTCCTCAAACTGAAAGACCTACACAGTTCCCGCTGCCTCAAAAGAGCCCATAACATCATAAAGGACACCTCACACCCTGGACACTCCATGTTCGAACTGCTGCCTTCAGGTAAACGGTATAGAACAACATACACAAGGACTAACAGACTCAAACACAGTTTCTACCCAATTGCAATATCATGTCTCAATGCTACTAAAAGTAGATGACTTTCATTGCCCCTGTTGTCATTTGTGCCCTTGATGTTGGAATGCTTTCAGACATGTTTTGTTGGATGCGCTAACAAATTGATTGAGTGATTGATTGTTTGAGTGATATATCAACTAGGTCGTATGTTGAGTGTCTGTATGGGGCCTTAGGCCTGGATTGCTTGGGTGTATCTACGGTATGAGAATACTGTATTTTATATGTATTTCTATCTTTTATATCCTATCATTATAGTTTTTAAGTATTTAATTATAGTTTTTAAGTATTTATCTTTTGTGATGTTGCACTGACCAGAGACATCTTTCAATTTCATTGTACCTGTGACAATGACAATAAAGAATATTCATTCATATTCATTCATATTCAAATGCCCAAGGCGAAGCGGTCAAAGTCTGGCTGTACTTCACAGCAAAAGATGCAAACTCAGTAGCCTGCAACAAGTGCTTTAAGCTGATATTATGCAAAGAAGGTAACACCAAGAATCTGATGAAACACCTGGCGACACATAGCGGGTTTTTTTTTAAAGCCGAGAAATGCGCCATATTTGATAGCTTGCTGCGAGACCTCACACCGTGCACATCTACTGCGGGTGTGGTGCCTGTTATCGGACCTGGAGTTAGCAACATCCCCCAAGAACTCGAAGAGGAGAGTCGTGGCCCGTAGCCCTGCCAGTGTAGCAGAAATGATGACGGATGATGATGGCAGCAGCAGCCGTTCTTCTCTGCGTGAGTAGCTTACTGTTGTTCATGTGTAATTTACATTGAGTAGGCTAACCACGTTATTACATTAATGCATGTAAGGTGAACTAGCAAACATCATCGTAGTTACATGCGGCTGTCTTCTTGTTTGATGGCAGATACTCCCTTCACCCTGGCCAAAAAGGCTAAAATGGAAAAAGTGGAAAACAGCTAAACATGAGAGGTTTTTGGACAAAGTTTGTGTTTTTTCCATTGATTAAGCACTGCTTCCAGCCAATAGTGATACCATATATCCCCTATAGCTGCAGAAAAGGCTAACATTGTTATCTTTTTACAAAAAAACAGCTAAACATAAGAGGTTTTTAGACAAAGTGTGTGTTCTCCATTCTTTAAGCACCGGTTCGAGCACCGTTTGAGCACCGGCACCGTTTCAAAAGTACCGGTTTGGTACTGGTATCGGATAAAACCTAAACAATACCCATCCCTAGTCATGTGGTTGAAAAAAGGAGACTAAAATAATGAGGAAGAGGCAGCAGAGAAGAAATAGGGCACCGAGAGGACACAGATGTAAAGAGTTGAATGAGATGGAGCTGAGACAGCAGAAAGATGTTTGGTCTTTCTCTGTACTCGATGCAGTGTTTCAGCTCCGAGCTTGTGCACTCTGAGGAAAATACATCATTCATATATGCGTGCTAGCAGCACTTACTCTTGCATAGTAAGTGTAAATACTTAATGGCCTTGCAGAGACACAGAAACACTCCTTGTATCCGTGTGTTTCTGTCAAAGGGTTCGCGCTGGCTCTTTCACCTATCCTTTCTTGAGCTTCAAACTGTAGTTCACCATGTGGGAGCGTTTAATATTGGGCAGGAACTGCCAGGCAGCTAGCTGACCCCTCCCAGGGGGTGGTGCCAGCCTTTTCTTTCAAGCCTACTGTACCCCAGCCCCGATACCAGATGGACCATCTGCATCTGGTTTGCTATTCGGCTCTCTTGAAAATTTGTTTCATTCTTGGTTAGTGGAAACATGAGCAATGTCATTTCTAGGACTAGATATTGTTAGAGGAAATGCATCTTGGTTTCTGTAAGTTTTTTCTTACTTTTTTCTGGGTGTTACTGGGAAAAAATGGCCTTCCCAAATAGTTACAATTATTTCCAGAACAGAGTCATTGTCTTCACACCATATTAAGCCTGTGATTTGTTATAAAGATATAGGCAGTGACTGCGAAAAGGAGAAAATAGGGCAGTATATTATGTAACAAGGTCTGGATGGCCAGCAGTAAAATCATGGACATTGTGGTCATGTGGTATATACCAACCACTGCTAAATAACCTGTAATTTCTGCTCCTTTTTTTTAGCTGTTTTGCCAAATAAATGATATGAGGTGTTTGCTAAAAATGCGGCCCGCAATACAATCAAACATCTCTACTCCGATCTCGTCCATCTAAAGAACGTTGTTCCACAACTCTTGTCTTTTGTTCAGATGCAGCTTCGCAAAGCAAAGCCATGCTGCCATGTTCTTTTTAGAGAGAAAAGGCTTTGTCCTGCACAAATTGTACTGTCACAAACTTTAACATTTAACATGCTAAAAGGGGCAATGCACCGTTTGACCTTGGGATAGCATTATGTTAACATACACATTAATGCAAACTAACCAGACTTCAGCTTTTATAGAGGTGCTCACACTTCCTTGATGATGTTAATCAAGTGAATTTGATTAGAAGCACCTGGCTGCTACTTACCCTCTGAATTCCTATGGAAGCAGTAAGGGTGTATTAGTTTTTCCACAGGGCTGCAAACTTGTACTCTTGCACTCAATTATAGTACTTATGTAAGTTTTCCTTCTTTATTCACACAAAGTCACACTCAGAGTAGTCTTTTTGAGGCTGATGTTAAAAGCCAAATGAAAAGAATCTCAAGAAATGCAGAAAATGGAAAGAAGAACAATTTTAGTTAACAGGTCTTAACGTGGAAGGCTTTGGAACATGTGCAAAGTTTGAAAAAGATGAAGGAAATGGCTTGAATTCATTCATCTGTAAATGCCTGATGGGGTATTGTCACGTTGCCAGGCGGGTGGCAATGTGAAATTAAGACCATACATGTATCTACTAGAAGTCTGAGGGTTAGCACTTGGACCAATATTTTTTTTAACTTTGACTCTGCGCACATGCAATGTTAAATGCAGCCGGACAAAAAGTAAGTCTGAGGCAGGCTCAGTCGTTGGTCGTTGAAAAGAGATGTGACCTGAAACAATCTAAGGTGCTCGTATTACTTTCTTAGCTAGTTCAAAGTGTAATTTAGCTACTGCCGCCCATCCTCTGGAGATTCAACTGACTAGGCAACATTACTTATTTCGGCACTATAGTCCTACTCCGTTATAAATCTTTTTTCGAGCACTGTTTTTCACCATTACATTTCTTTGTAACTATAATACTTGAGGAGACCGGGAGGAAAGATGATGAATAATTCAGCATTAAACTGAATCTTCCAAAGGCTCAGAGTCTGCTGTGTTAGCTGCTTTTCTCTTGTCTGCCCCCTCCCATTTCTCAGCTGCCATAACGCTTTCTCTCTCCTCTCTTCGCTCTTAATTTATTTTTTAAATTTTTATCTGTGCTGAAATCAGGTCACATTTACATATAATGTGCCATATTTTCCACCTCCTTTTAAAATCAGACAGTCTAAATAACAAGTAAATAGACAGATGAAATGGATAAAGAAAAAGATCAGTATGAAAATGTCAATTAAAGCCTGCAGTTGGCTTTCAGATATTTGGAAAATTAAATTTATTTGGAAACAGCCTATAACAGCCCTTTTCTTGTATCTCCAGGAAGATTTTTTAATACACTGGCTTTGCATTAGGATACATTATTTCATGGCTATCATGTTAACTGTTCTCTTCTTTGTATGACATTTTTCTTTCTCTGCTTATTCTACGTGTTTGTCCATCGAGTTCAGCTTCATAGCAAAATATGACATAGTCAGTCTGTTTGTTTGTGTTTATGGAAGTGAATTCTACTGTTTTTATTTTTCCTGACAGTCGGCACAAATTTCTAAGTAATGTAAGGAAGTAAGTATAGTTTGTATCTGTGGGAGGTTTGTTGTCCAGACAGTGTATCGCTATGGCAACCAAGAAAACAGAGCTTTAAAAGAAGAAGTACTTTAGACCAAACGATGAGCTTTTTCTAAATCTAAGTTGTTTGCACTAACCAAATCTTTCCGTGTGATTTGTTGTGATTTAATAACATATTAAAAAATAATACAAATGATTTATGAAAATCGGTGACATGTCTGAGTTGTACTTGGATCTCTGGTGTGAGTAGCAAAAGTGATTCACTGCACCACCAACCCCCGCCCTCCAACACATGGAACATATGGACTTTTTTAAGTAAGTAAGAAAAGTAAAAAAAAAATAAATTTGTGTCTGTGAACATGAATGTGTTCATATGAGACTGGAGAGAGATCATGTTCAGGAACAGAAAAATAATGTGTGTCCAGAAACCGATATAAGATGGTTAAAATCTATTGACAGTCTCAGTTTTAGTTTTTACTCTTCGTTAACTAACCTTATTCTATTTCTTTTTACATTTTCTTAGTTTTTGATCAGTGTTGTGTTTGTACATTTACGGCCACATGACCATGAGCACAGAATTGATGTTAAAGACGCTAAACTGAAGCTCTAAGGAATATTAGGAGAATGTGAAAGGAACATGTTAATGGACTGTAAATTCCCTGAGAGCACTTTCTCACAATATTTTTAATCAGTTTCTGTGAAGAATGGCCTCTCGAACATAAACCGCTGTTCTCTAAGGAAACCTTTATTTTTCTCTTTCTGAGGAATTTAAATTCTTTCCAGTATTTTTGATAATGAGGAACTTGAAGAAATCTGATTTATAAGATGAAAATTATGCCATGTCGCTGAGAGCTGCTCATGACAGGCTCGATTTACTACCTCGAGTATCTCAGGGAAATAATCAAATGAATTTAAACTGATTTTAAGAGAGAACAGATGTACACTTGTAAAGGTTAAACTGGGTTTGGGATAAGGAATGGCTGTATTCATGTTTTGCAGTCTGTTAACAACAATATTGTGTCAGTATACAGGCCAGTATTTGCTTTTTGGTACCAGTAGTTTAGTGTCGTATTAATAAACTTGTATTTGTTAAAATCTTAAATATACTATTTTATTTTTTTAGCTGACTCTTTGCCTAAAAAAATGTTAAAAGTATTAGCATATGTTGTATTGCTCTGAACCTTATCCCTTAGATTCTGGACTCCTACATTTAAAAAAAAGTTCATGTTAAGCCATCAGTTTACTCTGAGAGATGGTTAGGGGCCGTCAACACCCATGTCCGAAGGCAATATGCTTTGGGGTTGTGCTTTCATCCCTTCATCTATTTCAGTCCTGTCCATCACCCTGATATGTCAGGAACACCTGGCAGGATCTTCTTTGGTGGAAGAAGTTTTGGCAGGAATGTGGACTTATACTCAGAGATGAACTTTTTTTGAATTTTAAGGTCAAAGATCAAGGGCGCTAAGACTTACATAACACATTTTTGACCATAAGTCAAGAAGTCATACTTTGCTTATAAGGAACAAATGCGTGTTAGGATTAAAAACAACTAGCAGTTGATGGACACGTAAAATAGTCAGGCTGTAGTTTCATATATATAGGTGTACCACGCCTCTTGCCCTCAGACAACTGAGATAGGCTCCAGCTCCACTCCTGCCATGACTCTGAACTGGATAAGCAGAAGAAAATGGATGGATGATGATTTTGTTTTTGTTTTTTTCAAAGAAACTGTGAATTATATGTCACTGAATGTAATTCAGGATTCTGCAGGTCAGTGTGAATGGGCTGTTTCTTATGTAGCACTTTTCTCCTCTACTGGAGCACTCAGAGTGCTTTATACAGCATGCCTCATGCACATCCATTCAGGTAATTTTTTCTGTGTCTAAGTGCTTCCTATCTAACATTCACACTCCAATGAACGCATCTCAGAAAAACTTTGAGTTCAGTGTTTTGCACTCTCCAAGACTGGAGCAGCCAGGCGTCGAACCACCAACCTCCAATTAGTAGATGACCCACACTACCACCTGACCTACAGCCAAATTAATCCTTTCATTTAGTGATAATAAGTAGCAAAACACATGTCTCATAACATGATTTACAGACAGATGTTTAAAGTCTCATGTCCTCCTGCTTTTTACATAGAGTTAAAGTTTGCCATGTCTCTTAAACAAAAAATCCTTTGCCTACTCTTTGAGCTTTATGCTGTCTTACAAACATTAGTCTTACCTGGTGGGCTATTTGGTGGCTTTCTGCCAACAAAATGGTTTAGATGAGGATATGTATACACACCCCACACCTGCTGATTATTAGTGTGATTTGATTTTCTTTTTATCCCCATCATTTAGCTTTTGTGGGCTATTGTTCCTTTCTTTAAACTTTGTAGTTTCTACTTTAATGTATGTTTTTCCTGTTCTTTTCATGTGGTCGTGGTGTATTTAATAACCTCATTTAGAGGAAAGAATCAACTTTTCCACCTTGAACCAGCACTAGTTTGCCTTCTTTTGACTTTCAGACTCTTCTAGCACAGGTCATAACAAACCTGAAAGACTTTGTAAAAGATCCCAGTAATGCTCAGGGCACTGGAGAACATAATGTGTTCTGGAAAGGAAAGAAAAACAGCTCTTTCTATTTTTAGGAGCATAAAGATTTGGTTTCCACTCCACATGAAAACTAGATGCCTGTATTATGTTGCCGCTGCCTGGGGACACGTGCAAAAATCACACACAGAGAGACACCAATAGCTGGCTTGGCTGAGAAACAGGGAGCCATATCAGGTTAGGGTAGTATTGATCTGGAAAGGGGAGGCAGGTTGACGGAAGGAGAGAAAGCAGAAATGCAACATCTCACACGACGCATGAAATAGCAGGAGATTTTATCTAGTTTGACTACCCAAAAGAAAACATTACTCGCCCACTCAGTGTTGAACTCAGTGCCTCGTGATGTGTATCTTAGACTATCAGAGACTAAGCGTTTTAATAGTCTTTGTCAGTTCCTGCATCAACATGTTTTTGTTTATTCATATTGTAGCTCTGTGGAGTCAGCAGAGGAGTGATGAGATTAAAATGGGAGTTCTGTAACGTGTAGGAACTTCTCTGAGCTAAAGTCGTTTGGTTCATAATAGAAAGACAAAGTTTTGAGTTGTTTTAGAACTGGGAAAACCTGCACAGCCTCTTTTTAAAAAACAGCCTCGCATTGGTGCTTATTTATTATTTCTCTTTTATAGTGGGCTTTAGGAAGCACCATAAAAGAGGCGAGGTTCAGAGGCAAGTTAAAGAGCAAGTCAGCTCAAACATCTTTAAATCAAATCAAAATCAAATCAAATCACTTTTATTGTCATATCACATGTGCAGGCACACTGGCACAGCACATGCGAGTGAAATTCTTGTGTGCGAGCCCCACAAGCAACAGAGATGTGCAAACACAACAACACAAACGAGCAAAATACAAGAATGGCCAACCTGAAACTAATAAATATATGTACAATATATAATAGTGTATGCATTTCTGGATGTGTATACTAAATATTTTCCTACGTGTGTGTGTGTGTGTGTGTGTGTGTGTGTGTGTGTGTGTGTGTGTGTGTGTGTGTGTGTGTATACACATTTTTACAAATTAAATAGTAAAAAATAAATAAATAAAATAAAATAATAATAATAATAAAATATATAAAATATACAGAGTTGAATATGTGCAAAACAAGTGGCATTTATATACAGTGTGGAGTGCATAATGTTGAAATCTGCATTAATTGCAGGACTGAACCTCTAAAAAAATAAAAATCGGAAAAATTTGACAAAAAAAGAGTGTCTCTGAGTTTCTATCGTGGACACAGTTTAAACTTAAAGTTTGGATGGTCAACCCCACTAACGTGTTCAGGTTGTTCATAAAGGAGGAGGATGAGTTTGTAATGAGCTACCATAGTTAGCAGGACTGGGGCTAGTCTGGACAAGGCACCATGACTTCAGCTCTTTATTTAACACCCACATAGATGTGGGGAGCCTGCATGAAATACCTTCCACTCGTCACACCGTTGCATGAAAATGGAGTTAGTGTTTTGGTTTCACAGGTATTTGCTCAACCACTGAAACACCTGTTCTCCACATGCCAAAATGAAGTAGATTAAGTCATCTGCAGTCATCTCGAGTCTCTCTTGTTCTCACCCGCTCACATCCTTTCTTTATCCTACATCATCTAGGTCTTGCGATGATAAGACTGAAAAGACAGGTGATGAATTTTAAAAAATGTTTTCTTATCCAGCAACACATGTCATTTAGTCACATATTTTTAAGCAATATCGTAATTGTAGCAAATGATAGAGTGAAAGACTGTGCAAAAGTGTTGAGCAGTGTTGAGGAGTAACGGAGTACATGTACCAGCCTTACGTATTTAAAATACAAAATAGGAGTAGCTGTATTCTGTTACAGTTACAGTTTAAAAAGGTGGTGTTCAGAATACAGTAACTTTGTTGAAATAAATGGATTACACTGCAATTTTTTCCTGTTTCATATATCAGGCTATGCCCTCTCTATTTTTGGTAATTCCACGCCGGTGGAAACCCAAACAAAACACGCATTGAGGCTCTAAAGCCTGTGTCTCAATCTCGTGGCCTATATCACCCCTACTTGCAGCCCGCATAATGACGTGACGAAATTATTGTTCAAAAAATTATTTAATATGAAGGCAGTGTAGCCCAGTTGTAAGTAAGCTATTAAGACTCAACTGTACACTTTTTTCGTGTTTTTCTCTGAAACGATAAGTTCCATTGGAGCAGCCTTTCAAAGCCTCTCTCTGTCTCTCGCAGGCAAAGTTGACCCAGACAACAAAGTAAAGCTAGTTTTCAGTTACGAGCCTGACACGGGACCTGACATATTAGCCAGACGTCCATTTACTACGGTTCGGAGCCGCGGACCTGTTTTATATACGTGCAGAATAGTTTTGTACACGAGATCGCTGCTAAAAGTGCAGCCTTACCTAATGTCCACCCTATTGCTCATTTTGTATTAAGATTTAAAAATCTAGTTGTTATTGGTATGGCGAGTAACCTTCAGTAATAGTAATAAATCACACAGCAATAGTACATTCATGCAGTTGTAAAAAGCTTGATAAAATATTGTAATCCAGAATTCAATTCAATTTTATTCATATAGCGCCAAATCACAACAAAAGTCGCCTCAAGGCCAGAGTATTCAGAATATGTTACTCTCATTGAATAACGTAACGGAATACGTTACAAAATATATTTTGTGGCATGTAATCTGTAGTGGAATACATTTTAAAAGTAACCTTCCCAAAACTGGTCTTGAGCCATCCCTCATTTCTCTGTATAGGAAATAGATGAAGCAATTCATCGACATATGTGAGCTTTCTGGTTATTTCTTTATGTACGCTTCGGGAATAGCTCTCCAGGCTTCTTGAAGGACATTCAGAGCTCTTCTTTGGATGTTGGCTGCCTTTTCTTCTGTTCTCTGTCAACATGATCCCACACTGCTTCAATAACTCTGGGGAAGGCCAATCCATGACTGATAGTGTGTCATTGTGTATTTTTCTATCCAGGCATGCTTTTACTGCGTTGACAGTGTGATCATTGTCATGCTGAAAAATAAGGCCACTGCCAAGGTGTTTCCAGATGATATCTCATGGTGGCTCAATATCTGGCTGTACTTTTTCTTCGGCTTTCACAATTCCATCAATTCTGAAAAACATCCCCAGCAACACTGGCTCAAATGCAGCCCCAAGACATGACAGAGCCTCCACTGTGTTTTAAAGAAAGCGTGAGACGCTCACTGTTTTAACTCTCTCCTGAGCTCTATTCACTTGGCATACCTCAGTCCTTTTTCCCCCAATGGAACAAGTTCTGTGTTTTTGCAACAGGCTGCTAGTAACAAAAAGTGCCTTTGGTTCTGAACCAAACTGGTTCCCTGTCTATGTGTAGACGCAACACTGGTTCATCCCTTACATTGGGTGCCGTTTCATGCTTGAATGATTCATAGGTCAGTGTTTAGTGTCTTAAAACACAAACAAAAAACAACATTCCTCTAAAAATGGTCAAGTGCGAGAACTGGACTGAAAATGAGTGAAAAACCATTCAAAGTTCAAAGGAAAAACTTTGGAAAGCCTGAGCCAAAAAACTTGGAGAACTGTTGCTCAAGACCACTTTAAAAAGAATATAAGTCCATCTCTTTAGAAGCAAAATATGAAAAACAAGGGGAAGCTCAAGAGTTTTGTACAGTAGTGTGTTAAATCTTTGCTCATGTCTTTAATTGTGCCTGTTCATTTATCCATGTGCGTGTCACATCTCATCCACTGCTGGTTACATTTTGCTAAATATTGTGAGTGACTCATCTCTGTGCTGCTTTTTAGTAATTTCAAAATTGCCCTCACTGGCACAAAGCACAGCATACCGTACAATTACAGGTCGAGACATGCTGACATACTTACATGCTCTTACTGGCCCAAACCTAGAGTGCCTAATCTGTCTGGGGATGTTGTGTTTACTGTTTGATTGTTTCTGCCCTCAACCAAATTCTGTTGCCAAGCCCTTCCATCCAGATTTGCTTAGTCGCTGTGATTATGTTTGTCACCAGGCAACATTAGCTCAGTAAAACAGTTATGTAAGAGATGCAGGATTGCCACTTAACTGTTTACAGAAGACTCATTCAGAATTACTGTCATTTTTTTCGTGATTTGAAAAAAAGAAGCTATGTTGTAGCATTTAGCTCAGATGTCTTTTCAAAAAGATTTTTAAATGCTGCTTACTTTCTATAAGACAGTTGGAGTAGAAAAGGTGCTCTGCCTGCTTTTTTTCATCGTCTTATCTTTTGTAAAATAAGCAAACAGCCAAGGAGATCTCAATGAATCATATTTAGACTCATATCCTTGTTTATTACACCTCATAGTTAGAATTACAAGCCAAGGGCTGTTTGTCTGTGTAGCGCTTTTCCAACATAGAGGACATTCACTGTTCTGTCACCATGTAACCGTATTCTGTTTAAATAGATTTTCCCTGAGAAAGTTACTCTTTAGTGCCCCCTTTTGGCATGACCTGGTGTAACGTGCTCAAATCCGTCTCTGTTCTATGATGTCATCAGAAAGCGCATGTTATTGTTTGGGGAAAGGACTTCTCCCGTTCTCCCGTCCGCTGCTGTAGTGGCATTTGTCTCCCTTAAGACGGTCTTTAAGGGCATTGTCGGTATGTAATTCTGTTCCATCTTTACTAATGAACAATCTACTTGAAGAAATGTGATTGCAGTGTTTGCTTAATAGAAACGTTTGTAAAGAGGGAATTAGCTAACGCTTTCGGCTAAACAAGTCATTGTACTGTTATTGTGTATTTCTCCTCATCTATGGTTTCTAAGAGCATTTCATGTCATGTTGTTTCTCAGTTTTACCCTACTTCAACTGGCCTAAGTAAAGGGAGTGAAGTCAAACCCTCTTGTCTGCGTGGTCATTTTGAAGAGGAGTTTAGTCTGAATGTCGACTCTAGCAAGGCGTTAGAGGCAGAGGACATTACAGTAAAACGACAGCCTCTCAAAGACCAGTCTCGTGGGGAACTGGACAGCAATTAGAGCTATCCTCCGGAAACAGCTCAGATGTAGGAAGAAATCCAATCGACAGCAACATGTCGCAGAGAACCAGCGCATCAATGAAAACCAGATCTAATATATCTGGCTCCTCCAGGCATACCAGGAGCTCAGCTGCAAGTAAGGCAGCCGCTGCACAAGCACGTGCAGAAGCTGAGGCGGCTAAGGCTGAAGCAGCATTTGTGGATAAAGAGAACGATCTGAAGCTGCAGCAAGCGGAACTGGAAGCTTCTATGCAGCTTCGAAAAATACGTCTTGAAGCGTCATTAGATAAAGTACGCATGGAAAAAAGGGCTGCAGCTGCAGAAGCAAAAGCAGAAGTTTTGGAGGCTGCAGCGATCCAAGATGATGGCGAGGGTCTTAGTGAGATAGATGTTCCTGCTGACGACCCAGTAACGCGCACAAGAGAATATGTGAAGGGTGCCTCACACGGCAGCCAAACCACGCCCATTCTAGAAACCTCCAATGATAACACGGAGACGAAACTCCTTCAGCATTCACCGACCATAGACTCCTACTCCAAGATCTTTACGCCAGGATCTGATGTACATTTTCGACCAAGCCTCAAGCCAGTTGCGACACCACACATCCAAACCCAAACCACACCCATAATAGCAAATCTAAAGGATCATTTCCCAGGCAAAGCTGATCAAAGTGAGACCTACACCCCTAAACAAGAACCAACGGTCAATTATGCACGACAGCCTCTGGACAGCGGCTACACCGGCGCGGCGTATATCACAACCCCAGACAACTCCGGTCACCCACATGAGACCACATGCCGGGAAAGGGGCCCACTGTACACTCCACTGGAAATGGAGCAGAACATGTCAGACCTTGTTAGATTTATGGCTCGACGTGAACTGGTGACTACAGGGCTCCTTCACTTCAACGACCGTCCCGAATGCTACAGAGCCTGGAAAGCATCGTTTATGAATGCCATCAGAGGTCTCAACCTCTCACCAAGTGAACAGCTTGACCTCCTCGTGAAATGGCTAGGTAAGGACTCAGCTGAACATGCCAGACGAATACGATCCGTGTATGCGAACCAACCAGCTAACGGACTCAGAGCTATGTGGGACAGGCTTAATGAGTGCTACGGTGCACCAGAGGTCATCGAGGGTGCCTTTTTGAAAAGATTAGACAACTTTCCCAAGATTCCAAACAGAGATGGTCGTAAACTAAGAGAGCTGGGAGACTTGCTGTCGGAGATACAGGCTGCCAAAGAAGATGGTGACTTGCTTGGGCTTAGTTATCTGGATACCCCTCGTGGTGTTACCCCTGTCGTCCAGAAGCTGCCATTTTATCTCCAGGAAAAATGGCTTTCTTTAGGCTTTAAGTACAAAGAAGATCGCGGGGCTCCCTATCCCCCATTCGGTTTCTTTGTAGACTTTGTGTGTCGGGAAGCACGGATGCGCAACGACCCTGGCCTCACACAGACAGCATACAGTAGTGAGTTATTAGGCAGTAAGCAATCGTCTAAAGCCGAAGGTCACAAAGCTGTGGCAGTTTTTAAAACGAGGGTCTCGCCGGATCCTCGGCCCCTTTTCAACGGTACAAGGACTGCATCGTTTCGCACCCAATCTGGAAGCGAGTCATCCACTAGAGATGATCCAGCAGAGCGCTGCCCGCTACACAACAAACCCCACCCCTTACCCAGGTGTCGCGGGTTTAGAGAGAAGCCAATGGAAGAAAGGAAAGCACTCTTAAAAAGGTACGGAATATGTTACAGGTGCTGCAGAGCCACACATTTGGCAAGGAATTGTGAAGACGACATCTCCTGCTCAGAGTGTGGAAGCAAGAGCCACATTGCAGCCCTCCACCCTGGATCTGCCCCATGGTCCACCAACACAGCACATTCCGCACCAGATCAGGGCGGGGAGGGAAATTCCAACCTGAATGAAGGTGATGTTTCCACAGCATGTACTGAGGTCTGCGGAAATTATTCCGCAGGGCGTTCCTGCTCAAAAATATGTCTGACCAGGGTGTACCCAACCGACTGCCCTGAAGCTGCAGTTACGGTATACACAATATTAGATGATCAGAGCAACAGATCACTTGCACGTACCGAGTTTTTCGACCTATTCAACATTGCAGGGCCTCCTTCACCATACACTTTGAAGACATGTGCCGGAACACAAGAGACAGAAGGCAGACAAGCACGTGGCTTTGTGATCGAACCCATTAACGGGAGTGTCACACTCTCTTTGCCGTCACTGATTGAATGCAACGAGATCCCAAATAACCGCGCAGAAATACCAACACCAGAGGTAGCATTAAACCACAGTCATTTGAAGGCCCTTGCAAAACACATTCCAAAGCTGGACTCCCAAGCTTCCATCCTGCTCTTGTTAGGCAGAGATATCATCAGAGTTCATAAGGTCAGAAGACAAGTGAATGGCCCACAAAACGCACCCTATGCCCAGAAGTTGGATCTGGGTTGGGTTATTGTAGGAGATGTGTGCATTGGAGATGTCCACAGACCTACGGTTATCAGCTCTTGCTACACTAACGTACTGAAAAATGGACGTCCTTCTCTCTTTCAGCCATGCCCAAACGATTACTATGTAAAAGAGAAGTATAGTAGTGGTAGCTCCCCTTCATTTCCCCTAACATGCAAACATCTCCCTGCTAGTGAGACATGGGCCACCTTAGACTGTAATGTGTTCCAGACAACAAAGGACGACGACAAAGAAGCTCCTTCAATCGAGGACGGACAGTTCATCCACATCATGGAGCAAGAGGTCTATAAGGACCAAGAAAACAGGTGGGTGGCTCCCCTGCCTTTCAGATCTCTACGACCAAAGCTCCCTCATAACCACGAGCAAGCACTTGAACGTCTCAAATCTCTACAGCGGTCCTTCAGAAGGAAGCCTAAAATGAAGGAAGAGTTTGTCTCGTTCATGGCAAAGATCTTTCAGAATGGGCACGCTGAAGAAGCCCCACCTCTGAAGCCTAATGAGGAGCATTGGTACCTACCTTGTTTTGGGGTTTACCATCCCAAGAAGCCCTCCCAAATAAGAGTCGTCTTCGACTCCAGTGCCCAGCACAAAGGTTTGTCTCTGAACCAAGTACTCCTAACGGGACCAGACCTCAACAACACCCTGGTAAGAGTCCTCCTTCGGTTTCGGAAAGAACAGATCGCCTTCACTGTGGACGTGCAACAGATGTTTCATTGTTTCAAGGTGCGTCCTGAAGACCGGAACTTCCTCAGGTTCCTCTGGTTTAAAGAGAACAACCCAGAGAAAGAGATTATGGAGTTCCGTATGAACGTGCACGTCTTTGGAAATAGTCCTTCACCGGCTGTGGCTATCTACTGTCTTAGACGTGCAGCACAGGAAGGCCGGAAGGAGTATGGGGAGGACGTAGAACAGTTTGTCACTCGTGACTTTTACGTAGATGACGGGTTAAAGTCCTTGCCCACAACAGACGCAGCTATCGACCTGCTCAAAAGAACTCAAAAAATGCTGGCTCGCTCTAACCTTAGGCTGCATAAGCTGGCTTCGAACAGCAAGGAGGTCATGAAGGCCTTTCCCAGTGAAGATCATGCCACAGACCTGAAAGATTTGGACCTTACTGCTGACACTCTACCAATGCAGCGTAGCCTTGGGCTGTACTGGGACTTGGATTCAGACTGTTTTACTTACCGCGTCCAGGACGAGAGAAAGGCATTCACTCAACGAGGAGTTCTCTCAACGGTGAACAGCCTGTACGATCCTCTAGGATTCGTCTCCCCCGTGACAATTCAAGGGAAACTGCTGCTTCGAGAACTGGCCTCACAATCTTCAGATTGGGACACCCCATTACCAGCAGAAAAGGAAAAGGTGTGTGAAAGTTGGAGAGATTCTCTGCAGGAGTTAAGACATCTGAGGATCCCCCGACCATACTCAAACATGTCACCATCTACTGTCAAGTTAACAGAACTCTGTGTCTTCTCAGATGCCTCAGAGAAAGCAGTAGCTGCCGTTGCCTACTTGAAGACTGTGGATGCAGATGGGGGATGCTGCACTAGATTGGTTGCAAGTAAAGCCAAACTGGCCCCACGTCCAGAGCATACTATACCTCGGTTGGAGCTTTGTGCAGCAGTCATGGCAGTAACTCTGTCTGAGGTCATCACCTCCGAAATAGACATTGTATTTGACGCAGTCACCTACTACACAGACAGTAAGGTGGTGCTCGGATATATCTACAATGAGAAGAGAAGGTTTTATGTATACGTGAGCAACCGAGTCCAGAGGATCAGACGAAGCACTACGCCACAGCAGTGGCGATATGTCTGCTCAGAAGACAACCCCGCAGACATCGCCTCACGGTCTATCACAGCAGACCACCTTGAGAACACAATATGGTTCTCTGGACCGGCATTCTTGTCTCGACTTGAAGGGGCATCACCGGTGGTACAGAGGTTTGACCTTTTGGAACCAGATCAAGACAGTGAAATCAGGCCTCAAGTCACAACACTGTCGGTCACTGTCCTCAAACATCTCGGCTCTGGGCGGTTCAATCGCTTCTCATGCTGGGGTTCCCTCATAAGGGCTCTTGGTACCCTTATTCACATTGTTCAGAGCTTCAAAAAAGGAACGGAGTGTGTCGCTCAGAAATGTGAGGGTTGGCACCAGTGCAGCACACCCCCAACCAGGGATATTCTTGAACAGAGTAAGCTAGTCATTATCAAAGCAGTTCAACAAGAGGTCTATAGGAAAGAACTGGAGTGTCTTGCATCAAACGCCAACATTCCCAAGAGCAGCCCACTCGTTGCCCTGGATCCTTTCATTGACTCAGACGGGCTGTTAAGGATCGGGGGTCGCCTCATTGAGGCAAAAATAGGATTCCACGAGAAACGGCCACTGGTCCTGCCTGGACGGCATCACGTAACCACTCTCATAGTGCGTCACCTTCATGAGCAGGTACGTCACCAAGGACGTCTTTTCACTGAAGGGGCTGTCCGAGCTGCAGGTTACTGGATCGTTGGTGGCAGGAGATGCATTAATAGACTCGTTTTCGAGTGTGTCACTTGTCGAAGGCTGAGAGGGAGGTGTGAAGTCCAAAAGATGGCAGACTTGCCACCTGACAGGCTCAGCATGGAACCACCCTTTAGCAACGTCGGCATTGATGTGTTCGGGCCCTGGTCTGTATCAGCCCGTCGCACGAGAGGAGGCCACGCCGAAAGTAAGAGGTGGGCTGTCCTCTTTACCTGTCTGTGTGTCAGAGCTATACACATTGAGGTAATTGAGTCATTGGATGCCTCCAGTTTCATAAACTCATTCAGAAGGTTTATGGCGATTCGAGGACCTTTGAAAAGCATACGCTCCGACCAGGGTACTAATTTCACCAGAGCTTGCAAGGATATGGGGATTCCCTCGAATCTTGATGGGAAACACATGGAGAGGTTTCTGTCAGAACACGGATGTACGTGGACCTTCAACACACCACATTCCTCTCATATGGGAGGAGCGTGGGAAAGGATGATCGGCATCACACGTCGTATCCTGGACTCGATGCTTCTTCAGATGGGCTCCTCCAAACTCACGCATGAGGTACTCACAACATTCATGGCTGAGGTCTCGGCCATAGTGAACAGTCGACCATTGGTGCCCGTGTCAAATGATCCTACAGATCCTTTCATTCTTACACCGGCTTCATTGCTTACTCAGAAAGTAGGTCCATGCCCAATACCAGAAGGAGATTTTGGACATAAAGACCTATTGAAGCAACAGTGGCGCAGGGTCCAAAGCTTGTCTAACACATTTTGGGACAGGTGGCGGAAACAGTATCTGTCAACACTACAGTGTCGAACAAAGTGGACTTCTGACCGGCCAAACCTTAAGCAAGGAAGTGTGGTGCTTCTTAAGGACAGTCAGTGTAGCAGGAACGACTGGCCCTTAGGTATCATCGTCGATGTGTATCCCAGTAAAGACGGAAGGGTGCGCAAAGTGCAAGTGAAGGTCATTAAGAAAGAGGGACCAAAGCTTTACGTCCGACCCGTGAATGAGATGATCTTGCTCATTCCTCCAGATGACTGAAATGTGTTTGACCTTGTCATATTAATAGGTGAAACCTGCTGAGTTTCAGACGGGGAGTGTTCTGTCACCATGTAACCGTATTCTGTTTAAATAGATTTTCCCTGAGAAAGTTACTCTTTAGTGCCCCCTTTTGGCATGACCTGGTGTAACGTGCTCAAATCCGTCTCTGTTCTATGATGTCATCAGAAAGCGCATGTTATTGTTTGGGGAAAGGACTTCTCCCGTTCTCCCGTCCGCTGCTGTAGTGGCATTTGTCTCCCTTAAGACGGTCTTTAAGGGCATTGTCGGTATGTAATTCTGTTCCATCTTTACTAATGAACAATCTACTTGAAGAAATGTGATTGCAGTGTTTGCTTAATAGAAACGTTTGTAAAGAGGGAATTAGCTAACGCTTTCGGCTAAACAAGTCATTGTACTGTTATTGTGTATTTCTCCTCATCTATGGTTTCTAAGAGCATTTCATGTCATGTTGTTTCTCAGTTTTACCCTACTTCAACTGGCCTAAGTAAAGGGAGTGAAGTCAAACCCTCTTGTCTGCGTGGTCATTTTGAAGAGGAGTTTAGTCTGAATGTCGACTCTAGCAAGGCGTTAGAGGCAGAGGACATTACATTCACAGTGCTTGGCAAACCGCAAAGAGAAACCGAAAAGAATTAAACAAATCTAGACTTTAAAACAAAAACTATATATGTTTTCAGTGCATTCACAGCTGATTTGAATGAATGAAAGGCACTTGAATGCCAGAGTAAACTGGAGATTGGGTAAGGCTACTTTGCCACATGATTTTGAAGGTAGTTTATCTCTTATTTTTTTTGATTCCTGAGACTTTTTGCCTTTAAAAAAGACCTGTGTTTAATTATCCATTAAATGACATTTATTACAGTTTTGTAACAAGGTTTTTATGCTTGCAGGGGAAGATAAAAAACACAGTGTATGGCTGCTTTACCACTGGTTGGAGAACTGGGTTTTGTTTTTGTTGTAGCATTAGCGCAGTGAGCTGCACTCTGTGCTCCACCTGTGTTTGAACTCTCCTTCATACATAATCCATTTTAGCTCAGAAAGTCATTGAGATAAAGCACAGTGGGTGAAAAGTTCATCCAGTTGCATTACTGTAATAACCAGGATTCAAAGCCTTCCTGTATCCAGTAGGGTTGTGTAAGGTGTGTGTTAGGTGTGTGTAAGAGCTAACTAGGTTTTGTCTTTTAGTACATTTGAGAACCTTCTGTATGACTACACAGGTCTGACGGTCTCTAGGAAAAGCTAAAACCATGACAAAATACTGGGTTATCCAGCATTTCCCAAGTATATGGAATCATGTTTTCACCCAATTCTGTATTTAACTCTTTTCCTTCTTGGAGATGCACAAACATGGAGCAGGCTTTTGTGCTGAGTTTTGTCAGAGTTAAGTTTAAGCCCTGCAGATATTAATGTAGAAATTAAGCGAATGTATCATAATTGTACTGTACATTGTTATAAAAGTACACATGTATTGCAATACACTTATGTATATCTGAACAAACAATTTTAGAAATGTAAAAGTGACCTCACATATATTTTGCGAAGCTATGAAGAAAAGACAACAGTGCACTGAAAAATCACACTGACACACACACACACACACACACACACACACACACACACACACACACACACACACACACAGAGAGAGAGAGAGAACAGCAAAGACATCAGCTATTGATCTTTAGTTTCTTTCAGTTCTGTGTTGAGTACAGTCAGATCTCTTCAGGCAATGTTGCTGCTTTAAGCCTGTTTGTTGTACACTGACTGTGTGTCTGTACTTTAGAAAAGCTGCCTGTGTACCCACAGGGTTTCCAAATTTGTCATCCTTACTCTTCAGCCAAGTTTTCAGGTGGATTTTAGATGATCAAATCGATTTTACAGCTGATTGAACTTCTTTCCGGCAATGCTGCCAAACAGGAAATGAGGTCATATCTTAGCAACTGTGTCATTTATTTTGACACCAAACCAAATAATTAGATTATACCAAAAAAAAAAAAGTAATTTGACCACTGGGAGGTGCTACAATAAGCAAAAACATGTTTGTTCTTTCAGTCCACAAAGTCACGCTTTTAACATGACCAGATTAAGTTGCCATGGCGACTGAGCCCTGCTGAATCACTTGGACCCCTCTTTGGTGCATGCAGCTATGTTACACTTGAGAATTTTTAGAACAGGTTCAGTAACATCAGTGGCCACTGATGAGATAAAAATGCCGGTTTCCTTCGAATATTTTGTTGTTTCACTCTTGCCTGATCCATATTTTTTGTTGGTTTTTTGGAATTGCAGTTTTGAGGCTGTTACTGACTGCTGTTGGAAGTTGGGGTTTTTTGTCATATAAAAACTTTTAAAAAGTAGAATTAAGCGTTTCATCATTTATATCAGAAGCCGATATGAAGTTCATAATGTCTAATGTGAGTTCTCACATTAACACAAAACCTCCGACATTGTCAGTCGCACCCATGCTGAGCAGTGTCTTCATTTTAATGGTGACACCTCTGGAAATTACACCTGGTGGCCCCTCTCATAAATGGGCTCGGATGACACTGCGCTCGAATGTACGGGAACAAATACGCCACAATTACTGCCACTGTTGGAGGGTGGTCAAAAGAAAAGTATGTCGCACTGTGATCTCACTGCCCACACATTCCCGTCCTGAATCGGAAAGCTAGTTTCTTGTACTCTCTGTGTGAGTAAGTGTGTTTATGCAACCGTGTGAGAGAGAGAACAAGAGAGAGTGCGTGCCAGACACAGAGACTGTAGTGTTTTCAGTTCGTGCAGCAGATTTTGCTACGATAATCAGCTGGATTGTTTTGCTCGCCCAACATCTGTCTCAAACACACACAAACACAACCATTATATAGTCATTACTGTCAGGCTGATGCTGTGCAGCCCTCTCTGACATGCTCTTTCTCTCTTATACATCTCCTTCCTCCTTTCTTTGTCTTGTTCCTATCCTCTCCTGTCTTCTCTTCTTCCTCCAGACGGTTTCGATCTTGGAGCAGCGGCTGACGCTGACGGAGGATAAGCTCAAGGAGTGTTTGGAGAACCAAATGGAAATCGGTCTACATCTCCAGAGAAGCGAGGAGGCTTAACGTTAGTGGTACCAGAGACACATTGATCTGTGTTGTTGGAGGGGGGAAGTGTGGTTGCATCAACACCATACACCGTTGCCATTTGATCACACTGAAAGCAAGGACTGAACCTTAAATGCACACTGAGCCTTCCCGCTGATGTACTGTGTCTGGCTGTGTTGAAAAGAGATATGAGAAGTGAAGGAGTTGAATATTAGAAAAGTTTCAGTACAGCAGTGCTGAGCATGCAGTCGCTTTCCTGCTGACAAAAAGACCCCACTTTACCGCTGTGACACACTGTGTGCGATTGAGCGTAATGGCTGCCTGTACAGGTGTTGACACTTGTGCACAGTGTGTATGTTTTTACCCAGTCTATATTGTGCAGGAGGCCATTAGCCACTGGGGGTTTTTTTTTTCACCGAAAAGTGCATATTTGTGTAACCATCAGTCATATTTGTCATTTTTGAAAGGAAGGATGTGGCTCAATGATCCTGTTGCGTTAAGACAGTTACTCAAGACGTTTGTTCTCTGGTAACGTTTACAGAGCCCCCACAGTGCCTTTATTTAGTTTAAGGTGAGAGAATGTTTCCAGCTGACAAGCTTGAGGCCATTTTTATTACTATTTCTATTTTAATTACACAATGCATCTGGTGATAGGTTTTGTTTTTTGTTTTTTTTACTGAAATTACCATTCTTTAGTGCCTCCAGCAAGTACTGAAAGATAACAGGTTGTTGATTTTCATGGTGACTATAAATGATGCCAGACCTCATATTTTATGTTAAAGTAATGCTGCTTTTTACATTGGTTATTTTTGTTCTGTCAATAAAACTTTTATCCACTGAAAACAGACTTTTAATAAATGTTTTCACTTCTCAAGTGTGGCGTGAAAGCCAAAGTTAGGTGATGAAATATTTCTGGTTCCCTTTTCGTTATAATGAGTACCATTTTTATAGCTTTGTAGAAAAAAAAATGTAACAGGCTATTACTAAGAGACTGGTCATTTTCTCGTTGGGAGAGCTAAAGTTACTGCCAGAGAAGTCATGACTTCCCTGTCTTTGTTGTGCTGAGCAGAAATGTGAGGATCATGAGCTGTGAGCGGTGTCATCCATTGCTCATGGCAAGTAATTTTCAACCCGTTCTTTACCACAGTTTGAGCGATGATTAATTTTTTTTAAAGTATGGGGGTGAATGCTCCTTCCCCGCTTGTGTCCAAAATTCTTCGGTTCCCCCCTGAGTATTTTACGTAACCTGAGCGCTGATGCTGGATCAGTATTTTTATTTTTAGATGCTTCATTGAAAATGTGCCCGAGGCTGCGCTTAGACGCACACTGTGATTTTTCAAAGAACAGATCCATGGTTTTTTTTGTTTTGTTTTTTGTGTGTGTGTGTGTTTTGGGTTTTTTTTTTTTTTTAATTCAACAAACTGGAAATATGATTATATACAGTAATGAGTCATCTCGAGGTCGTTGTGGAGGACTCATGGCTGTGCCATTGAGAAGGGAAAATATTAATGCCTGTTTCTTTAAGACCCGGCTCAGGCTCTGCACTAATGGAAAAAGAAGAAAAACAAAACCGGAATTCTGGAGCTGCAATGCCGGGCCCACTCTCTTCCTTCCTGTCTGGGGCCCGGGGACACACATATATATGCACACACACACATGCTCAGACATACGCACTCTCAGAGAGACACTCCAGCCAGAGAAAACAACTCCCTTTACTATGGGCCTCAACCAGACAGCCTGCCAGGAGCACCAGTGCGAGAGAGGAGGGGCTAAAAGAGTGGGTTCAATAACTGCTATGCTTCAGTGTGTGTGTGTGTGTGTGTGTGTGTGTGTGTGTGTGTGTGTGTGTGTAGGAGGGGGTTGGTGAGCCTATGAGGAGAACATCTGGATATGTTTTTCCTGGTGTGCTGTGGTTGCCGCCGCTCTTTGTGTGTATGTGTCAGTGTGTGTTTTAGTGCTTTACTAGTTCAGCGTGTCACGTCTTTACATTGTCCTGTTCCTCGAGGCTTTCTTTTTCCTCAAACATCGCATTATATTCTGACAGATTTATGATGTAGAAATGATAACCAATGGGCTCAGACTGCCAAATGTCTCTGCCCTCTTGGAGCAGGTGGAGAATTTCCCGCCACACAAATTATGCAAACTATCTAAAACCATTTGGTATTCTTAGAACTACAATATGTTGCATGTATCCTAAATATTGAAATAGTCATTTCCCCAGCATAGTGGTCACTGCTTAATGAGCTGATGGGGAACTGGAGGTTTGTAGTTCCAGGAAATAAAAGAGAGGTTGTCTGAGGATCTAAAATACTCAGAACAGATGTGAGGAAGTAAAATAACACAGAAGAGCCCAGCATTCTGGAAACTATAGGTTGTGTAATGTGCAAAAGTTTCCAGGGAATTAGGTGCATTGTACATTTTTACCAGCCCAGTGAGACACATGCAGGGGGTTCACAGAATAATATCGAAATGCTTGGTAAAAACAAACATTACAGTTTCTAATTTATAAAAGAAACCTTAAAAAAGCAGTTGATATTTTCCAAAGATGTATAACCTAATAACAAAGCTTTCTTTATTTCTTTCTAACCTGGATTGCTAAAAAAAAGAAAATCTACAAAAATATTACATCAAAGGGGTTGTGTAGTATGTCAGACAGTGTAAAATGCCTGTAATTTGACTGCAACCTAATTATGCCCCACTTTGAAGCAGCGATTGAATCAGTGATCAGCCCTTTTCTGATAAATGGGTTACCACAGTGTTTAAAGCTGAGACAGAACCCCTCGACTGAAAGTAAGACCACTCTCACTGACATCATAAACCGTTAATACACTTAAATAAGCTTCAAGAACAAAGAGCAGAGATGCTAACCACATTTGACTTATTTTAAGACTGGATGTGTTTTGGAGGTTAAAGTTTCCACTGTTTTTATACCATATACTTTTATTTCATTTTTTTTAATTGGGATTACTTACAGCGCTTAGGAAATGTATTTTTATTTTATTTATGATATTTTCTTAGGCCACTTAAAGCAAAAAAAAAAACTTCAAAAATCAGTTTAAAGCTGGAAATCATGTTGTTTTTTTAATTCTGGAAATAAAGAACAAAATTCACATTTCTATTGCCCAAGATTTGAGCCGGCACACTGGACTTCTCTGGGGATTTGGAAATTGATCAAGCACAACATTCAAACACTCTGTTCGGGAATACAAGTAAATAACTGTAATTTTGCTTCTTGATCAAAAAATAATACAGTGGAACCCCGACTTACGAAATTAATTAGTTCCAGAGGGTCTTTCGTAAGTCAAAATTTTAAGTAAGTCAAAGCACCTTTTTCCATCGCCTTTTGAGCGAGGCGATGCTGGCTGAAAACGAAGTTCTTGGTGGAGGCTGAAGAAAGCATACATAGGCATGCATACATACATACGTGTACATGTACATAACATTATGGAATTTAATTCTAAACATTAAAACTAAACTTACATTTACGTTAATTAATGTACGTACGTACACTGTGCAATGATATTTTAACAATTTTTTAAACTCGCTAATATTTATGCCTTATGCCGGCCCCATTATGAATGAACGATAGGCTAATTGCAAACGAAAAGCACACGAAATAGCACACTGCAACAACAATACGTCTTTCACGTGGAACAGCGAAATGCATTTCGCAAACGGATTTCGTTACACTGGCATTTTGTTGTACCACGGGCAAAAATATTGCCGTTAAGTGCCTTCGTAACTTGAATTTTTCGTTTACATGGGGTCTTCGTAAGCCGGGGTTCCACTGTAATTTTCTTTTTTGTAAAACCGTAACTTTGGAAGTTTATGGATAACAGCAGTAATTATGTTTCAACATTCAAAATATACTTTTTGGAGCTTGTAATAGTTGTGGATTAACCATTACAGAAACATAAAAAAACATTTTTTAAGTACCAAAGTGGTACATTGGTTGGTCGTCTAATAAATTTGTTCAGCACTCTGCTAGTTTCAGAAACATCACTTATTCTATGTATTGCCGGCCTTTATTTAAAAAAAAAACAAAAACATTATAGTTCTGTTTTTTAGGGGAATACACAGTACAGATCTACAGTTTGGGAAAGTTTCTCTTCCAAGAGAGGTGATTTCCCACCTCTGCTACCTGTTTCCTTGGAGAAACGATGATTAGTACATTTATCAGAAGTGCTTTTGTGATTATAGAATTGCTGTTTTTCCTTTTCCTTAGATTAGATTTGTAGTAACTGTCTCTATCTGTTTCTCAATCATCTGAAAATGAAAGTCAGACATTCAAAAAAATTTTATTTAAATGTAACACTATAAATATTTTGATAATCTGAAAGGATGCGCTGTTTATTCTTTCTAGAATTTTGTCCATAAATTCTTTTTTTATCGGTTGTATGTGGATAAAAGAGAAAATTGTTAAAGGAAAGCTGTTATTTCTACCAGAGTAGATATACATGAGCCACAGTTCAAACGAAGCCTTACTTAACAGTTTTAGATCACTTCTCTAAGCCAGCTTTCTCTAGTTTGGTTTGAAAGACGAGGTTTGAACAGCAGATGGGCAGGGCTTCTGTACACATGACCACTAATTGTGTGATGTCAACTTGTCTGCCGTTTTAGACATGTAACAACCATGGTGACAATGTACGAAAGCGTGAAAAAGGCCGGAGTCACTCAAGCTGTGACACAGTGGTCTGCAACCATCTCACAACTAGCCAGCAATAGGGAAACAAACGTGCATTCCCCAATTGGTATAATCAGGTAGTTGCTGGAGGCTGATGGCAATTGCTGGGAAAATGATTGCTCAAGTCAAAGTCATTCAGGTCTACAGACAATCAGTGACTCCCTGGCAACCACCTATCACTATGGAAAAATGTGTATTTCCCCAACTGGTTGGCAAAAACTTCCTTGTGATTGCTTTGTTCTCTAACAATTGCTGCAGACATATAGTGCTGTGAAAACGTATTATCCCCCTTTGCTAATTTGTTATTGCATGTTTCAGATCATCAAACTAATTTTAATATTATTCAAAGATAAGCCGAATAATTATGAAATGCAGTTTTCAAATTATGATTTTATTTAATAAGCGAAAAAAGTTATCCACACCTAGCTTGACCTTTGTTTTAAAAAAAGGTTATCCCTTGCTAAACCTAGTAACTTCCAGTTCTTGATCGCAACTTAAGCATCAAGAACTGCAGTCAAGTATTTGCAATAACTGGAAATGAGTCTCAATCATCTCAATCGTCTAAAACTAAGAAAATTCCAAATGGAGACTGTTTGTACTCAGAGTAAAACTTGCCCCTCATGTTGGCTGCAGGATGGAGGCACAATTTTTACTTGCAAACCAGCTTCCTGCTTGTGTTGCACTTTTCCCGCATTTTCCTACCTCTGGGCTAGTAGTTGGCAAGTATTTGTTGACAAACATGAAAACCTACTGACAACCATGACAGTCTGCTAGCAATCGAAGACATTGCTAGGAGGCTTTTGGTGCTTTTCAGCTTTCATGCAATGATTTCACCCAGCAACGGCGGAAAACGTCAAAGAACCACTGCCGGTAAGTTGAGGAATACACGTTTTCCTAGCAAACAGTGGTTGCAACCAACACTGATTGTACATATGCTGACATGATTTAAACTGTGGCCATGTTTAATATTAGCTTCCACCATTGTAACAATCCATACAGTGCTATGCAAAAGCAGTGAGCAGGCCCTTGTCTCTTGACGTACGAGAAGAGTTGACATCTTTGAGTGATTTGAGATTACTCATGTGTGCCCTTCTTATTTTGAGACATTTCACTGCAGCTTTCTGTATATGAATGAAAATAATGAAAAGGAGAATGGGCTCCCTTTTCATAGCTTTGGGGTTGTTAAAACCATCTAATTCCTCACTGACTGGTCTTCTTTAAACCTGTGATGATTCCAGCTGAAAGATTTGGGTGAACAGTTTGCCTCTTAACAAGTTTATTCTGAAATGTACAAAAGTCTGAAAGTTTACTTTGATCAGGCTTGTTTTCATATGTTGATTGTGTTGTCATAGTCGATGAACATACAGTTCATAACACGCTGACAAACCATTTTTATCTGCAGAGATTAGTGCTTTTTTATTAACTTAGGAACTTGGATAATAATTAGGGCAGTATGCAATAAATAATTTTTCACGCAAAGTAACTTGACAAATAGAGCCTTAATCCTGCCGTGGCTGTTAAAAAAAAAAAAAAATCCCCTGTGCCTCATTTCCTGCTTCACCCCTCCTTTACCTCTGCTTTCACTCCCCTCACTGCCTCCCACTTCTTTCCCTCTGAGACTGAGCCGTGCTTGACGGCGGTGGCTGAGGTTTGGCGCTCTGCTCTTCCAGCCCACGCCTCAGCTTTTGCTCCAAAACCATCTTTTCCATTCATTCCCAAAGGGATTGAAGGGATGGCGGGAGCTACGTTAATTTTTTGTTCTTCTTCTTCCACTAACAAGAAAGGTTTTTAATTTTGTTGACCAACCAGGCTTTTTGGGCAGTCTGAAAAAGACGCTGCAGTTCATCTAAAAAGCATTTCCAGCTGCCCTCTTATCATCAGTTTATATCTGGATTCATTTCAGCAAACAAAAAATGTATTCTCATCTGCCGCTCAGCAAAGATTTCCATTCTATAATTTAGATTTGCTAAATATATGCAGTAGTAGTTCATGTTGCCTCAGTTTTGAGAAAAGCGTTAGAACACGAAGCTTCCATCTATGTATTACAACCTGTAAATGCTCCAAAGGTTAGCTCTAAATCAGACATTGGTACTGCCGAGGTGACACAAATAAAACCAGCTTGCACACGTTACACTTTGTGTTAAGACTGAGTTTAAAATTAATGGCCTACTTTACATCAGGCCAACCCATAAAGCAAACCTAGTGATAAGTCAGAAAACACCACCCCTTTCTCAAAGCCTTGCCTCACCTTAAGCTCACCTGAATCTCTAAAGGTCGACTGTGCTGACACACACCCATAATTTAAGAAAGCCAATCACCAGAAACATTGCAGAAAAGTTTCTGATGACTTCCAAAGTACGTAATTCTTTCTTCAGTTTCATTATGCACAACATTAAATTCCCCTAAATCCCTGACAGAATACAAGAGACATGACCTTATTCACCACTATTGTTTTTCAGTTGATACTGCAGTAATAAGGTTTTTATGTACTCATTATTTTGTTGTCAAAATAAATAAAAGTGAAGGAGCATTAATAAAAGAAGATGACACTTTCTACAAGTCTGTTGTTACAATTTGACAATTTAGTGTGATGGAACATGAGTTGAACAAATGAGAAATAAAGTAATTAGGATCTCTCAGTCTGGAAAAACCATTTCTAAAGCTGTGGGACTCCAGTCAGCCATGCTGAGAGCCATTATGCGCAAATGGCTAAAACAGGGAACAGCGGTGAACCTTTCCAGGAGTCGCCGGCCGACCAAAATTACTTCAGGAGCAGATGTGACTCTTCCAAGAGGTCACAAAGGAACCCAGGACAACATCCCAAGAACTGCAGACCTCACTTACCTCAGTTAAGGTCAGTGTTCATGACTTCACCATAAGAAAGAGAAAAATGGTCTGCGTGGCAAACACTTTTTCACACCACTGTAAAAACAATAGCTGAAAATAGTCTAGACTAACTTTTCAGAACTGTTTTTTTGTTTCTCTTGTACTTACACCATGTGATCGACCAATCACATGGTAGTAACTATGGCATTTAGATATGTAGGCATGGTCAAGATAACCTGCTTAGGTTCAAGCTAAGCTAAGACAGGCTAGTCTGAGTATCTCACAAACTGCTTTGAGATTTGCATTGTGGATATGCAGCCAACAGATCTGCAGCAACTGTGTAAAGTTATCATGCCAATATGAACCAAAAGTCACGAGGGGTGTATCCTGCACCTTGTTGAATTGGTGCCATGAAGAATTGAGGTGGTTTTGAAGCCAAACGAGGGCTATATGCACACTAATGAAGAATATTTAAACTGCACACAGCATTTCTCAGAAACACTGCCACGAGGTACAGGTGTTCAAAATGCAAACCTCACATCAAAAGTGATGAACTTAGTCTAAATGAAATTCTTTTGTAACGTGAGCTCAGATTACATATTATCTTATGTGTTCATGACAAACTAATAAGAAACTTTAAGCAAACTCCTAAAAAAAAAACCTGGATTCTACCCACTTCTATTCTCATGCATTCAAAGAGCTGAACTGTTTCAATGCTTATATTCCGTTCCACTACTAACAATATTCCACTTTAGTGCTAATGTGAAGTTATCTTGACATACAGCAGTGACCTGTTTAACCTTAGGTGACGTGATGGTAGCAGCCAAAGTGTGATTCAAATTTATGTCATTATTTCACGCTATAAAGTCAGTGTTATGATTTCTGAATCCCCTTCAAGTGAATTTCTTGAACTGGAGATCCATTTTATTTATTTATTATTATGAGGTAAACCCATAAAGCTAACTTTTAATAGTATTTATATAACAGTTTTAGTTATGAAATCATATATTCTTAAAATTACTCAAATGAATCTTGTGTTTGTGTTCTGTCAACTCCTTTCGCTTGGAGCACACTGAGCTTTAACAGAGAGGAGAAAAGTGAAACTGTGGAACAGATCGTTAGGGTGTCACTTGGTCACCTTTGACCATCTGTCTTTATAGCTCTGCCTCTGAGCTGTCAGAGTGATATAATGGGGTGAGGTTGAAGGTGTGTGTGCAAACGAGAGCGAGACAGGGAAGTGTGGACTGAGTTAACATACAATGAGTCACCGCTCACTCGCTCATCGGCTTTTACAATCTTGCCTATGTAGGTATAGTGTGTTTGCTCTGCAGGGTGATTAGATACAGTAGGCAGGGTTACAGAACAAGGTTAAAAAGATGTAAATGTTAAAATAAAAAGGTTCATTGTTGCTTTTGTCGTGTTGGCTCAATGATTTATTAAATACTCAAACTGGGAACAAAACCAGTGTGTTTTCTGGAACTGATCCAAACTGCGAGAGCAGCAGTGTGATTTTGAGGACTGGTGACTCAGTTTACGGATGGATTTCTCCTGTTAACTCTTTGATGGTCAAAATGTGTGTTTACTCCTGAAAGGTTTGTAGGCCATTCATTTTTCTGAAGCAAGCAAACCTTCAGCTCTAGTGAAGAGTTTTTGAGTCAGCCCACAAGATTTCCCACCTTACTGTGAAAACTACTCCTTAAAAATTCTATGCAAATAATTTGTTGTGGCAAAAAGCATACTGTGCAAAGGTTTAACAGCTGTATGTCTGTCAATATGCAGTCCAATAAATTTATCTTTCAACTTCAAATAAAATGCTGTAAACAAAAAATTTAGTGGGCTCCATTCACAAAAGCTGAATGCAAACATTTACTACACAGGCTTGACTGTGTTAGAAAGCTTACTCACACTTTTGAACTTTGACTAATGAGCCTCGATTTGTTTAATTCTGTTGGTAGGGTTTCGGCATAACTGACATGAAAGCATGGCTCCATCCTGACTTGCGTAATCAGGCTGGTAGTGGTAAAATGGTCATTCCCAATGGTCATACTTTGGGCCCAAAATGGTTTTTAAACATCACAATGAGTTCACCGCCCTGACTCTTATAGCCTCCACAATCACCAGATCAGATCAGTAAAGCACTTTTGGGATGCGGTGGAACAAGAGATTTGCATCGTGGATACATGACCAACAGATCAGCAGCGAGGGAACATGCTCCATGTTTCTCAGGTTTCTGTTCTTTCTAATTGCCTTGGTTTTTACATCAACTCAAATAGAAACACTTAGGAAAGCTGTGCTTTTTTCTGGCTTCCTCCTCAGACACTATTGTTTTGATTTCTTCAGTCAGACTTTCTTCTGCTTTTTTATTATTGTTTTTGCCTTTGTGATGCAAGCTTTTCTCTTACAGAAACCATCATGACTTTCTCCACTTCACTTCTAGATAAGCTTGTTTCCTTAGAAGAATGATAATGTGACAGACGTGCAGACAGCGAGCATGAGCCTTTGGGTTTACAGTAAGCCTAATCCACTATTGTGTGTGGTGTTAAAACAGAACTGGCAGGTGTGCGCGTTTCATAAATCAGGTGGTAATTTTGAGCCGTGTAAGAACATTTCTAGTCTTACTGACTGCTTAAAGCATTTGAGTAGTACATATTAATGCATGTGTTGATATATCTTTATTCTATACACTTTTAAACCTTTATCTCATATCCCTGGCAATTTCGAATTACCAATCAACCTTAAAATGTCTTTAGTAAGACACAACATGAAAACTTCACAGAGAAAAGCATCAGCAAAGTTTAAGTCTTCTTGCTATGAGGAGATGGTGCTAAACACTATTAACTTCCTGTGTGCTGAAGATGTACTAAACGTGATGATATTATGTGACGAGTCTTCATATGAAATAATCCTCACAGCCAGTTGCCATCTTCTAGACAACTTTGGTGCATCAAGTCAGTGATAAAACAGCAACAAGATGAAGTGAGCCTGCTGTCAGTTAGCAATTGAATGGGGTCAAATGACAATTCCAAGCAATCCATTGTGATAACGTGGCAATTTATTGGATTAAACTGACAAAAGTCTCCGGACATCTACATGTGCAGACATTCACATTAAACTAAAATTCAAATAACATCTCACAGATCTGAAATAAAAATTCAGAAATTCCTCCACAAATACTGACCTGTTGCGAAGACACGTGTTGTAGACGAGTTGCGCTCATCAACACAGAGTGATTCAAAATGAGTGCAACGCCTCTGTGTTTGTATATTAGATGGCAGCTATTTGTAAACCTTTGCCGATCTGTCCCAGAGTGGTTGAAGTCAGTCCGAGTCCAACCGCAATTGTTTGGAGACAGGTTGCCTCCCACAGGACGACCTGTGCAGTCGCCTCACAATCCAAAGTCTTTGTCAAGAAGTTGATGGTTTCGTACCAGTTGACCAGTTGGTCATCGCAGCTACTTAAAAAATGACAGCAAAAATAAAAAATTCAGTGCAGTCTGTGAGCAACCACCGAAGCTGTTGCCTGATTTTTACTCTAGTGTGACAGAGTCATAAAGAGGCTACATGCAAATCTGTGAACAAATGAAAGTGATAAGTGGACATGTAGTGCATCAGATTTTATATTCTTTTTAATGACTTTTTTATTTATTTACTTTTTCTCCTGAAAAGTGTTTCATATTTCCTTTTTCCCACAAATGAAACATAACAAACTCAGACGTTTTCCTCAACACAAGACGACAATCTGCAGAGACATCAAGCTGATATTTCTGTAAACTAACCTACATTAGTGTTCTTGTCTTCTCGTAGATGCACCTAAAAATAAATTATCTTCCTGGTTTTGTAACTGTATACTTACACAAATAGGTTTATTGCTCGAAATGCAATTACCATCAAGCTGCTGGCACATTATTATCAAAGGGTACAATCCACTTCCACAGTACATAAAACATTACATAAGGTAGTCTTGTCAGTTTTGTGTCTAACTGTAACTCTATCTGCCTGTATTGTGTATGCTTTTCATTTCCTCCTGAAAACCGAACTTAAAATCTATAAACCAGTAATGATTAACTATTCCAATCACAGTGCCGGTATAGATTTGATTACTGTGTAGCACCAAAGTACAGAGTGACTGATCAGAGACAGATACGACTCCTTAATACATTTTCCAGGCCTGTTTTTATCTGTAGACAACCTGTGTGTTTGGTGGGGGGTGAGGAAACAGCAGAGGAAATGCCACTGCTAGCATGGGAGAGGGGTGGCCAACTCACTCCATCACTGAGGTGAGTGGGTTTAAACCACAGTCGGCCTTAAAGAGACCTCGAACAGAAACAAAACCCACGTCTTATGGCCAAGTTGATGTGTTCGGTGTCTGTAGGAACAAAGAGGGAGAAGTCAATCATAAAGTTTTGTGTGCAGCCTCAGGAAAAAGAAAAAAAGTAGCTGATTTTATCTGGGAAGCACTACAAATCCTTTATAATGAGGATGAATTACATTTTTTCTTAATAAGTAAATGCAGTTCAGATCTGAGAACATATATCTCTGACTGTTACACTTACTTTTCTGGCCGCTGAATAGAGTCCAGAGTAATTTCCCAGTTTATGAGAATATTTTCTGCTTTGAAAATGATCATTTTAACATTTTTCTTGTTTACAAAAGCCCAAACGAACCTCACATATCCAATTAGCATTATTTTCTCTGCCCTTTTTGCCTTCGAAATGTATTAACGTTAAACTGTGATTTGAATTCTCCTCGCAGCTATTGTGTTTATTATTTCATTTTTAATGTTGAATTAAAAACAATTTTTGAACATTTGTGCACACGGCGTCTAAGCTGCAGGTCTCTGGGTGGAAGTTACGATGACACTGGTGAAGTGTCATTTGGAGACACACGGTAGTCTGAGGCAAACAGCCAGTAAAAACGCATTGAAGATGGATCCCAGTTTCTGACCAAACTGAATTTTAATTTTCAGAAATAGAAGATGAGTCGCTGTGTGAGCAGTTTGTGAGAAATGCAAAACATTGCCTTCCTTTCTTCTTCTGTGAATTTCAGCTAAGATAACACTTCACCTCTTTGAGATTTGTCACAGAATAAGATTCATCTTTGGGGTTTTTGGGGGGGGATTCTGCATGGATTTGTGTAACATTTTCAGTATGTGTCTTTTCATTCAAAGAAAACGTACTTCACACAGAAGTGTCAAATGATTTGAATGATAGGCCAACTTCTGATTTTCAAACAGGACTCTGCACACTGTGCTTCAGAAAATTGCATAACCATTCTGGAGGATAGATTAAGATGGAATTAAGGGCTCTCCAATCTGGCAGCAGTTTTTTTTTTTCCATAAGTAAAGGCTCTGTGTCAGAGGCAAATAAAATTACACTGTATATGTGTTTTTCTTTCTCTTGTTTGTTTTTGAATTGGCTATTTAAATATATATCTGCACCTATGACCTTTTGTCATATTTTATTTTAATGCTTTCTAATAGTAAAGCTTCTTAAATCCCCCACAGCATCAGTGCATGGATGAATGTAGTTTTCCAAAAGTGGTGTTGACATACACAAGAGGTATTGTGAAACACAAAATATGTGTACGTAACGAATATGAAAGCCCCCACACTTTTCAGTATGGCAGATTAAAGGCTGTTGATGCATGCGTGAGCAAGCAGTTTCACAATGGTGAGTTAAGCTTCAATGAGCCTTGTCATTGTGATACACATCTAAGTCCCTACATGAACTTATTGTGCAATTCATTCTGTTTTTGAACCTTTACATCTGTCTCAGTCATCTGCTGAGCAAAACAGTTAACCAAGACTAAACCCAAATCTAAGTGTGGGAGGAAAAAAGATTTTAGTTAACGGCAAAAATAAAAACTAGACCTCAGATTAAATCGTCAGTGTGACAACGGAAACGGGATATCTATGCTGTTATTAACTTTCTTCAATCTTGCATTTGATAAACGCACCACAAGCTACGATTAAAAACCAAAAATGAAAACTGAAACTAAAACATACTAAACTGATATTTAACATTTTTAAAACAGTAAAGACTAAACTGAAACCAGGAAAACCCGCTGATTTGGAGAAAAACGGAAACTTAAATGAGCCAAAGATAAAACCTTAAAACGAAACACAGTTGTAAATATAAAGAAAATGACAAAACAATTATAACTTGGGCCCCGAGTCACTCGTTTTGAAGTGGGAAGGCATCAGATGGAGAAAAAAAGCGATTTAAGTTGCATTCAAATCAAACGGTGATGACCTTTTGATGGTTGTTTGCATACATTTCTAAAATGATTGAACAACACCCACACACCAGACCAAGGGGATCAGCTTTGACTGTTTAAATCTCAAACATGCAGCTAAATGAATTTATACTGTTTTACTGCAGCCAGCAAAGCTGCACTGCAAGCCTCGTCTCCTGAGCTGAAGTCAGGGCTCTAACACAGGAAAATGTGCTTATTTATTAGACCCTCTCATCTTCTGACAGCTGACAGGAAGCCAGCTAAACAGCAACAGCTGGAAAAGGGAGTTTTTCCTTCCCACTGTCGCCAAAGTGCTTGCTCATAGGGAGCCATATGATTGTTGGGTTTTTCTCTGTATCTATTATTGTTCAAGGTTCAAGGTTCTTTATTATTTGTCACATGCATAGTTATACAAGTATAACACACAGTGAAATGTAGCCATTTGTACGATCTACTGTACAATATAAAGCGCCTTGAGGCGACTGTTGTTGTGATTTGGCACTATATAAATAAAATTGAATTGAATTGGTTATAAGCTAACATTATGTTAGCTAATGTTAAGCTTGGTTGACCTGAAGATCAAACTTTCCATCTGATTAATAACACTGGGTCAGCAAGAAAGACGCACTGAAAGGAGTCTCTGAACTCTGTCATGGGTGGCTGATAGTTGGTGTTGTACGTTACCACCTCAGTTCAGTGACAGTCATTCCTGTTGGGTATAAATGCCCCCCTTAACTCTGCTCTCAAACCATTGTCTTCTCTGTTAAAATGTGAACATTTATATCCTTTTAGTGCAGGTGTGGCGGCCTACACAAACACTACCTATCATCCACCTATAATGCAGTCTTGAGATCCCTGCCTGGCATTTCAACCCCCAATCACACTTTGACCCATGTGACCTTAATTACTCACATGATGGCAGGGTGGGTCAGTGACTCTCAGTACCAATTCTAAGTTGATAAGCCCAGTTAGGATGAATGCCTCATTCTATCTGAAATGAGGAATCAGAAATCCAGAGTTGCTGGTCTTTTTTAGCTAGAATGCCCCTTTTTGCGTGGACTTCTCAGTCGGTAGGCACAACTTTTCATTTCAAGGTGGCAATGGTGAACCTATACAATAAGAAAGCTGAAATCAGGCATTACATCTTTTACTGGAATGCAGTCAACTCAGGTATGACTCTCACGCCCAGCTTCCAGATCCAGATTCAAAAGTAAAAGGCACACAGCATAAATACCTGGGACTCCCCATCGGCTTTTAAAACTGAAGATGCCTCTTTGATCGAAGTTTAACATACAAAGAAGCCCAGTTACCTGCAGCTCAGATGCTTGAGACTACCATGACCATGATGGCTGAGAGCCTACACAGACAGGAACTGAATGGGCACATAATAACTCAAAGGCGATTTCTTCAAATTTAACCTGCTAGATTGTTTTTTTTTTTTAAAGCCAGCAGAACAAGTGCAAAATGCAAGATTTGCTAAAGTGTCTACTTTTTAATGTGCTAACTTGTGCTTTAACAGATTGAACTCCGATGTGCGTGTGGCACAGCAGGCCGTGCAATGAACTGATCTGAAAGAGATCATCTTTCTGTCTTTCGATTTTGTTGACTTTCAACAACAAATTATACCCTCTGTTAGAGCTTCATAATGAGTACAGTTTCAGATTATAGTGCTATAATTATGAAAATAAATGATGATAGTTTTGTTTACTATCAGAGAGCTGTTTGCAGACAAACAAAAACACACGCAGTGCGGCTCCACACTCGCTCAGAGACCCTGTTGTCCATGAAGTGAGTGGAAACACAAGAGCCCTAAAGTTTGTGTGTGTGTATGCGAGTGTTTGTGTTTTGTTAGTGAGTGAGTGCGTATGTGTGTAAGTCACTGGGGGGGGATAAAGAGTCATTGTCTGCAGCTGGTGCATCCCCCCACTCCTCCTCTCTGCAGCTGTGAGGAAATCAAACGCTGCTCTTTTCCCCCTCTCTGCCTCTGTCACAACCTGCTGATGCCTTATTAGGTCATTCGTGGTGAAACGTAGTGACAATTTGTGTAGCAGGTACACCAGTGAGCTGGCAGAGATGGAAGAATGCCCTGCATAACACCTATATATATATATATATATATATATATATATATATATATATATATATATATATATATATATACATATATACATACACCCAGCACGCCCCTGCGGGCGGTTTATCCTTCAAGCTCGGGTCCTCTACCAGAGGCCTGGGAGCTTGAGGGTCCTGCGCAGTATCTTAGCTGTTCCCAGGACTGTGCTCTTCTGGACAGAGATCTCCGATGTTGTTCCCGGGATCTGCTGGAGCCACTCGCCTAGCTTGGGAGTCACCGCACCTAGTGCTCCGATTACCACGGGGACCACCGTCACCTTCACCCTCCACATCCTCTCGAGCTCTTCTCTGAGCCCTTGGTATTTCTCCAGCTTCTCGTGTTCCTTCTTCCTGATATTGCTGTCATTCGGAACCGCTACATCGATCACTACGGCCGTCTTCTTCTGTTTGTCTACCACCACTATGTCCGGTTGGTTAGCCACCACCATTTTGTCCGTCTGTATCTGGAAGTCCCACAGGATCTTAGCTCGGTCATTCTCCACCACCCTTGGGGGCATCTCCCATTTTGACCTCGGGACTTCCAGGTTATACTCGGCACAGATGTGTATATATATATATATATATATATATATATATATATATATATATATATGATTTAAACTGGCACGTTTGTGGCAGGATGAGCTGCAGTGGTTATTCTGCCCGGTATTCAAACCCAGGACTCACTTGCTGTAAAGCAACAGAGCTGTGCCATCTCCCCAACACCTTTTAAACTCATACAGCTGTGTATCATTGCACTCCCATCTACGTGCTTCAGTGTCAGGAGTATATATATTCTCTGTGATGGCCCAGGCCATGTTAAAGCCAAAGAATGTGCATCCATTATTCATGTTCTTTAGCGACTTTTAGTTTTGGGGGGTTTGTGTCAAAGAGGAAGAATTTTTTTAGATTTTTCTTTTCTTGGAGACCATTCACAGACGATGACTGTCCCTCTCTGAGCGGTTACAGAAACTGATTTCATGAATAACCTCTGTGCTCGTACTCATCTGTTTTTCACAGCCAGATTGGTCAAATTCTCCATGGTGTGATTTTCGGAGGATAGTCTCTACAGCTTCCATTGGTGATATCATCCTCATTTTATACCTCCTCATTAGTACCACTGGTCTGAAGGTGGCCACACATCCCTCTGTATTCTTTCCCATCTTTGTGAAATCTTAACGTAAGATGTGTTTTTAAATTCCTCCGACAGTTTTTCTCCATTTGAAGCCATGATGGACACATGCAGTGAGACGCAACCCAGTGGTCCGATCTTATGATAAATCTTTTTTTTATTACCTTTTTAATGAAATTGGGCTAATTAGACATTACAGACGTACTCTACTTTGCTTCGATATGTAGATGTGTATGCAGATATTTTTTGTTTAATAGTTACGTGACACTCAATTTGCTTAACACAGAAGATAAAAACATCCTCTGAAAGTTGTACAATGCTTTAAGTCAGTAAAAAGAGCTAAATCAAAATTTCAAAAATCAGTAACATAAAGAAAAAACTTCAGATCGGTAACGTAAAATTGTTACCTTAAGCTGTGGGTATTTGGCTGTAATCATTGTAGGTTTATGGTCTAAAGGCTGGAAAGAGTTTTTCAGCTCCACCTTCTTGGCTGCTGCGGTAGAAGGGTCTCATTCTGATGTGTACAATCAACAAAACATTTTTAAAGACAGCTGCTTTTTGACTGGAGAATATTATAACTATATTTGAGCATCATGACCTTTAATTGATGTGTGTATTTTTTTTAATTGTTGTTGGCAAATGAGACATATGTCACTTTAATTTTCCATTTTTAAAATACCAGATGTTATAATTTCCCCTAGCTCTAATTTCGAAACAGAGTTTGGCTGAAATATAAATGTCCTCTGTGGTTTTGGGGGGGGGGGACGACAGACAATTATTCACACCTATAGGTAGTTAACTTAACACACATGTCTTCGGCCTGTGGGAGGAACCCGTCCCCTGCTAGATGATGGTAAACCACCACACTGGTACTGGTTTGTGATGTCAAATATGATTTTGTAATATCTTAGAAACTATAAAGCCAACCTGGAAAAAAATCTTAGTATTAGTAAGTAAAGTCACCTTTCTGTTATGTCCAGTAATATTATAACCAAACCTGTGTAGGTGCACAGAGTGAGTGGGTTAATATGTTGTGGAGACTAAAGGAAAACTGATGGTAGGACAAGAGTTACTGCTTGGGCATGAGGTCCATAGGTCTGACACCTGATGATTTATTAAAACACTGAGTGCCTTCAGATTATTAAATGAACAGGATAAGGACCCGAGAACCTAAATCACTGAGTTATGGGTACACGCAGAGCCATAATTTCACACAAACAAACTAAAGACTTGGTATAACTGGCCACAACTCCATTTTTATTACATTTCTGCTGGTTTACTGAACACAACATGGTATTTTAGATGTATTGCTTTTGGATGAGGCTGTGATAATTAGAAACTATCTGTGAGGAATCGTCCGCACTTCCGTGATACAGTCTGTTGATTGAAGCTTTATCTTCAAAACTGATATCTGCAATAATGTACTCAGTGATCAGTTTATTTTTACAACACAACACGACAGGCTTGCCACAGAGATTATCTTTACAAAGCTCTAAAATATGAACATCCGGCACTGTGTTTATTACCGGTCTATGACGGCAGGCATCATAAGATTAAACTTTAAGGAAGCACAGCTACAAATGTGAAGTGTCCCTAATAAAGTTGATACCTTACAACACTTACACCAATAGTTACAAGTTAACTTTGAGCACATGTTTGCTTAAAGGGCTGAACCTTCACTGAGTGTTAAAACTATAAAATAATCTCGACACAAGGTCATTTGGGATGAGAAAGTAGAGGCTGAAAAAAGCAAAAAACAAGGGGAATGACTCGGGAATAAACTTTTAATCCCTAAAACATCATTCATGGTACCACGAGGAAGTGTTTTTAAAAGTTGCTTTTACAACTGAACTCTTAAAAAGCAAAATTAAACACACAAAAAAGACTCAGATTTTAACAGACTCAAAGGATATAGATGTCCACGAGCGTTGGAGGACGTGGGGCTTTAATTTGTAGAATTAGGTCGGCCTTTTTTTATTAATTCAGAGTATAAGCTACAGAGAATCAATGAATGGATAGTATGTTGTGAAGCTACGCTGTGCTCCTGTGACTCTAAAGCAGCGCTGCGCCTTTAAATATGTGCGCTCCTCCCTCTCCTCAGTGACAAGCCCGCAGAGCCTCTTTAACGCATCCAGTGGAAATGACAAACCAGAGGCGCACCACGGGCCAAGCATGTCCAGTAATAACAATAAGCATGGGCTTTAGCATCATCGGCTCACCCGGCTCTCACATCCCGAGAGAGTAACGAGGTTCATTTGGGCCGTTTCGTCGCTCTGCGGACGCGTCAAAGTTGGAGCGAGCTCACCGAATGGACGGTCGATGGACTGGAGTCAAACCTCCGCTTCAATCGGACTGAAGGAAGGAGGGAAAGAAACCTCTGCATGTTCAAGTTTCCTGCTCCCACCGGAGGGGCATCGCTGCGTGTGTGTTGGATGTGTGTGCGCGCGTGTGGAAGTGTGTGTTGGGTGCGTTGCGCCCTCAGGAACAGCGGCAGGAGCAGCGGTGGCGTTGGTGGTGGTGGCCGCGGGAAGGGAAGTTTAGCGCCGTGATTTTTTTTTTCTTTTTTTTTCTTTTCCTTTCCTCTGTTCTGTTGTGTTGTTCTCATGTCACAGCAGGCGACGGGAGGATTAACGTTTCACTGATGAGAATTAATCACTCGTGGGGATGCTCTGTGATCGTGACTATGACGATGATGTCGAGTAAGAGCGTGGAGTGGCTGCAGGAGGAGCTGGAGTCCGGGGCCAGCTCTCTGCTGTTGCTGGACTGCAGACCCCATGAGCTGTACGAGTCCTCGCACATCGAGTCGGCCATCAACCTGGCCATCCCGGGCCTCATGCTCCGGAGACTGAAAAAGGGGAACCTCCCCATTCGCTCCATCATCCCCAACAACGAGGACAAGGAGAAATTTGTAAAGAGGTGCAAGACGGACGTGGTGGTGCTGTACGACGAGGCGACCTCGGAGCGGCAGGAGTCCGGGCTGGGAAGCTCCGTGCTTGGGCTGCTCCTGCAGAAGCTCCGGGACGACGGGTGCAAGGCTTTTTATCTAGAGGGTAAGATCAGATTGCTTTGAATCTAGAGGTTTTGTTTGGGTTGTGGTGCATTGGTGCCTTTTAATTCATAAAACTCTCACACTACTTCCTCTCAAAGTGGACTGCAGTAAATTGCTTGAATTTCGCTCTGATTTGATTAACTTAGACAGTCCCAGATGAACTGGACTAGTGTTGTTGTAGTGTCACTCACTGCAATTAATGGGAAAGAAAGCGAGTGTAAATCACACTGATTTATCAGACCTGGGATGCTGCACTTAAACGCCGCACTAAGTGAATTTGGTGTTTTGGGGGGTCGTGGCACGCCTGGAACAGATTGTCTTTTAAGGCAGATTTTATCTGGTGGAGTCACATAGCTAAGCTTGAACAAGCCACTCCTATCAGTAGCTTATAAAACATTATTGCATCGATAAAGTGTTTGTAGGGGGGATTTGAAGGAGGGTTAAAATGTGGCGCCACTTCAGATAAATCCAGCTGTTCTCATCTGTCCACACACACACACACACACACACACACACACACACACACACACACACACACACACACACACACACACAGAGTTGATGAACACTGAATGAGTTCCGCATATTAAAATAAAGTGTCACTGTTACAAAATCAGGCGGTGTGTAACAAATCGGATCCAGTGTCAGAATGAAGTAGCTGTTCGACAGATGTTTCCTGCTTCCGACCAAAATCATCGCTTTTATTTTTACTTATTTATTGATTGATTCGCAAAGCGTGGAAATTATTTAGGAAGAAGAAAAGCGTCAACAACAGCCTCGTAATTTCATCGAGTGCTTTAAAAAAAGAAAGAAGAAGCAGTTTCAAATGCGGCGTGTTTTCAATTAAACGCTGCAAGTACACGCCCCGCCATATTGAGCTCCTTCAGGAAAAGACGAGCGGTTTTTTTTTTCATGAATGAACACTGAAACCAGGACACGACGACGGGCTACGAAAAATCCCACAGAAAAAAGCCGACATTGTTTAAAAAAAGACAGTTGAAAGGCGATGAAATGAGGTGTTATAACCATAGCAGAGAGGTATTTAACCACGAGAAAATAGAAATCTTTGACGGGAGTCACGAGCCTCGAGCTGCCATTCACAAAAAGTCCGCTGAGCTGTGTAGTGTTGTAGCTGACTGTCCTGCTCAGCTTTTCTCAATGGAGCCACATCTGTCTACACTGTTTCCCCCTCTCTCTCAGACTGACGTAAATACCAACTTATTATAATTTATCTGTCACGGGTGTGTGTGAAAATATGCCGTGGATCTAATAAAAGCGTTTTTACACACGTAGAATATCACGTGCAATTCAAAGTTTAATACCGCCTCTGATATCTGAAGCAACTGTAATAAAAAAAAAAAGAGTGAAGAGATTTTCTTCATTTGGCCAATTTTAGCACCAAATTTTTCTCAGATTATTTGGACTCAGTGTTAATTTCTTCATATCCAGGCTCATGTTAAATGACTCATACCTCCTGCCTTTGGTTATGCACAAGTTTTAAACCCCCCTCCTCTCCTCCCAGTGAAATTGCTTTCTTGGCTTTATACTAACATGTTTTGTTTTTGCTTGTTTTTCCTTTGTCTTCATCATGCTCCAGGAGGCTTCAACAAGTTCCAGTCAGAGTACCCAGAGCACTGCGAGATCAATTTGGACTGCTCCTGTCCCAGCAGCTCCCCACCAGCCTCCGTCCTCGGTCTCGGAGGGCTCCGCATCAGCTCCGACTGCTCAGATGGGGAATCGGACCGCGAGCCGGGCAGCGCCACAGAGTCGGAGGGCAGTCCGCTCCCCAACAACCAGCCAGCGTTCCCCGTCCAGATCCTGCCCTACCTTTACCTGGGCTGTGCCAAAGACTCCGCCAACCTGGATGTGCTCAGCAAGTACAATATCAAGTACATCCTGAACGTGACGCCCAACCTGCCCAACATGTTTGAACACGAAGGGGACTTCAAGTACAAACAGATTCCCATCTCCGATCACTGGAGCCAAAACCTCTCTCAGTTTTTCCCTGAGGCCATTTCTTTCATAGGTGAGTGGAGAATGCTGTGCAGTTGTCTCAGATATCCGTCAGGTTATTTTAGACAAATGTGTTTTTGGGTCAGGGCAGGGATCTGAAGAAGTTAAATTCATTATCAATCAGTGTGCTGGTTGGGCCCAATGTCTCATATTTAAGAGGCATGTTTTGTCAATCACAGTCCAAAATCCTCATATTAGATTGTATAATAAATTAGAGCCAAAAAACAAAGCACTGTATGAAAGTATGTCAATGGATGAATGTGAAAAAGAAAGAAAAAACAAAACAAAACAGGGCTTTAAGTGCTCAATTAGAGTCACAGAGTTACAAAAGTGCTATTTAAGTACTAGTCCATTTAGTGCCGTTATTATCTGCTCTATATTAGTCACTCTCGCTGCATTTATCCAAGATTTTAATCATAAGTCGTGCATATAAATAGCTTCTTTGGAAACAGTTTAAGATGGATGTTAGCGTGGTTTTGCTAAGCCTGCATTTCACCGTGATTGATAAAACAGGAATTTAAAATCGTAGAATGAAAAGGCAACTCTGTGAATAAAACATGGAAATGGATTCTTTGAGAATGAGGTCACGCAGAAGAGTTCTCATCTCGTCCCATTTTCAGTGTTTCCCATCATTCCCGTCATTCCTTCTCACTTAATTTTTAGAGAATGAGTGAATTCCCTCGCCGATGAGTCAGTGCTAAAGTCTTCATGCATGTCTTAGATTGTCCAGACCACCGACTCTACCCCCCGCCCCTTTTGTTTTCCTTTAGAGTAATGATTCATTGTAGGTGGCAGGAAGTGAGACATATGCCAGAGCCAGAGGTCGTGGCAGATTTGGGTCACGCTGATGTTAAATGGAGCTGGCTGTAATAAGGAGGGATTACAGCAGATCTTTTTTTGTAAATAACGGGGTAATTATGGGTGAAGGAGATGCCGATATGACTTCACACTGCGCTGCTGAAAGTTGCAGTCCCTTAAATGCCTAAAATTATTGTTTGTACGTGCTTTTTCTTTTGTGAAAGCAAGAATGCAGATGGGGAGGGAGTTGAAGTTTCTTGCATAAATGAAAATCCTTACGTTACTGCACATGCAAAGAACGAGTAAAGTGACATAATCAGTTAAAGCCCGTTACTTATTCGACTTCCGAGGCTTCTCGAGTTGGTTTTTGACTCGTCGGGCAAGGATTTCTGCCCCTGTCTTCGTTGCGGAAAGCGAGCGCACATCACATATAAATTTAATTTTGCATCGCCTTGGCAGCCTGAGCTCATGAGCCGACTGACCCCAATCCTACAACAAGAGAGAGACGTTGGCAGCGAGAGATGAAAGAGAGAGGGAGAAAAGAAAGGAAGGAACGGAGCACTTAACTCTCACTCTAATGGCCTGTAGAGATGCGAGTGCAAGGGCTCGAAACTGATAGGTGGATGGATGTAACCAGTTAATAATGTAAGATGCTTTTTCTGTTCAGGTTTTCCTACAGACCGAGAGCTAGAAAGCAGAATGAAAAATTACACTTTGCCGTCAGCGACAGAGGTCACTCTGGATTGAAAATATAATAATCGCAATGAGGCACTTCTGATTTTTCATTCTGGTTGTTCTAGGCTCACATCTACAGCTCATTTAGACCGACCACATAATCTAGCATGTGGTCACTTGCTGTAGGAGTAAATCAGAGTACCGGGGGAAAACCACAGGGTGAATATGCGAGAAGTTAAGTCACGGCAGCGTTAAATGATAAAAGCCAGTCTCGTTTGCAAATGTTGGTCATTTAATGACTTAAAAGTACCTCAGAAAGTAACTCAGTTTTCATGATAGCCACAGATTACTGTTTGTCAGTTCTCGCTATGACCACGTGATGTTATTCAAAAGTTTCTCTGCAAATTAAAGCACTGTGGGGCCACTTCCACTGCAGTATGACCCAGTATCAGGCAGGTTTTTGTTACTTGCTGATCTAGTAGAAATAGTGCCAGCTGAGCATTTGAACCTTCTCAAGTCCCGGAGCTCTCCAGTTAGCGAAAGCCTGTCTGAGGTACACTTGCTTCACTCTTTTGCCTTCTTTTCATCCTCAGGCGACGAGCTCTTTGGAAAGTCTGCGTTATAATATATAGAGAAAAACTTTTCCTTCTGATTCATTGATCTTTTTAATTCCCAGTGTTGAGAATGAAACACGGTCAGTAGTCATGTCTCTCATTCATGTTCTCATCTCCTTGTTCCCTCCTTCCTCCTCAGACGAGGCGCGCTCCAAAAAGTGTGGCATACTGGTCCACTGCCTGGCCGGGATCAGCCGCTCCGTCACCGTCACCGTGGCTTACCTGATGCAGAAGCTCAACCTGTCGCTCAATGACGCCTACGACTTTGTGAAGCGGAAAAAGTCAAACATTTCCCCGAACTTCAACTTCATGGGCCAGCTCCTTGACTTTGAGCGGACGCTAGGTCTCAACAGCCCCTGTGACAACCACTCGAACTCGCCGACGCACGACCAGCTCTTCTTCACCACCCCGACCAATCACAACGTGTTTCAACTGGACACCCTAGAATCCACATGAAAATGAGAGTCTCAGTTTCATGTGGATTGCCCCCATTGCAACTTACGAGGATTTGGGGTGGGGGGCATGGTGGTATGGTTACCATGTCTGCAAGTGGCTGCACTGCAGGAGAGCAGAGTTTTAATGAATGTTTTAGCCTCTTGAGGCTCGTTGTCCGAGATCCTGACCATGGAGCAGCGTTGACGTGTCAGGAGGAGTCATGGATGCCACGTTAAAGGGTTTTGGGGGGGTTTTCAACCCAGAGAAGGATGCTGTGGGTTAACAAAGCTGTTCTCCCTTAACAGCTTGTAAACGAAGAATGAGGGAGGTTTAACTTGACTGAGAAACTAAATGATTGCAGCAGGACAGAAAGCTTAATACAAAGATAGGAACACGGAAAATCTTTAGCGCTTGATTTATAAGATGACTGCATCCTCCTTGTCTCGGCTCTCGAGCCGAGGTGACTGGTGCCAAGTGGAAAAGCTGGGATTTACTCATAGGAAATCTCACTCTACTGAATGTAGAGTTTTTAAAAACCAAGGAATTAACTCTCACACACACACACGATATAAACACAGTATGTATGTTTGTACTGTATGTATGTTAACGTACATAGCAGAAAATGTATGGGCAGTCCTTAACAAATTCAGTATGTCTATATGCATTTTTGTATATTTTCTATGTACATTTACGCACAGATCTATACCTTATATATAAATATATTTATCTCAAGCCATATAAATAATGGCTTAAGAGATTGTAAAATTAAAGTGGAATGGGTTTTTAGATGGTCTTTTTTTTTAAGTTTTGTTTTTTCTTTAGGTTTATGACCTAATGCAGTTTGCACAGTGGTGTAGCCATTGACTTTGTTGGCCTGTGCTGGAAGCAGTCAGATAAAGAGACATTCAGAGAAGAGGAGCGGAGAGGTCAGTCCCAGGCTGCGACGAGTCCTGACAGCTGCACAGCTCAGCGGGGAGGGAGCAAAAACTGGGCCCTGAGCAGAGGAGCAGGGATAGGGGTTAAAACAAGCAGCAGGCTGGAAGTAGGAATTGATTCACGGCTGGAGATGGGAGAAATTACTCCTGCGTGTTTGACACTTGGCCAACTGTTTTCGAGCGCATTTCCCAGTTCCTTCTTCCTTCCCTATATGACTGTTCATCCAGTTGTTTCAGTCAGCTGTTCTGAAGATTTTAATCATTTGTTTCGTTTCGGTCAAAAAGTCAGTTTCGGTCAAAGTTCCTCAGTTATTGATTTCATCAACACAGTTGTTCCACCAGCACGTTTTGCCAAAAAGGGTTACTCGGTTAGAGGTTACGGATCAGGGACAGGAAGTCAGTATTAACATTTCTGGGTCACTGAGGTACTTTTTGGGCAGATCAAATGTATAACCTGCACCCCAAAGTTTTGTTGGCCTATGTTAGCTTCTTGTGTGTTTCAGGACCGAGGGTGGGGGGTCGGGTCGGGGCTTTACTTTGGTCTTTGTGTTTGGATTCTGGTCTGGTTGACTGGGACTGGCTTCCGCTAGACTTCACTTACTTCAGCAGTTTCACGTCCCTTAACAGCGTTGGAGGAAATTGAGAGGAAAGGTCTTTCTAAAAACTAAAAAAAGAAGGGATCACTCGTTTTGTCAAAGAAAGCTTTGTCTGAGTTGATTCACCCTTAAGCCTTGGGTATATTATTATATGAAAGCTATATTAAACACAAATGAATATTAAACAGATCTTTATTATTTTGTATACCAGAGCATGCTGTGGTGCCGTATGCTCTCTAACAGTAGACTCAACCACAGGCTGGACGTTACTTTACCAGGTGGAAAGACAAATAATGAGGACCGTTTTATTTAACTGCTGTTGCTGCTGAACGCAGTGGCACACAGCATGTAGTCAAAGCGTTTTCTGAGACAGCGTCCACATCTGTAGCGCTTCAGCAAACCCGCAGTGATTTTTGAGAAAGACTCCAAACAACACCACGCTAATTGGACTTCTAGGTACACTGGGCCTCATGAAAGAACATTTTCTTCTTCGTCTTCTTCGTGCGTGGACGTGTTATAATTGCACAGCTGAGCCTTGTGAACACCACCTGTTAATCAGAAAGTCTGCTCCTTAAAGTTGAAACCCCCAAAGTTTACTTTTCTGTTCCAGCTTTCATGCTCAAAAATGTTCCTAGCAGAGGGTCACGCTGCGGAGATTAAAGTCTTGCTGCCGGAAATCAGCAGACAAAAAAACAACAAATATAGCAATGTCCGTAATTACAATCCCTGAGAAAAAAGAAGAGAAATAACCTGCTATTTGCAGCTGTAATCAGAGAGCTGTATGCTCCCAAAAAAACAAAAACACCCTGCTAAAGCAAAGCAGTCCAGGTGGTGTTCTGTGCCAGGTGTAGCAGGGGATATGTTTAGCTCGACAGGGACCAGTATAAAGATGCTGAGGCAGCTGTTGTTAGGAAACAGTGACCCCAAAAAGCTGGAGGTCATGTTCACTGCTTGCTCATGTATTGAACAGAAGTCTGATTTTACAAAATTGGAAATGTTGTGAAACCTCACAACCTGCAAACAGGTTGTTTTTCATATACTAGTGAATATGAAAAGATGAATACCGTGGAGATATGTGTCCAGCTTTAGGGCTAAGTGGTAGATGCTGAGGTTTGCTATCGATAGAGCACGCTGTCGGGTTAGAGTTAGAGATCTCCTCATACAAGGCGGTTTTTGCACGAGGTCCAGTGTTCACAGCAAACTGCGTATTCAAAGTCGGGATGTGGACGTTTGTCTAAACAGAAACCACGAACGGTGTTTTCTGCGAGCACAGCAGGGGAATCTGAAGAGGGTTGGTTTTAGCTGGCCTTATATAATCTTTCTAACTTGTTTCTAATGCTGACTGTTCAATACTCTTTGTATCTCACTTTGGAAAAAAGAATTGTGTGGAAAGAAGAAGAAAAGGTTTGTTATCTGTTATTGGAATAAGAGCACGGTAATAACAGAGTACAAGCTGTCTTTTTGCCGTAACGGGTCACACGAGGTCCTCTTTGTTACTCTGCAATATATCAAAACACCTTTTTTTGCAGTATTTTGTAGATCCAAGACCTCAACATTTTTAAATTCTCTTCTTTTTGTACTATATCTATTCTATATAATTCCACAAGATCCAGCTCGATTTATGGCTTATGGACTGAAGTAACATTTCTCCTGGGGTGTACAAAATATAGGGCCAGTGTGTCCAGTGCAAACCTGAAAGACTTGCAGATTTAAAGACACACACACACACACATACACAGACTGCTCCACACAGACAGAGCTGTGGTTCAGCATGCCAGTTATGTTTCACAATAGGCCCTTACGCCAACCTGGCTTGAATAATTACAGTGATTAAGGTGTTTTTCCTTCTTGGTTTTGATATAATGTGCTCTATGCTATTCCTGTGGCCTTTCAATATGAATATACTTTATATATATATATGAGTTTATATGCAAAAGTTCCTCTCCTGGTATAGCATCAGAGATGAGAATACTACCACCATGCTTGAATGGACTTTCCTTGTCTGGAGTCATATCCCACATAGAATAGGAAAAACACAGAGGACTTGATCACTTGCACCCTGGGATTGAAATATATTTCAGAACAGAGCTTTTCTATTTAAAAAGAAACAATTGACTTCAAGCTGCTTTCTTGTGATTTTTTTCTTTCTTTCTTTCTTTCGCGTGCGTGCGTGTGTCTTTGTAACAATGAAAGAGAAATTAAGTGTTTTTCTCTGTTTGTAAATTTGCCAGATCACGGGAACGGCCGTTTCTGTGTCCTTAAACTTGTAGCTACATCTTGGTGAAATTGTGCTCTGGAGAGAAAGGTGTGAATGAGCGAGAGGAGGCGAGGAGCGAGGCGTGAAATACAAAGCGAAAGAAAAAGTGAATGATTTAAAAATGTTACCTCAATGAGGAAATTTTCAGGGATTTTTTTGACAATGCATCTTGCATCGTGTTACAGCTTCAAAGTCACGTTGAATAGCTGTTTTGTATTGTGCTGTAAACAGTTTTTGTTTTGTTTTTTTTTAAAAAGATGCAATCTGTCTGTGTATAAAAAGAAGGGGCGTGTTAACTGGGGCAGTTTCACCTTTCTGTCAGTATATTGAATCAACACAAGACATGTTTATACCGCAAATAAATATTGAAATATTTTTTTTCTTTAACATGTTTCCTCTTTATTTCTGATCATCAAAAGTATATTAGAAATGACCTGTGAGTTACAGTGAATGAAGAACTAGGTCTATTTATTGTTCGCTTACACGGAACGTGTTGGTTTATTTTTGCACTAAGAAATTACTGATTACTGTTAGTAACTGGTTTAAATCTGAAGATTAAGACTTTTACCTTATACTCTACACCCTATCCGGTCGTTAAGTCTGACGTCACTGGCCGTGTCTGGGCCTAAACTCCGCTGCAGGTCCATATATCAAACGATCACTATGGCATTACTGAGAGTTGAAAAACTGTCTAAAGTCTTTCATCTTTAATAAAATGATCAGCGTTCTGCTCTACCAGGTGAAACAATTGAGTTTAACATCCAGGCATCCATGAAAACGGAATTTATGACATTTAATGGAGTTAGAAGTTAGCTTGCTAGCTTCTATCTAAATACAATATAGCATGTCCTGACTGCGGGGTTTTGTAAACAAATTAAAACGTACAGCTCTGTTATCACTTCCAACATAAATGAAGACAGAAAACTAAACAGCAGTGACGTTTGTAGGGTTACTGAAGTTTGGCTAGCTGGTATATAATGATGTGCTACGTGACCGCTAGCAACACAGCTATGTTAGCATAATATAAACAAGCTAACTTTTTTTCCACTCGATAAAAGTTAACGTGAGTGTTCTCGGTGGTCAGGAACAAATGTAATCGCATGGCAGGATGCTGTAAAAGGACCAAACTTCAGCCAGGAGAACAACTGAGATAATCCATCCACAATATGAGGTTAGTCATTCATATACTGCTGCATGGGCTGGGCTGTAGTTACATCCTAAGGTTTTAAAAACTGAGCTTAAATAAATGATTAGCGGTAATAAAAGCCGAGGGAGCTCAACAGTGATCACTGACTGTTTTAGGAACTTTTTGAGATTAAATAGAAGAAAATACAAAACATTAAACATGTTAACAACACAAAAGCCATATTAAACGCAGACTACTTTAGGCCCGGAAGTAGGATTCGTCACGTCATCACTTAACGGCCGAATACCTTATAAATTCAAATTCAAATTTCATTTGTCACATACACAGTCATACACAGTACGATATGCAGTGAAATGCTTAGACAACTGCTCCTGACCTAAAATAAAAGACTATGAATAGGATAGGAAATAAATATGAAAATTAAAATAAAGGGTAAATTTAACTAGGAAAGAATAAAATAAAATATAAAAATTAAAGTTAAAAATAAAATAACTGTACAACAAAATACATATATTACATATAAACTATATGTAATTTATAGAGACTGAACCTAATGTTTACATTTTAAAGGTTCAGTATCTAAATTACACAAATTAAATTAATCAGAAAATCATTTGAAACTGATATAAAGCCTATATTCATCATGAAAAAGACAAAAAGTTTTCTGACGTTTTTCATGATGGATTGATAAATAGTCAAAGAATAACATATAAATAGTTTGTTTATCCCAGAATTAGCAAAATTCCTGTGTTAAAGCAACCTGTAACAAATTAACTAAACTAAAATAGCTCAGTAAAATCTAATATTTAAAGTAAGTAAAAGCAGTTGAACCAAGAATTTTTCCTTTTTTTATAACGCAAAACATGGGAATGACCTTTATCAACTTGTCGTGATAACAGACAGAGTAAGGGTTTAAGGATTTTGAGGTCGAGTCGGATGACCAAGGGGTGATGACTGGTTCACAAAAGGTGACAAGCAATAAATGTTATTGTGCTTTGTTGGCAAAAGTGGTTAATACTTCCAATTTAGGGAACAGGAAAAGATTCATGTTAAAAGGTCAGCACTGTTCGAAGAATTCAAGATGAATGAGTTTTAAACCAAAGGTTTTTTGTTTGCTTTTTCATTTTTTAACAGCTATAAACCGCCAGTGATGAAATATTTCAACAGTCAGTGTTTTTAATCGTGCATTAGTGTTAAAAACAATTTGTCTTGAATGATTAGGGATTCATTAGTGAGCTTCGAAACAGCACTCTGGTAGGGCTTCCCAAATCACTACAACCAGTTTTCACTTTTGGGATGACAAATGCTACTCACATTCGTCTGAATCAAGATGTTTGATTTAAAACGAGACCGCAGCAACTGTTTGTTGTTTTTCTGTTTGTTGTTTTTAGTTTTGCTTTGCATAAGACTTCCCCTCATCTTCTTCCACAATTACGCAGACACACACAGACACACACGTACACAGACAAACAGGTTTGTGTTGTTCTTGTTGTTTCTTTGTGGTGGTTTTGGAGGTTTCCAGAAGCTGCGTATCCAGTTGCTTAACTGAAACTCTGCCACTTCCTTTTCCAAACACCGCTGTGTGTTTTATGTGCTGTAAAAATGAAATGTGTCTGCGTTTAACAAGAAAGACGAGAAACACTGAAGCCACTTCAACCACTTGAACAGTGTCTAGAGAAGGGATGTCAAACTCATTTTACACAATCGGCCACATACAGCCCACGTTGATCTTAAATGTTTTTTAGGGTTTTTTTGGTTTTTTTTACCATGGACTTGTTAGTATCTGAAAAACAGTAACTTTCTGGTCATTTGATTTTCTTTATCTGTTAGTTATATTCTTATATGTAGTATGAAGGGCAATGGGGGTGGGGAGTCTTTATTAACAGGAAAAGCTATAAAACCTATGAAACAGTACAGTTACATGCAGTTAAGAATTCACAAACTGTGCACTCCTTCACATTTTCTATAGCTTTCCGTTGGGCTGGATTATAGTCTTGGGTAGGCCAGTTCTGGCTCCCAGGCGTTATGTTTGACTCCCGCTGGTCTAGAGTGAAATACCACATATCTGTAAATAGGAACATTGCTTGTACTCATCAATATTTCTGTTTTTCTTGTGTTTTATGTGGCTTTTTAAAATACTAGATAATATTAGTCCCCATAATAATCCTGTATACCGCAAGCAGAAAGAGTCTACATTGCTTTATCAGCTGTGTATGCACATGATCCCACATAACCTTTCTTCTCTTCTCAATCAGCATATAATAATGGCACATGCGCACACGAAAGCAGGACAGAGAAAAAGGAAGCGAGAAGAAGGGTTGGTCAATAAAAGTGCTTCTCCAAGACAGCGCTGTGAGTCGAGCTGAGCCGGCTATAAATATCTTCCTCTTTTTCCTCCCCGTCTCCTCTAGCACAGTCTTCGCTTCGCCTTCCTCCTTCCACTGTAGCTCTTTAACGGCAGTGGAAATCACTGAAAAAAAATGACAAAGTGAGCCATTCACCTCATGGTAATTCAGACAGGATATTACAGTGACAGAGGGAAGTGAAATAACGGAAATTAAGGCCCATGTTTGAAGAGAATGGAGCGAATGATCGACACTGCTGACTGATTACCCTCTGGTTTCCTGGCAACGCCATGACAGGGTTTCCTGCATGAACATGATCACCAGGATAGTCTGAGTAACAGGAAATATTCCCCACTCTGATTTGAAGTAATTAAAGCTGAGAGTTTATCATAAACTTGAACGGTTAAAGGAATTAATCAGCAGCTCGGTGCCGTTTCCTGTCCTATCCTTTCTACTGAAGCACTCCCGTGAGTTGAAAACATGTTCACATGGCTCACGATGAAGGCACTTCAGAATGGCTTCCAAATATACACATTTAAACAAACAGGTAGGTTTTGTCTCTGATGAGTTCATATTTTATAACTAAAATCCTCTGGTGCAGATCAGGTTACAGTTTCAATATTTTCTGTAAATAAATAAATCAATAAACGATTGTTCCAATCATTCACACCCACAGTCAGCAACTTTAAAGTGAAGCCAGTGTGGAAGTGTCAAAACTTCCTTTCCTGCATTAAAAGCTCTGAACTAGTGGAGGCTGTAGCACAGGAGGCAAAGCAGGTCATCTACTAATCGAGAGTTTGACGGTTCAGTTTCTGGCTTTGTAAAGCTAATCCACCTCATTTGCTCTCCAATATGTTCACTGGAGTGAAAAAGTGTGTGATTGTTAGATAGAAAAAAGTGCAGTGGGTGGGTGGGTGGGTGTTATAAAGTGCTTTGAGTGCTCAAGTACAGTCGAAGTGTTGTGTTTACAGCCTTGTACAAGAAATGTTTTAGTCTTAGTTCTCTACTACACAACAACTATGTGCTTTTTAATGTTGCTCATGTATTTAAAGCTTTATTTGGGTTAAAAGTTATTTGTGGTTAAAGGTGTGTCTGCTTTGAGTGAAAGAGAGGTTTTTAATACCCCCATGACCCACCCACTGTTATATATCGTGTCCAAAGATTTTAAACGATAGTTGATGTCCCATTCTGCCTTTTGAGCCACAGCCACCCATGTGACCGTCATCATCACCTCAGGTAATTTAAATTAGATAATTTCGACCTACATTATCTACGATGTTGCTGCTGTTTGAAGCATTTTCTAAACTTACAAGAAGGCAAATCTAAAACGCATATTGAACGTTTGCTGCCCTTTAACCTGCCAGCTTACTAGTAAAACGTCAGATGATGTGGAATTGCACAAACAGTTCAACTTATAACATCTGATGCACTCGCTGCTGCTAGTGCGTGAGTGTGAGGTGTGCTAGCTGGCTCAAGCATACTTTATCCAGGCATCTCCCTCAGCTAAACCATGCAGCAGCACATTTTCAGGAGTAAACGTGTTTAAAGCAGATCGTAACTCTGCTATATGGGAGAAAGGAACATTTTGAAAAATATTCCCATCTGAGTCTCCAGCAAGGTGGTCTGCAGTTGTCTGAAGTTCATGTATTAAAAACACCAACATACAGATTCCCTTTGTTAGCCACTTTAGCTAGGTACCTTAGCTGTCCACCCTCTAATCCAAATGTGGCCACTTTTAGCTCAACCTCTCCTCCCCCAGAATGGTCATATAAGGCTGAAATCAATCCTTTTAAACAGTTATCTACAAACCAAGAGTTGATGTCACAGTAACAAAGTCAAACATTTTTTATCTAACACCAACACTGTATTAGCCTGGCAAGCTAGCAACCAATAATAGTTGAAATGATGTAAAAACAAACAAACAAACAAACAGAAGAAACACAGCACACAGCCAAGCCGTGGTAGTCTTGGATTTCAAATATGGCAATACAGTCAAAGTCAGTACACAGATTTAACACAATAACAGCCATTTTACAGGTTTCAGGGAGTACTACCACATATGAAAATAGTTACATAGGCTTTTGTGGCTCGTGAGGGAACAGCGTAAAATCTGATGAATTACCTCAAGTGATGTTGCTTAAGTCTGTGTTGACTGCGAGACTGAGAATAAAAATAAAACTTCTGGTGGTTTGAGTTAAAAAGAAACGAGTAAAGCAGACCTTCACAACCTTAGCGTTTGTGAACATTAAAGAATCCCGGCAATGGGGATTATGCAGACTTTCAAGCTTCCTACTATGAGTCCAACAGTGGTACAGGCCTTAAAAAACAAAAAGTTAACACAAATACCCCTGCTGAAAGTGACACTGCATCAGCCATCATTTACGACTTCAGGAATGCAGATGATTATCACCAGGTGTTCGCCAGACATGATGAGTAAAAGTGAGTAAAGGGTCACAGCAGAAAGATTTTCCATTTCCAAACGTTCTCTCCTGCAGGTGCCAACATGCCCTGGACAAGAATGCCCTAAACAACTCACAGTGTCATGTGACATGCCTGTGTGAGGCGTCTCAACTCCTACTTTCGTATTCATTATTAAGCATCACAGTGTCTCTATCATTTTCAATGAATATATAAAAAAGGCCCAAATTTAATATAAAATTTGAATGTTCCCAATGTGATACTCTGTTGTTACACTCTCCTGATTGCAGCGCAGACCTATTTTAATAATGGCCCTGCTTCCATCTTTTAATGGGACTCTTCTGTGCTCGACTAACAGAGCTGAGACACTCACAAATAAATTATGTCTGCTACGGTCATCACAGTGACAAACGGAGGAGTTCAGGTCTTGAGACTTTTATGAAAGCACCTCTATCGCTGGTTCCTTTAATGGGCTCAAATAATTGCAGTAAATACCTGCTATGACTGCTGCTGCTACACTACTTAGGCGAGCACAGTCCTCCCACCATGAGTGGTACTGTACTGATGCAATGTACACTCTCAGCTGTCTTCGCAGTTATATAAAGAACCAGAGCAGCAGTCTCTCCGGCAACGCACCATTTCAAGAGTACAATGAGAGGGGATTTGGGAGGGAACGGAAGCAGAGGGAGGAAAAAAGGAGGGAGAGATGTTCATGTTTCATCAGCTGAGGCCTGCATACCTGTAAAATGGAAAAATTTTAAAACCACCTGGAAATCAGAGAGACAAATGTTTTCGCCACATACTTATGTACTTTTTAAATCTGTGTACCAAGCTCCAGTGTTTACTCATCACTCATGTGAATGAGTTTTCATATTGCAGTGAAAACTCTCCTCGACCCCACATAAAGGCTGTATATACAGGGCACCTTCTGCAAAACTTTTTCTGGTCATTGTCACGACATATTAAAGAGATATAACATCTGGAGTTGATGCGAATCCTTCCACACAGAATCTTGACTGCTATGAGTACACCATATGACTGCTCTTATGTAACTATGCTTGTCTGTGTGAAAGGACTTGTGCAGCCAGAGCAATGACAGTATGGAAGTATTCGAGTTGAGACGTTTCCGCGCTCTAACATCGTCTGCCATAGTCAACCTAAATAGATCTCACTGACAAGAGTAGTACTCTCAATCAAATTTTGAATCATAGAAAATGTGGCAGATTTGCTATCACATCCTGAGCTGTGCCAGCTCAGACTACAGCTACAGACACAGACCAAGAAAAGCTACTTTTTGGGTGAGAAAAATTGTATCTGAGTGTACCCGATTGTATCCAATTGCCAGGGGGTAAACTTGTTAAATTCATGTCTGCCTCGGGACTGTGAAAAATAGTTAGATATCTACTGTATCGCTTGCTCATAGGGGATCATACGCCTTGAGACAACTGTTGTTGTGATTTTTTGCTATATAAATAAAATTAAACTGAATTAAGTATCTTTCAATCATTAATATTTGTTAAAGACACAAGCATGCTGACGTTTGCCATCACCAGCATTAAAAATGCTTACCATGCTTGTAAGTTTATCCGAGCATGCTCACAATTCTTAAGTAAGAAATCAAATTTTGAATTTCAGCGAAACTTGTTGAAGATACTCACAGAGATTTTCTTCATACTGTACAGTATTGTGCAAAAGTCTTGTGCCACCCATCATTTCTGTATATTTTTGCTTCCAGGGAAACAGACTTTTCTTGTCATTTTTATAAAAAGTGTTGAGGAATTGTTTTCTTTGAACATTGGCTGCTTTATCTCTCATTTTCAGTCCACTCCTAGTACCTGACTATTTTCAGGAGAATTCTTTTCTTTGTAAGCCACCATGAATCATTCAAGCATCAACACAGAACCTAACTAAAGGGATGCACCAGTGTTGTGTCTACACATAACAGACAACTTACCAAAGAGCCACTTTTTAAGTTGTAACTTTGCCACTTTCTTCCTAGCAGCCTGAAACATATAATTTGTTGCCATTTATTCAGCTGATCTATAAATAATGCCAAACAACTTGGCTTGTCTTGGCGCTATCATGATTTGGGAATGCATCTCAGCCAGTGGTGTCGGGGAGTTTTCACCATGACAATGGTGCAGTGACAAAATACCTGGATAGAAAAACACGAAATGTAGCACTTTCAATCATAGATTGACCTCCTCATAGCTCGGACCTCAGCATCTAAAGAAGAACTTTGGATGCCCTTCATGAAACCTGGAGGACTGTTGTATAAAGTCTATATTAGCAAATATAGACTTTAAAGATCATTAGAAATGGATACAAAAGATTTTGTGCATTACTCTATATGATATACATTAAAGAACATATTATGAATCCAATTTAGTCTTGAATTAAAGGCCAACTTTATGAGTGTGATCCAAAGAAAGCTGTATGCCCCCCTCAACATCAGTGGGACTTGGTTACGACTTGTTTTACAGCTGAAGAATACACACTTCATCATCCCACCTGTCAGCTGCTGAAGGCGGACGAAGCGCATGTGTGAACTAAGTTTGAACACCACTAATTAGCCAAACATAGTGACTGCTGCCACCAAACAAAAAACTCAGAATAGATGTTACACTGGGAATAAATCCATACGTAAGTTGCGTGGAGGAGTCAAATTTGATTAAATACTTGGAGACTGGCATCAAAGTGCCCTAAGCAACGATCTTCCTAAGTAAACCTGTAAGTGTGCTCATCTGATGTCAGTATGTGTGCATGCAGCCACCTGTGCCTATGTGAATGTTTGACTATGACCCCGTCCTTGGTGAGCAAACATTCAGTCTGTTCTTATTTGTTTGCCCCTGATGGCATTGCCTAAGTGGCCACTGTAGTATTTGCTTAATGGAGGTCAGTGATGATGGTAGATGATAGGAAATACATTTATGGTCAATTTTATAAACACTAAGATGAGTTTTTGGAAGCAGCTAGTTAACTTTACCCCTGCATTATTTGGTTATTACAACTAAATATTTTAGCTACAATCATCATCCGTTCAAATGTTTAGTCATTACTGATAAAATGAGGTGAAACGTGTTACTTTACATGGCTGTTTGTTCATTTAGACTTTCAGGTCCTTCTCTTTTAACTTTTACAAACAACTAGCAGTCTTTCTTTCTTTCTTTCTTTCTTTCTTTCTTTCTTTCTTTCTTTCTTTCTTTCTTTCTTTCTTTCTTTCTTTCTTTCTTTCTTTCTTTCTCCAATCTTGCCACAGGGGTGAGGGTCAGGTGCTAGACAGGTTAACAAAGTACAGCACACATCAGCTCCTAAGTTAAAGAATAACAGCAGGTGATTGCTGTACTACGTGACCACAGTCCAGGCTCCACAAGCTCTGTCTTGGCAAACACAAATGAGTGTTTTAGGCGAGCAATTACAAGAACAATTAAACATGTAGTACGTGTGCGTGCATACAAATTTAGACTCCTTACAGTAAAGGTTAAACTGTCTGCAAAAGTGCCTGAAAGTGTATTATTTGTACTTTAAAATCATAACTATATACTTATGTCTGACTGTGTATTTGTTCAAGTTACAGATTAAATACATGTAAGAACTGCTGTAATGAAATTGAGTCTGCTTTCAACTCAGGTAATTCCTAAGGCTGTAATTTATGGTAATGTTTCACTTTCACTGCAGAATTACTAAATGTAATTGCCTTTGGTAATTGCTTATGGGAAATAATAAGAACATCTTAAATTATATTGCAGACCACCTTAGTCATTTACCATTGCCATTTCTATGTAAGTAAGCTTTTGTTTGGCAGTATGGGTCTGTAGTGGGACCTTCCTCCACTTGTCTATACATGGAAAGCTTAAAGTAGGAAAAGCAAGTAAGAAGACCTGGTAGGTGTTACTGAGAGGTGCTTAACATGGGATTGATTCATTCAGAAACAGCATGAAAAGTGGGAGCTTGGATTAAGGTGGGTTTCAGAGCGGTTTGCATCAGCTAATGTGGGATACTGTGTGCAGTTAGACATGAGCACCTTTTTTGACTTTTGTTGTTGTTCATTCATTTAGTTATCCTCCTCTGTTTGTACACTTTCACCTACCGTTTCAGATCCTGCCACTCCTTTTTTGCATTCCCGCACTTCCCTTCTCACCTACTTCCACTTACATAATCATGATCACAAAATTCTAGCTCTCTCTATTTTTTTTTTTTGCCAGACTGTGTCTGCATGTTGTTATACATTGTTGTGAATTTTTGTTTTTTTGAATATTTGTCACAATTAAATGTTTCAGGTTGTCAAACGAATTCTAATATTAGACAAAGATAGCATGTAAATACAATACATTTTTTAAAATTACGATTTCAGCTGAGTGAAAAAAAGTTATCCCAACCTACCTGACCTTGGGTGAAAATGTAATTGCCACTCTTGTTAAATCATGAATTAACTGTGATTAACCACATGTTTTGGAAAACAGACTGCTGTTTCACTAGCCACACCCAGGCCTGATTATTGCTAGACCTGATGAATCAGTAAGTCCCTAAAAATAAAACCTGTCTGACAAAATCAAGTAGGGTAAAAGCCATCTGTCAGTCTGGAGAGGGTTACACAGTCATTTATAAGACTTTGGGAATCCAGCGAACCACAGTGAGAGCCATTATCCACAAATGAAGAAAAAGTAGTGAACCTTCCCAAATTTTCTGGCCTACCCAAATTACTCCAAGAGCGCATCAACGAGTCAACCAGGAGTTCACAAAAGAACCCAGAACAACACCTGAAGAACTTACTTGTCTCAGTTAAAGTCAGCATTCATGATTCAATGATAAGAAAAAGACTGGCCACAAATGGCTCTGAAAACCACTGCCGACCAAAAAGAACACATAGGCTCTCTTCCCCCACCCTCCAAAAAAGCCCCCTGATGATGTCCAAGACTTTTGCTAAAATATTCTGTGGGGTAATGAGATAAAAGACAAAAGAAGTTATTAGTTCCCTTACATGTGGCATAAAACTAACAAAGCATTTTATAAAAAAAAACAAAAAAAAAAAACGTCATACCATCATCCAAACATGGTGGTGGTAGCATGATGGTCTGGGAATGCTTTGCTGCTTCTTCCTGAATTCTGCCAGAAGATTCTGAAGGAGAATGTCCGGCCATCAGTTTGTGAAGTGAAGCTAAAGCAACCTCGACTTATGGAGGAGAATGATCTCAAAATCTACCTCTGAATGACTCAAAAATATGAAACAGTTTGGAGTGATCTAGGCAAAGTCCGAACTGTATTGAGATTGAGATGCTAGGGCATGACCTTAAACCTGCCATTCGTGCTCCAAAACACTTCAATTAAAACTCATTTTTAGAAATCCCTCTACAGTGATGTGAAAGCCTCATTGTCACTTATCACAAACACTTGATTGCAGGTTTTGCTGCTAAGGGTGGCACAACCAGTTAATCGGTTTAACTTTTTCACATAGGGCCATGTGGGTTTGGTTTGGCTTTTTTCCCTCAACAAATGAAATCATCATTTAAAAACATGACAGCTTGACTTCTTGGACACTTCAGACTTCAATCACATGTTGATACGCCAAGCAATCCCCTTTACATCCTGTTAATATTAAACCCCTCTTGTAGTATCAAGATCTGAAACTACATGAAACCACTGATTTGTCAGCATACAAGTGTGCACATATCAAATTGTCAGTGATTAGGCACAGCCCCCTCTCTGGCATTCATACACGGAGACTGAAATGCTGCTGTGGGCTCCTCAGACGGATTAACAGACCATTAGCACCTCGACTCCTTTAAATTTTCCGATTGTCTCAGGAGCACCTCGCTGGCCCTGGACCCAGCACTCAGCACTCATCTTTCACCCCAGCTGCTCCTCCATGACAAATGGTTATATTAGAAGTGATTGCCTGATGCAGACAGGAACCAGACAGCTTCAGAGAAGACTACATTTGAATTAACAGCTTGATTTGTATGCAGTAAGAAGTGTAGTTTTAATCAAGAGTCATGTTAAGCAACCGTTTTAATACAATTTGGCATTTTTTGTCCAACAATAACTGAATTTGTACTCTGTAAGAGCCACTATACATGAATAGTTTTTATTGTTAACCATAAAGACATTTAGAGGAAACATCAACCATGGACAAATTAAATTGTTAACCTTTTTTAAAGGAGAATGTCATGAACCGAAGTTCCACGCACAAGCTGGACCCAGGAGCAGAACACACACACACAGCGGTACGAGAGAACAAAAAATAAACTTTATTATAACTGAGGGTGTCCCGGGAGGTAGAAGGGAAAAAACGCACGGAACCAGAAAAACCGAGGGACCGGGAGGTGAATCGCGCAGGAACGCCGAGAGCGGGACTGTGGGAGGGATGATAGCGGGGCCGAGGGAACCGGAGGGAGGGGTGAGGGTCCGTGGGGAGAAGCTTCAGAAAGGTCGAGGCGGCTGGGGCTGATTTTGATCCAAATTCCGGACAGGCAGGTGGACAGGCTGGTGGCTCAAACACGCCGAGCTGTGATCGCAGAAGGACGACTACGGACTGGCGTGGAGCAGCAGGCTGGGCAGGATTAAATAGTCCACCTGGTGATCGCCCGGGATGGGATGCAGGTGTGGAGTTAGCAGCCACGCCCACGGGAGTGGGCATCCCATCAGCACCTCGGACGCCGGGCCGCGGACCATGACAGAGAATGTTTCACCTGTGATTTGTGCAGCTACGCAGCGCTGCCATTTCTAGAAAGAACGCGTTCCCTTAAATGTTATGAAAAAGGAGTCCGGGTAGATTTTCACTCCTTTTTCTGTGTGTGTCATAAGTGTTACCCGAGCAGAGAACACAATTTACAACAATATCCATCTGTTCAAAGCAAAAAAGTTGAAATTAAGTGTCTTTTATGTTGTACTGGGGCTGAACATGACCCCAATACCCGAGTTCCTCCTTTTCTGACACATTTCCAGCAGAATGGCTTCTTAGGTCTTACTTACTGCCCCCAGTAGTCAAGTCACATGATACTTCTGTGAGAAACTGGGATATGAAATTTATAAAAACACACCTTGCAACCACAAATAACCTCAGGTGTCACCCAATAAACCAGGACTGGAATTCTAAAGTGGACATTTAGTAGAATCTTCATTCTAATTTGTATTCCTAGAATCACATTAAAATTAACAAAGTGTTTGTTCAAAGCAGTTCATGTGCTCAAATTACTCCAGGTCCTACTGAGCATCATTGACATTTTCTTCACTCACTCACTTTGTCGTCTTCTTCCCCTGACCTATAAAGAACAGGATGTGCCCTCTTTTGCAAGATGTGAGACTAAAATGAATTGCAATGCTTATTTATGAGGTGATAATTGAACAAGCTAACAAAAGCAATCATGTGGTTCACAGACTGCTGTGTAAAACATGGTTTTGGATGACAATTTGCCAAAGCAATATCAGGCTTTGGACAAACAGCAGAGACTTTAACCCAGGGGTGGGCAATCTCAGTCCACGAGGGCCGGTGTCCCTGCAGGTTTTAGATGTGTCCTCGAACCAACACAGCTGATTTAAATGGCTAAATTAGCTCCTCAACATGTCCTGAAGTCCTCCAGAGGCCTGGTAACGAACTAATCATGTGATTCAGGTGTGTTGACCCAAGGTGAGAGCTAAAACCTGCAGGGACACCGGCCCTCGTGGACTGAGATTGCCCACCCCTGCTTTAACCTGTTAACATCTAGTGTATCATATTTGATACGTGGAGGTTTTTTTGTTAATTTTTCTTAAACTTTTGCATCATCAGTCATTTTTTCCCCTGAAAACCCCAAAATAATAGTAAATAATAACAGTAAAACGATCATTTTCTGGCAATCATTTTATATTTCAGGCTTTAAGGGGTTAAGGGGGATCAGTGTTTTGTGGGTTTGGTCTTATGATGCTATTTGTTAACAATGGGTCAATTTCCTTATATAGCATTTTTACAAACTATAAGATCTGAGCTATCATTTGTCTTATTGTCACTCTAAGTTCCAATTCATCACAAGAAACAGAACTACAGAGATCCATTGCAACTACCGAGCAATGTTTGATGCCAATATTACATGAACTAATTAAGACATTACGTCTAAGAAACTCTTCATCGGCACTAGAACTTAGAGCTCAGAGCAGATTTTCTACCTGTGTACATCATCTGTTGTGCATGTCAGAAGCTTTAATAGTCTTTGCCAGCATTTATCTGCTGATTGTTTTTTCTGTTCTTATCTTGTTTTAACTCGCCTCACATTCTTGGAAATGTCTGCACACCCCAGCTGTAGCGTGAAACCTGCGAGGACACTCAGTCCCCTGGCTGCATGAGGCAGAGTGATGGGGAAGTGGAGATAAAAATAATTTCTGCAGTCCGATCCATCTGATGACAACAGAGTTCTCCTTGACTGTTACCATAGTAACTGTGAACAGGAAGGAAGTGGAATTGTTGCAGAGCTCAGCAGGACTGTCTTTTCCACTGACAGAAAGCAGAATAACTGATTACAACTTGCAGAAAACCATACGTGTGTGTGTGTGTGTGTGTGTGTGTGTGTGTGTGTGTGTGTGTGTGTGTGTGTGTGTGTGTGTGTGCGTGTGTGTGTGTGTGTGTGTGTGTTAAATATTACCAGCCCTGACTTTTTAGCTGTGTTGTGGTTGTAATGGTGAGCTGTTATCATCACGCTCTGGACTCTATCCAGAGTCTTATTGACCCTATTAGATTATCTGAGGGTGTATAATCAGCCTCAGCAGACTAACTGGCCTAAACTGTGCAGCACTGTAGTGAATCGCCCTCAAAAATAAACAGGAGTTATCCAGTCCTCCTTACAGTTACAGTGCAGGAAAGCTAAGTTGTTCTGGTAGCAGTGGAAAGATTTGCCATGAGAAGCTGAACTTTGATCAAACTGTTGGCAGGGCAGAAGATAGGTTTATCTCAGTGCTGGTGCAGTAAATATCTATTTTTGTGTATTCATATAAATATCTCTAAATTGCATGTAATAATGATTAAGAGATATCCTTCCTCATGAAAAAAATGAAATACTGGACAGAATCACTCCATATGCCTTTGACTACCTTTTGTGAAATGGGAATCAGCCCTAATCCAATAGCAAAAGTTGCATTTATTTATGCCCTAACCAGATGTGATTCAAAGATGCCAAAACACTCTCCATGTTTTATTTCCATGAATTCAAGTGCGTAAATTAAATAAATTCAATTCAGTTAAACTTAACAATGTCCTGGAGCTGATGCTGAGAAAGGGCTGTAAGCATCAGCAGTCTGACCGCCTGTCTCCTACCAAAGAGAGAAAAGCAGCAGTATTTAATCCTGACGGTTTTTTCAGTCAAGCTGTGAGAACCTGTGGTTAGAATATAAGATATTTTGTAGATATTCTGGAGTATATTTTTAGGTAAACATAAAGGGAAAAACATGGCCAATATATATTTTTAAACATTGCTTTTGGGAGCATTTTTGCCTTTATTTGGTGGGACTGAAAAGAATTTTAAGACAGGAAAGTTGGAAGACACGCAGTAAAGGGCCTTGGGGCATAATCAAACCCAGGCTGTTGCACTGAGCCTTACATCACCTACTCAACCAGGTGAGCTAAACTGGTGCTTTTTTTTAAAAAATTAATTCAGTCTTGATAGCTGACAAAAAGACAGGAGGCAGAGCTGGAGGTGGGACAATGTAAGATGCTTCATCCGGAATGACCACGATGGATCAGATTAGAAATGGATATATCAGAATGACAGCTCACGCTGGGCGGGAGGTGGAAGCAAAATCATAGAGGAGGATAGTGGATATAATGGACAAAGGATGTTGAATATAGAGCTGCTGAGCAGGAGGAAAAGAGGACTGAAAAGAAGAGACTGCAGAGAAAATTCAAGGATGTAGTGAAGGAGGACATGGACAGATAACGTCCTCGTAGAAAGTACATTTTCTGTTTTTCAGTGTAGATTTCTTTGAGATTCTTTAATATCACAACCCTAACATCATACACAACAGGATGCTCTTATTGTTATTATTCTCACTTATGTAGTGGCAGTTAAACCATTTTGGCATGCAAAGAAATAAGAGTATTTTCTAGACATATAGGCTGGGCAGCTTCAGTTTCGTGGGTTGAAAAGGGTTTGTGTGAAGAATCATTTGCTGTGAAAGTAAGCCTTTAAGAAATTAGTCTTGAATCCATTCTAAATGTTTTTTTTCTCTCTCTTGAGTGTGCTGACAAAGCATTCCTCTTCTGGCCTGAACTTTTTACACACCATGCTCTATTCTTTGTACGAAGCCTTGAACCACACTGAGCTGTGTTACATAATGCTGCAGGATTCCCCGTCGAGTAGACTACAAGCACAAAACTCATATTACCATTCTTCTATTCTACTTCTGCTAGTATTCATATTATTATATGTCAGTTTTGTCTTCCTCTAATGTTCAATAGAATCAAATTCAAATTTAGCAGGTTGAGTTTGATGCTTGTCGAATGCATAAAATTCTCCAAAGCTTGGATAACCTGGAAACCTCTACTTCCTGATCAGAGTCCCTCGGCTAAACGCGGTTGTTCGTGTTGCAGTGTGATTCAGACACCTTGAGCTTTGGATGGCGTTTAACAAACGAACACGCCGACAGAACGAGTGACCCCGAGCTGTCCTTTAGAGAGACTCACCGAAGGCTGTTTATTCATAGAGCTGTTTTAAAATAGCAACGCTGATGAAAAGGAAGAAGCACACTGTAGTATTGTGTAACCACTCTCAGCTCCATTTACAAAAAGTCATATAATATGTATATTGATCCATTATATTTTCAGGACTCCAAGGAGTAAGAGAGGCGATGGCATGTATGTTTGATGAAGCCCCTATTGTACAGTGGTGTTGAGGACATAGAAGCCTAAACTTTACGAGTGAAGTCAAACAAAGCTTAAAGGTCCATTCTTTACAGATAAATGTTACCACTACTGTACTGTAAAAATGAAAGGTTAGAGGAAGTGACATCATGATAACTTGGGATTAACTGATTAAGAATTTGCTTTGTGGGAAACAACAAGGTGTTTCAGCTTAAAGAGCAGCAACCTTGACTGTTTTGTTATGCATTATTAATATTATTATTAAGTATTATGCTTAACCTAGTATGAATGGAATCAGCTGTTTGTGTTGGGTGCATGCGGAGCTGCTTTCAGTCTGAATAGAAACTTATCCAGAAGACACTGAACCAAATTCTTCTCCTACTACAATGGCTGATCTGTTGCTTACATTTTTCATAGCCTTTTTATATTTTAAGGTTGCAGTCTCAGCATCAAACATATGAAATATGCATAGCCTTTAAGTCTGGAAAGCCAGTTCTATACAGATATACCTTAAACCTTCATCAGTGTTTCTAGTTACCAGCAAACATAACGCAAACTCACCCCGATCTGTCGCTTCAGTAAAGACTTCCCTGATGAGTTTGTCATGAGCACATTAAGTCTGAACAGATAAATCTCCAACTCTTATCTCTAAACCAACTCAGTGTTGTTTGAACAGTGTATCAGAAAGGGCAAGAAAGAGGATTTAAATGACTTTGAATGTGGCAGATGGTCTAGTTTAAGTATGTTAGAAAAAAATAACTTGATAAAAACAGAGAAAAGATAAAAACATCTGGGGCTGGGTGAAAATGCCTTGTTGATGTCAAAGGTTGGAAGACAATGTCTAGACTCTCTAAACACACAATATGCCAAAGCTTCCAGCAGATGGGCTAAAGCAGTAGAAGACTCCAACTGATGCTACTCCTGTTGGCTAAAAACAAGAAACTCTCCAAGAAGTATGCACAGGTTTGACAATATTGGACAACAGAAGAGTGTAAAAATGTTGCCAGATCTGATGAGTCCCAATTTCTGTTGCCACATTCAGATGGTTAGATCAGAATTTGGTGGAAAGAACATGAGAGTATGGATCTTTCATGTCTTGTATTAACGGTTTAAGGTGGTAACAACTATGAGTCCCAACTGAGCATTGTCACAGTCTACCCAAATATTGTTGCTGACCGTGTCCATCCCTTTATGAGCCAGTGTAGTCATCTTTTGATGGCAGCTTCCAGCAGGAAGTTAAAATCATTCCAACTGGCCTCCAGAGTCATCAGATCTCAATCCAATACAGCGCTTTTGTGGTGGAACAAGAGATTCACATTATGGATGTGCAGCAGCTGCATGATGCTATCATGTCAACATGGAGCAAAATCTCTGAGCAATGTTTCCAGTTTCTGGTTGAATCTGTGCCACAAAGAATTACACAACTGGGAAGGTAAAAGGGCTCCAACCAGTATTTGCAAGATCTGTATCTAATGAAGTGCCTGTGAATGTTTATGTCTAATTGTGTTGGATGAAGAATATACAAAAATGGCACACTTCTGTGAATAAATCATAGTATTTTCAGTCTAGTCTTGTAATTATGTTGGATGAGAAAAATGTGAAATGGTCACTTTCACATTGGTAAATGGTAAATTACAGTGTTTTTAGTCCTGTCTTACTCCCCTCATCCTAAACCGGTCTCAGCAGATGGCTGCCTACCCCGAGCCTGGGTCTGCTGGAGGGTTCTTTCTGTTAAAGGGAGAAAGTCAAAGCCAGAGAAGTACAGTACACATAAAAAAAAATGTTTGCTGTATGTTTCGCTACAGGAATAATTTTTATGTGAACAAGGTACGCCGAAGTTGGCTAGATCTCTGTTGCCACCAGAATCTTGAATCTTTGCTGTATGTTTATGTTTCAGTACATCACTCTGAAAAACTCACAAACTCTGTTTCTGTTTTCATATTTTTGTCATTTTTGTTGAAGTACAAAACAGCCAAATGAGGTGGGAAAGGCTTGAGTTACATGTTCTGAGCGCTGTGTTTTGGATGTTTCGCTGTACTAAATGCTGAGTAGTGTTAATATTTGGAGTGGTTGCTGGTGTGATCTAAAAAGCAGTGTGTGGTAATGAACGCAGATGAAGCAGTTTTGATGGATTTGTGAGGTTTTGCCAGAAGTGTTGGCGGTTTTATGAATATAGTTTGAAAACTGGATTTTGTGTTTAGTTTAGAGAAAAAGGTTTCAGGAAATGTGACCTGGGAACATTTTGCTCATTTTGGAAACTTGTGGGGGCTTTATGACCTTTGGGCATTTGCCCACTTTGCCAGGCTGACAATTAAGAATTTGCTAAAAAATGCTGTTATATTGTTCAGTTTTATGAGCCCTGGAGCTGAATAACAAGGTATTATTTTAAATTCTATTCTTCTCTTATCATGTCTGCCTTTGTTGTTTAGACTTAACAAGTGTGCATAGACTGCATGTCTAGTACTTTATTACTGAGAAGTACACACGGTTTTGAATCTACGGGGATAAGAGCTCTCTGGTGGATTCAAAATAATCATGAATGTTCTTTCCACATTGTAATCTCATTATGTGCTCACAGGGTGTTCTCGTTTCATTCAAATGCTCCTAATTGTCTCTGTGGCTAATTTATCCAGTGCCTCTTTTTCTTTTGCACCGCTAATGGATTTTTATTTTTTTTTACAGTCTTCTCTCTCTCTGTTTTTCCTCTCATTTGCTGCCTCTGTCTTCTTGTCTCACTCTGACTCTTTGTTTCTATCTGTCTCACCTCATTAGCGTCTATTATCCATAGGGAGAGCTAAAAGCTAAAGATGCAGTCTTCAGAATCACGATGTCAACAAGTCATTTCCTGCAGGAGATACAGGACACTGTATGTGTGCGTATGACTGGGCTACTAATGAGCTACAAATCCCCTAGTTTGTGTTGTGGCCCAAGCTGCATATCAGTGCTGCTTATTGGCAAACATGAATCCGGGCTTTGCAGTACAGCAGCTGAGATGTCCTCATCTATGTGTGTATGTATGTGTGCCCACACACATACATACACACAGATTAGTTTCTATCATCACACAAAGTGGAATCCCTTTAAGTAGCAGAGGGATTCCTCTGCTACTTAAAGGGATTCTTGCATTATAAGTAAAAGCTCAGTAAATCACACCTGCTGAATATAGCCTGGTGGAAAAAGATACAGGTAATGGGTTTCTTCATTGTGACAGAACTATGTGATGATAGGAATTATCTGAATTAGAAAGAAAGAGAGGAGCAGTTTGTTGCTGCAGTGCTGCAAAGCAGTGAGGAGGGGTTCAGCATTTCCTTCTTATATCCTGACTGAAACTGTATCCTAACTAAATGGGGGACCTTCACAGGGCCTTAAGATTAATCTGCAGCATGACAGCATAATCATTTTTTCTGGTCTGGTGAATTAAGGGAAACTTTTCTCCGTTATGGGTTTAACACAAGCTCAAAATGTCAAAATATCCCAAGAACTCTGTGAACTGTGTTTAGCTGCTCACCTCCAAACACACACTTTCAGCTTTTTCGTCTTCAATAACTCAGCTTTGCTGTTGTTAAAATCATTGTATTCCTCACCCAATGACAGTATCATGTCAGGTGCTTCCGCTCTTCATTAAAACTTTGTGATGATTACAGTGTGGCCTTTGTCGTCTTTGTTTTACAGTGTGTCCTAACAATCAGATCACTTGTGGGTCATGCTAGGTGGAAAAATAAAAAAAACACTCAAATATGTGGTGATCCAGCCACTTTCTCTGCCCTTTTGAGGTGGACTGGGACTCATTTTCTCACTTTTTCCCCCCTAGTCTTATGACAATGTGTCCTGATGGGTCTTCAGCATGAACATAACAGGAAGATTAAAGTTACGTAATAAGTGCAGGATGTAGTGCTCCCTCATCTTGTCCTCCACAGTCTTCAGTGAATATGCCCTGCCACTCTCAGTGGTTGTATCATACTATACATTTTGGTTTTTGTTGCTAAAAAAGGGGGCGGGGGGTGTCACCTGACTGGTGATGGAGGCAATAACTGTGCACAGGAGGAAACGATGTAGAAATAACGATATATAAACGCAATCGGTCAAACCGACCACTGGAGATGCAGCAGTAGGTGTAAATGACGGCGTGTCTCTGCTGTCCACTTATGAGCTGCCTCTTAAAGGCAAGTGGAAACAAGGTCTGAAAAAAACGCGACAAATAAAAAGGTTATAAGTTTGCAATGACGGGCACACACACACAGTGGGATGCTGCTTGCTGTGAGGTTAATGGTTTTCTGATGTTTGTGTTGTTATTGTCCAGTCTGTGGTGAGCGAGGGGAGAAGACAGGAGAGGAGATCCACAACTGCTTAGTCAGCTTCCCTGTTGGTGATGCCTGTTTCTTTTCTTTTTTCTTTCCCTCCTTTTTCTTTATTGCCATGACAACAATTACAAGCCACTACTACTGTCCAATACAGCTTTACATATATGTATAATAATTCAACCAATGTACACACAGAAATGTCTGTTTGTCTTCTTTAAATAAGGTGTAATGACTGAAAAAAAAAACAATTGCACACAAATATTAAAACTTTTATAGACACAATCTCACCCAGAAAGAGATGTTCTGGAGTCTCCTTTAGTTCAACATCTAATTAAATTTGACCACTGCTAAGCAAAACGGTGTGACACAATGTTACCAAATGTTACTTTAAAAATCAAAAAGACGTTTTAAAAAAAATGAGGAAGTAGATTTATAAGGAGCTCACTGCAGTTTCATTTCTTTATTTCCATGTTCCCTCTAGCTAATATATCATTTTTCTTATTTAACATTCTTTGGACACACGACTTTTCATTCTAGCATTCTGCAATGGTACTTTTGATTTTAGAGGTGCATTGCTGGGTGGTAGCTCTGTTCCACCTTGCATTGGCGGAACTGACTGAAATGACTGTGTCTGTCTAGCTATGACTAATTCTAACTGTGGGAAAGTCTTGTCCTGTCCTTGGCCCAGTGCAACAGACTCCACCATGTGATCAGAGGTGACAGATTCTCTACATATCAGACGACTCAGGTGTCCACGGCCACTTCCTGCCCCCTCGGACACACACAGCACACACGCACGCACACACACATACTGACACCTAAACCCCAGTGTCCAATCTGTCTTCCTGTTTCTGTACTCAGAGCTAGGGCCCAGTCCAGTTCCACACAGCTGCCAGCCGTTTCAGGTTGCAACCTGAAAATAGATGCTGTGACCATTAACATCCAACATGCTAACCACAGAGCTTCCTGTTAAAGCAATGAAAGATGCAGAGGGTTACAGAGAGAAGCCTTTAAGGCCAAAGAGAATAGAATACAGAGCTGATTCGCTTAAACTCAGCTCATTATTTGTATTTATTCATATAAATATATATATATTTATATTTATTTATCTTCCTTATCTGACTCAAGTACTTGTCTCATAGCTATTTGGAACTAGAAAGTGCATTTTCTGAAGAAACTGCAGTGTGAATGCTTGAATCTGAATGTATGCACTGAAATGAATTAATTGCTGAATTTTGAGTTAAAAATTTTGAATGAGATAAAAAAAAATCCGAATTTAACGTGAAAACAAAAGTGCTGAACTGCTAAAAGCTGAAGGTTACACAGAAGAAGAAGTTGGAAAAAAGCTGAAAATGTTTTAATTGTAAATTAGAAAAACCTCAGAACTGAGAAAAGAAAATTCAGAGTCAGAAAACATCTGAAAGAACATTAAAAGTTCATATTCTTTGAATCACTGAATGACTAAAATGTGATCCCTCCGCTTGGATCCACACAGTTTAAAAAATGTAAAAGTCTGAGCTTTGAAAGACAATGTTGGAAAGAGAACAACGATGGTGACATTTTGAGGGTAAAATGATGGCTGTAACACTGTGGACACAGCAGCAGTTGAAAGAGAAGTGTTTAAGATGAATCTTGGCAGAGTGAGAGAGAGAGCTCGTTAAGCAGGCAGGTGTGAGCCTGGTTGCTATAGTGACCGCACCCAATGGCTCCATACACACGTACACAGACATGCGCCTCACTTTTGCTGCTTAAAATGAACAGAAACGTCAGCCCTAAACAAATCGCTCCCAAATGAAAAGTATAGGTCGTATTGACAAAATTCTTTCACCGTGAGCGGCAGCAATGTCCAGTCTACCAAATTCTCAGTTTTCATGCCTGTGGAGTTTATTATATGGACGTGGTGACAGTGTAAAGACACCATGCTCTTCTGATTTTCAAACGAACCTTCTGAGCCATTTTAACATTAGAGTCTATGGAAGAGTTGGAGGGAGGAGGCTGTGCATTGGTGACATTTATGAAAGAACCATAACACCTAGTACAATAGTAAACACATTGGATGAAAGAGGACAGCGATGGCTACGTTTTGAGGGTAAAATCATACCTGTAGAGCAAACGCTGCGGACACAGCAGCAGTTTTAAAAAAGATTTTAAGATTAATTTTTTTGCTCCTCTCACTCTAGCAGTTGAGCTGTCTCACTCTAGCCCCAACATTCCGTCCCATACACACCCATTATAAACTTTGAAACGGGTGAAAAAACATCATGAAACTTAAACTGGAACTGAAGAAAAAGTATAATAGATATTGAAAAGATAAATACAAGTTGAATAGTTGAATGTCTTGTCTTCGTTTTAAAGTTTGAATGGAGGCTCTATGTGAACGTATGTTGAAGTAGATACAGTTTAAAGAGGAGGAATTTGAATGAGAATTTGAAGGGTCTCTCCATTGAAATACATTATAAATTTTTGTTAAATAAAGTTGAATAAAATTAAAAATATAAATGTTAGAAATGAGAAAAATAGAAGCAGTCATGTCCAAAAGAATAGGAATCTAACGGTGTTTGAATGGTTTTTCTAAGTTGAACGGTTTTGAAGGAGATAGATTACAAAAAACGTACGGAATACAGAATAATAAATAAAATAGAACTAGAAAAATTTGCATTTCCTGCGAAAATGCAGTGTGGATGCTTAAAGCTGAAGCTGTATGCAAAAAGTAGCTGAAAAAGCTGAAAAGTTGCAGAAATTGTAAAAACTTTGCAAAAGCAAAAGAAGTTTGCTAAAATGGAATAACTTAGCAGAACTGCAATATCTTAGAGGAAACATAATACTTGGCAGAAATAGCATAGCAGAATTTAGCAGAAATATTGTAACTTACCAGAAACATGATAACTTCTCAAAAATACAAGAATTTAGGAGAAATAGTATAAGATAACAGAAAGAATATATTTAGCCAAAAATACTTAAACATTACAGAAACACTATGATTTAGAAAAATAGTACAACAGAGCAGAAATATTGTGATTTACCAGAGACACTGTGATGAACTATGAATATTGTAATTTTAAATTGAGACTATGTTTTAGCACAAATATTATAATTTGGCAGAAATACTATAATTTAGCAGAAATACTATATTAAGCACAAATCCTATAAAAAGCAGAAATGGTATGATTAAGCACAAATACTACATTTAGTAGAAATACTTTGTTTTAGCACAAATCCCATAAAAAGCAGAAATACTGTACTATGATTTAGTAGAAAAACTATAATTAATCAGAAATACTAAATTTAGCAGAAATACTATATTAAGCACAAATACTATGAAAAGCAGAAATAGTATGATTAAGCATAAATACTACATTTAGCAGAAATACTATATTAAGCACAAATCCTATAAAAGCAGAAATAGTATATTAAGCACAAATCTTATAAAATAGCAGAAATAGTATGATTTAGCACAATAGTAATAAGTTAAACAGAAAAATTGGAAAAGCAAAATGGACAGCTGAAAAAATGCTGAACATGCTGAGGGTCCCTCAAATATACTTGTTAAATGACAAAAATCTGCAAAAAAATTTATTACAGCCACACAATCACAAATATGTACACATGAGGAAACACACATGCACAGAGAGACCCACACACAAGATCCAATTCAGTCAACCAGTCTAAATATATTGAATTTAAATCTTAGAATGAGATCATCCCATTAAAAGCCTTTCTCTCTCTCTCTGTCACACACACACACACACACACACACACACACACACACACACACACACACACACACACACACACACACAGGGAGAGAGAAGTAAGTTTCTAGGTCAGCCTGGGAGCTGGTGAATTTGAATCCACCAATCAGAGAGGCTGTGCACTTTTCCCCACCAAAACAGGTGCATCTGTTTACACACGCAGCAGCACAGAGAGAGACACAGGATTTTTGCAGTCTATTTCTCATAGTGACGACTCCCCTCAAACAAATGACCGTAATTTCCTAACCGTAGGGGCTAGAACGGTCATTCTTACACCGTTTTGTTCAGAAGAGATGGGGGAATCTTCAAGTGTTGACAATTTAATATTAAAATATGAATTTTTAGAGATATATGACATGGATGACTTGTTGACTTAGAAGCCACGAATTCCCCAATATGCAAATTTGAATGCCTGAGACCACATATGTGATTGGCTGGCTGGGAAGCCGTGCAGGCCCTGATTTGTGGATTTGAATTCCTCAGCCCTCAGATATGATTGGCTGGCTTAGAAGCCACGAAGGCCCCAATATGCAAATTTGAATGCCTCAGGACACTTATTTGATTGGCTGGGAAACTGTGCAGGCCCTGATTTGAAAATTTGAATGTCTCAGTCCTCACAGAGGATTGGCTGCCTGGGGACCTGGCAGAAATATATAGAAATACTATTATTAAGCATAAATACTACATTTAGTAGAAATACTATGTTTTAGCACAAATATTATAAAAAGCAGAAAAACTATAATTTAGCAGAAATACTATATTAAGCACAAATCCTATAAAAAGCAGAAATACTATAATTTAGAACAAATAGTATAAAAAGCAGAAATACTATAATTTAGCAGAAATACTATGTTAAGCACAAATCCTATAAAAAGCAGAAATACTATAATTTAGCAGAAATACTATGTTAGGCACAAATCCTATAAAAAGCAGAAATACTATAATTTAGCAGAAATACTATATTAGGCATAAATCCTATGAAAAGCAGAAATAGTATGATTTAGCAGAAATACTGTATTTAGCACAAGTACCGAAAAGTACCAGAAATACTATGATTTAGCAGAATAGTAAAAACTTATTGAAACACAAATGCACAGAGGGACACACAAACACAGGCTCTAATCCAGTCAACCAGTCTAACTATGTTCAATTTAAATCCTACAATGACATGCTGTCAAATAAGGGCAGGGTCCTCTCTCTCCCACTAAACACACACACACACACACACACACACACACACACACACACACACACACACACACACACACAGGGAGAGAGGACTAAGTTTCTAGGTCAGCCTGGGAGCTGCTGAATTTGAATCCACCAATCAGAGAGGCTGTTTACGTTTTCCCGCCAAAACAGGTGCATCTTTTTACACACGCAGCACAGAGACATAGACCTGCTTCTTTCAGTTTATTTCACATAGTGAGGATTCCCCTCAAACAAATGACCATAATTTCCTAACCATAGGGGCTAGAGCGGTCATTCTTACACCGTTTTGTTCAGAAGAGATGGGGGAATCTTCAAGTGTTGACAATTTATCATTAAAATATGAATTTTTAGAGATATATGACATGGATGACTTGTTGACTTAGAAGCCACGAATTCCCCAATATGCAAATTTGAATACCTGGAGCCCACATACATGATTGGCTGGCTGGGAAGCTGTGCAGGCCCTGATTTGTGGATTTGAATTCCTCAGCCCTCAGATATGATTGGCTGGCTTAGAAGCCATGAAGGCCCCAATATGCAAATTTGAATGCCTCAGGACACATATATGATTGGCTGGGAAGCCGTGCAGGCCCTGATTTGAAAATTTGAATTTCTCAGTCCTCACAGAGGATTGGCTGCCTGGGGACCTGGCAGAAATATATAGAAATACTATGATTAAGCATAAATACTACATTTAGTAGAAATACTATGTTTTAGCACAAATACTATAAAAAGCAGAAATACTATAATTTAGCAGAAATACTATATTAAGCACAAATCCTATAAAAAGCAGAAATAGGATGATTAAGCATAAACACTACATTTAGTAGAAATACTATGTTTGAGCAAAAATCCTATAAAAAGCAGAAATAGTATGATTAAGCATAAATACTACATTTAGTAGAAATACTATGTTTTAGCACAAATAGTATAAAAAGCAGAAATACTGTAATTTAGCAGAAATACTATATTAGGCACAAATCTTATAAAATAGCAGAAATAGTATTATTTAGCACAATAGTAATAAGTTAAACAGAAAAATTGGAAAAGCAAAATGGACAGCTGAAAAAATGCTGAACATGCTGAGGGTCCCTCAAATATACTTGTTAAATGAAAAAAATCAGCAAAAAAATGCACAGGGAGAGAGAAGTAAGTTTCTAGGTCAGCCTGGGAGCTGCTGAATTTGAATCCACCAATCAGAGAGCCTGTGTACTTTTTCCCGCCAAAACATGTGCCTCTTTTTACACACGCAGCACAGAGAGGCACAGGATTATTGCAGCCTATTTCTCATAGTGAGGACTCCCCTCAAACAAATGACCATAATTTCCAAACCGTAGGGGCTAGAGCGGTCATTCTTACACCGTTTTGTTCAGAAGAGATGGGGGAATCTTCCAGTGTTTACAATTTATCATTAAAATATGAATTATTAAAGATATTTGACTTCTAATGCACCATAACTGAGTAGAGCGAAGCAAAAACTGCCTTGACTTGCCCTCAAACAACGCTTTCTAACTCGAAATCTATTTGGAGTATCGATATCATTCTTTCACCGTAAGAGACAGCAGGCTTTGGTGAACAATCATGGAAATTTTCAGGTCTCTGTGGAAATCCAACAAAAAGTTATGACGAGAGAAAAAAGTGGTTCATTTCCAGAGTTTGAAATCTGAAGAAATCTGAGCGAAGGACGAATTTCCTACCCTCAAACAAGTCCAACTCATTTCAGAACGGTAATAGGTGAGAAAGAAATTCTTGAATTGTGAGCGTCAGGGGTGTCTGAAGATATTCGGGGACAAGCCTCATGTCTTAACTTTGCTTCGTTAAGGAGATATGACGATTCGAATATGCCTCTCATTACAGAAATCCAGCGGTGATTTTGAACAAGCTCTCCATTCACTTTATATGGAGAGTTTTCTGACCTTGTGTTAGTCTGAGGAGATTTGCAAAAATTCTATAAATCCCACAACAATGATGGTGACATTTTCTGAAAGCCAGCAAAAATACCTACGTTTTGATGTATAATTTGTGGAAGTTGAGTGAAAATTGAGCAAGTAGCAGGAAGTTGTTCGGACATGAAGTGAAAATTGCAAAACCTTCAGTGGCACACTGGAAGCCAAGAGCATAGCAACCATAACAACACATGTATTTTGTGAAAAATCACAATTTTGCAACTCAAAACTTTAAGAGGCATAAAAGTAAAACAGTAAAACATTTGAAAAAGCTGAATCATACCTGAATAGCCCAATAATTTGTGAACATTTTAAAGTTTGAATGGTTGTTCTAGGTGAAAATATGAGGAAGTAGTTAAGTTTCAAAAACAAGCAAATTTTAGCAGAATTGCTGAAGTTTCCCATTCATTTCAATGGGACAAATTAAAGGAAAAAAGCTTAATATTTTAAAAAGTATAATAGTTAAAAATAGCAAAAATCGTAGCAGGAATTAGCAAAAATAACTGAATAGTTTAAAATTTGAACGGTGAAAATCGGCTGAAAATTGTGGAAGTAGTTTAACGGCGAAAAGTGTACGGAAGCAACTAGAATAATAACTAGAAAAATTTGCATTTCCTGCGAAAATGCAGTGTGGATGCTTAAAGCTGAAGCTGTATGCAAAAAGTAGCTGAAAAAGCTGAAAAGTTGCAGAAATTGTAAAAACTTTGCAGAAGCAAAAGAAGTTTGCTAAAATGGAATAACTTAGCAGAACTGCAATATCTTAGAGGAAACATAATACTTGGCAGAAATACAATAGCATAGCAGAATTTAGCAGAAATATTGTAACTTACCAGAAACATGATAACTTCTCAAAAATACAAGAATTTAGGAGAAATAGTATAAGATAACAGAAAGAATATATTTAGCCAAAAATACTTAAACATTACAGAAACACTATGATTTAGAAAAATAGTACAACAGAGCAGAAATATTGTGATTTACCAGAGACACTGTGATGAACTATGAATATTGTAATTTTAAATTAAGACTATGTTTTAGCACAAATATTATAATTTGGCAGAAATACTATAATTTAGCACAAATACTATAAAAAGCAGAAATACTATCATTTAGCAGAAATACTATATTAAGCACAAACCCTATAAAAAGCAGAAATACTGTACTATGATTTGGTAGAAAAAACTATAATTAATCAGAAATACTATATTTGGCAGAAATACGGTATTTGGCACAAATCTTATAAAATAGCAGAAATAGTATGATTAAGCATAAATACTACATTTAGTAGAAATACTATGTTTTAGCACAAATCCTATAAAAAGCAGAAATACTATAATTTAGCAGAAATACCATATTAAGCACAAATCATATAAAAAGCAGAAATACTATATTAAGCACAAATTCTATAAAAAGCAGAAATACTATATTAAGCACAAATCCTATTAAAAGCAGAAATACTATATTAAGCACAAATCTTATGAAATAGCAGAAACAGTATGATTTAGCACAATAGTAATAAGTTAAACAGAAAAATTGGAAAAGCAAAATGGACAGCTGAAAAAATGCTGAACATGCTGAGGGTCCCTCAAATATACTTGTTAAATGAAAAAATCAGCATAAAAATGCACAGGGAGAGAGAAGTAAGTTTCTAGGTCAGCCTGGGAGCTGCTGAATTTGAATCCACCAATCAGAGAGCCTGTGTACTTTTTCCCGCCAAAACAGGTGCATCTTTTTACACACGCAGCACAGAGAGGCACAGGATTATTGCAGCCTATTTCTCATAGTGAGGACTCCCCTCAAACAAATGACCATAATTTCCTAACTGTAGGGGCTAGAGCGGTCATTCTTACACCGTTTTGTTCAGAAGTGATTGGGGAATCTTCAAGTGTTGACAATTTATCATTCAAATATGAATTTTTAGAGATATATGACATGGATGACTTATTGACTTAGAAGCCACGAATTCCCCAATATGCAAATTTGAATGCCTGAGGCCACATATATGATTGGCTGGCTGGGAAGCTGTGCAGGCCCTGATTTGTGGATTTGAATTCCTCAGCCCTCAGATATTATTGGCTGGCTTAGAAGCCATGAAGGCCCCAATATGCAAATTTGAATGCCTCAGGACACTTATATGATTGGCTGGGAAACCGTGCAGGCCCTGATTTGAAAATTTGAATGTCTCAGTCCTCACAGAGGATTGGCTGCCTGGGGACCTGGCAGAAATATATAGAAATACTATGATTAAGCATAAATACTACATTTAGTAGAAATACTATGTTTTAGCACAAATACTATAAAAAGCAGAAATACTATAATTTAGCAGAAATACTATATTAAGCACAAATCCTATAAAAAGCAGAAATACTATAATTTAGAACAAATAGTATAAAAAGCAGAAATACTATAATTTAGCAGAAATACTATGTTAGGCACAAATCCTATAAAAAGCAGAAATACTATAATTTAGCAGAAATACTATATTAGGCATAAATCCTATGAAAAGCAGAAATAGTATGATTTAGCAGAATAGTAATAACTTATTGAAACACAAATGCACAGAGGGACACACAAACACAGGCTCTAATCCAGTCAACCAGTCTAACTATGTTCAATTTAAATCCTACAATGACATGCTGCCAAATAAGGGCAGGGTCCTCTCTCTCCCGCTAAACACACACACACACACACACACACACACACACACACACACACACACACACACACACACACACACACGGAGAGAGGACTAAGTTTCTAGGTCAGCCTGGGAGCTGCTGAATTTGAATCCACCAATCAGAGAGGCTGTTTACATTTTCCCGCCAAAACAGGTGCATCTTTTTACACACGCAGCACAGAGACATAGACCTGCTTCTTTCAGTTTATTTCACATAGTGAGGATTCCCCTCAAACAAATGACCATAATTTCCTAACCATAGGGGCTAGAGCGGTCATTCTTACACCGTTTTGTTCAGAAGAGATGGGGGAATCTTCAAGTGTTGACAATTTATCATTAAAATATGAATTTTTAGAGATATATGACATGGATGACTTAGAAGCCACGAATTCCCCAATATGCAAATTTGAATACCTGGAGCCCACATACATGATTGGCTGGCTGGGAAGCTGTGCAGGCCCTGATTTGTGGATTTGAATTCCTCAGCCCTCAGATATGATTGGCTGGCTTAGAAGCCATGAAGGCCCCAATATGCAAATTTGAATGCCTCAGGACACATATATGATTGGCTGGGAAACCGTGCAGGCCCTGATTTGAAAATTTGAATGTCTAAGTCCTCACAGAGGATTGGCTGCCTGGGGACCAGGCAGAAATATATAGAAATACTATGATTAAGCATAAATACTACATTTAGTAGAAATACTATGTTTTAGCACAAATACTATAAAAAGCAGAAATACTATAATTTAGCAGAAATACTATATTAAGCACAAATCCTATAAAAAGCAGAAATAGTATGATTAAGCATAAATACTACATTTAGTAGAAATACTATGTTTTAGCACAAATCCTATAAAAAGCAGAAATACTATAATTTAGCAGAAATACCATATTAAGCACAAATCATATAAAAAGCAGAAATACTATATTAAGCACAAATCCTATTAAAAGCAGAAATACTATATTAAGCACAAATCTTATGAAATAGCAGAAACAGTATGATTTAGCACAATAGTAATAAGTTAAACAGAAAAATTGGAAAAGCAAAATGGACAGCTGAAAAAATGCTGAACATGCTGAGGGTCCCTCAAATATACTTGTTAAATGAAAAAATCAGCATAAAAATGCACAGGGAGAGAGAAGTAAGTTTCTAGGTCAGCCTGGGAGCTGCTGAATTTGAATCCACCAATCAGAGAGCCTGTGTACTTTTTCCCGCCAAAACAGGTGCATCTTTTTACACACGCAGCAGAGAGAGGCACAGGATTATTGCAGCCTATTTCTCATAGTGAGGACTCCCCTCAAACAAATGACCATAATTTCCTAACCGTAGGGGCTAGAGCGGTCATTCTTACACCGTTTTGTTCAGAAGAGATGGGGGAATCTTCCAGTGTTAACAATTTATCATTAAAATGTGAATTTTTAGAGATATACGACATGGATGACTTGTTGACTTAGAAGCCACGAATTCCCCCAATATGCAAATTTGAATGCCTGAGGCCACATATATGATTGGCTGGCTGGGAAGCCGTGCAGGCCCTGATTTGTGGATTTGAATTCCTCAGCCCTCAGATATTATTGGCTGGCTTAGAAGCCATGAAGGCCCCAATATGCAAATTTGAATGCCTCAGGACACATATATGATTGGCTGGGAAACCGTGCAGGCCCTGATTTGAAAATTTGAATGTCTAAGTCCTCACAGAGGATTGGCTGCCTGGGGACCTGGCAGAAATATATAGAAATACTATGATTAAGCATAAATACTACATTTAGTAGAAATACTATGTTTTAGCACAAATACTATAAAAAGCAGAAATACTATCATTTAGCAGAAATACTATATTAAGCACAAATTCTATAAAAAGCAGAAATACTATATTAAGCACAAATTCTATAAAAAGCAGAAATACTATATTAAGCACAAATCCTATTAAAAGCAGAAATACTATGTTTTAGCACAAATAGTATAAAAAGCAGAAATACTGTAATTTAGCAGAAATACTATATTAGGCACAAATCTTATAAAATAGCAGAAATAGTATTATTTAGCACAATAGTAATAAGTTAAACAGAAAAATTGGAAAAGCAAAATGGACAGCTGAAAAAATGCTGAACATGCTGAGGGTCCCTCAAATATACTTGTTAAATGAAAAAATCAGCAAAAAAATGCACAGGGAGAGAGAAGTAAGTTTCTAGGTCAGCCTGGGAGCTGCTGAATTTGAATCCACCAATCAGAGAGCCTGTGTACTTTTTCCCGCCAAAACATGTGCCTCTTTTTACACACGCAGCACAGAGAGGCACAGGATTATTGCAGCCTATTTCTCATAGTGAGGACTCCCCTCAAACAAATGACCATAATTTCTAAACCGTAGGGGCTAGAGCGGTCATTCTTACACCGTTTTGTTCAGAAGAGATGGGGGAATCTTCCAGTGTTTACAATTTATCATTAAAATATGAATTATTAAAGATATTTGACTTCTAATGCACCATAACTGAGTAGAGCGAAGCAAAAACTGCCTTGACTTGCCCTCAAACAACGCTTTGTAACTCGAAATCTATTTGGAGTATCGATATCATTCTTTCACCGTAAGAGACAGCAGGCTTTGGTGAACAGTCATGGAAATTTTCAGGTCTCTGTGGAAATCCAAAAAAAAGTTATGACGAGAGAAAAAAGTGGTTCATTTCCAGAGTTTGAAATCTGAAGAAATCTGAGCGAAGGACGAATTTCCTACCCTCAAACAAGTCCAACTCATTTCAGAACGGTAATAGGTGAGAAAGAAATTCTTGAATTGTGAGCGTCAGGGGTGTCTGAAGATATTCGGGGACAAGCCTCATGTCTTAAAGTCGCTTCGTTAAGGAGATATGACGATTCGAATATGCCTCTCATTACAGAAATCCAGCGATGATTTTGAACAAGCTCTCCATTGACTTTATATGGAGAGTTTTGAGACCTTGTGTTGGTCTGAGGAGATTTGCAAAAATTCTATAAATCCCACAACAATGATAGTGACATTTTCTGAAAGCCAGCAAAAATACCTACGTTTTGATGTATAATTTGTGGAAGTTGAGTGAAAATTGAGCAAGTAGCAAGAAGTTGTTCGGACATGAAGTGAAAATTGCAAAACCTTCAGTGGCACACTGGAAGCCAAGAGCATAGCAACCATAACAACGCATGTATTTTGTGAAAAATCACAATTTTGCAACTCAAAACTTTAAGAGGCATAAAAGTAAAACAGTAGAAGATTTGAAAAAGCTGAATCATACCTGAATAGCCCAATAATTTGTGAACATTTTAAAATTTGAATGGTTGTTCTAGGTGAAAATATGAGGAAGTAGTTAAGTTTCAAAAACAAGCAAAATTTAGCAGAATTGCAGAAGTTTCCCATTCATTTCAATGGGACAAATTAAAGGAAAAAAGCTTAATATTTTAAAAAGTATAATAGTTAAAAATAGCAAAAATCGTAGCAGGAATTAGCAAAAATAGCAGAATAGTTTAAAATTTGAACGGTGAAAATCGGCTGAAAATTGTGGAAGTAGTTTAACGGCGAAAAGTGTACGGAAGCAACTAGAATAATAATAATAAAGAACTAGAAAGATTTGCATTTCCTGCGAAAATGCAGTGTGGATGCTTTAAAGCTGAAGCTGTATGCAAAAACTAGCTGAAAAAGCTGAAAAGTTGCAGAAATTGTAAAAACTTTGCAGAAGCAAAGGAACTTTGCTAAAATGGAATAACTTAGCAGAACTGCAATATCTTAGAGGAAACATAATACTTGGCAGAAATACAATAGCATAGCAGAACTTAGCAGAAATATTGTAACTTACCAGAAACATGATAACTTCTCAAAAATACAAGAATTTAGGAGAAATAGTATAAGATAACAGAAAGAATATATTTAGCCAAAAATACTTAAGCATTACAGAAACACTATGATTTAGAAAAATAGTACAACAGAGCAGAAATACTGTGATTTACCAGAGACACTGTGATGAACTATGAATATTGTAATTTTAAATCAATACTATGTTTTAGCACAAATACTATAATTTGACAGAAATACTATATTTAGCACAAATCTTATAAAATAGCAGAAATAGTATGATTTAGCACAATAGTAATAACTTAAACAGAAAAATTGGAAAAGCAAAATGGACAGCTGAAAAAATGCTGAACATGCTGAGGGTCCCTCAAATATACTTGTTAAATGAAAAAAATTGGCAAAAAAAATATAACAGCCACACAATCACAAATATGGACACATATGGAAACACACATGCACAGAGAGAGACACACACAAGATCCAATTCAGTCAACCAGTCTAAATATATTGAATTTGAATCTTACAATGAGATCATCCCATAAAAAGGCTTCCTCTCTCTCTCTCTCTCTCTCTCTCTCTCACACACACTCACACACTCACACACACACACACACACACACACACACACACACACACACAGAAGTAAGTTTCTAGCTCAGTCAAGCAGCCTTGGAGCTGCTGAATTTGAATCCACCAATCAGAGAGCCTGTGCACTTTTTCCCGCCAAAACAGGTGCACGCAGCACAGAGAGGCACAGGATTTTTGCAGTCTATTTCTCATAATGACGACTCCCCTCAAACAAATGACCATAATTTCCTAACCGTAGGGGCTAGAACGGTCATTCTTACACCGTTTTGTTCAGAAGAGATGGGGGAATCTTAAAGTGTTGACAATTTATCATTACAATATGAATTATTAAAGATAATTGACTTCTAATGCACCATAACTGAGTAGAGCAAAGCAAAAACTGCCTTGACTTGCCCTCAAACAACGCTTTCTAACTCTAAATCTATTTGGAGTATCAATATCATTCTTTCACCGTAAGAGACAGCAGGCTTTGGTGAACAATCATGGAAATTTTCAGGTCTCTGTGGAAATCCATTAAAAAGATATGACGAGAGAAAAAAGTGGTTCATTTCCAGAGTTTGAAATCTGAAGAAATCTGAGCGAAGGACGAATTTCCTACCCTCAAACAAGTCTAACTCATTTCAGAACGGTAATAGGTGAGAAAATAATTCTTGAATTGTGAGCGTCAGGAGTGTCTGAAGATATACTGGGACAAGCCTTATGTCTTAACTTTGCTTCGTTGAGGAGATATGACGATTCGAATATGCCTCTCATTACAGAAATCAAGCGGTGATTTTGAACAAGCTCTCCATTGACTTTCTATGGAGAGTTTTGCGACTTTGTGTTGGTCTGAGGAGATTTGCCAAAATTCTATAAATCCCACAACAATGATAGTGACATTTTCGGAAACCCAGCAAAAATACCTACGTTTTGATGTATAATTTGTGGAAGTTGAGTGAAGATTGAGCAAGTAGCAAGAAGTTGTTCGGACATGAAGAGAAGACTGCAAAACCTTCAGTGGCAGACTGGAAGCCAAGTGCATAGCAACCATAACAATGCATGTATTTTGTGAAAAATCACAATTTTGCAACTGAAAACTTTAAGAGGCATAAAGGTAAAACGGTAAAAGATTTGAAAAAGCTGAATCATACCTGAATAGCCCAATAATTTGAGAACATTTTAAAGTTTGAATGGTTGTTCTACGTGAAAATATGAGGAAGTAGTTAAGTTTCAGAAACAAGCAAATTTTAGCAGAATTGCAGAAGTTTCCCATTCATTTCAATGGGACAAATTAAGCTTAATATTTTAAAAAGTATAATAGTGAAAAATACCAAAAGACATAGCAGGAATTAGCAGAAATAGCAGAATATTTTAAAATTTGAACGGTGAAAATCGGCTGAAAATTGTGGAAGTAGTTAAGTGCCAAAAAGTGTACGGAAGTCCCAAGAGGAACTCAATAGTGTGGATGCTTAAAGCATCCACACAATAAAGAGAAACAGGAACTCAATAGTGTGGATGCTTAAAGCATCCACACAATAATAATAAAGAATAAAGAGAAACAGGAACTCAATAGTGTGGATGCTTAAAGCATCCACACAACTAGAAAGTGCATTTTCTGAAGAAACTGCAGTGTGAATGCTTGAATCTGAATGTATGCACTGAAATGAATTAATTGCTGAATTTTGAGTTAAAAATTTTGAATGAGATAAAAAAAAATCCGAATTTAACGTGAAAACAAAAGTGCTGAACTGCTAAAAGCTGAAGGTTACACAGAAGAAGAAGTTGGAAAAAAGCTGAAAATGTTTTAATTGTAAATTAGAAAAACCTCAGAACTGAGAAAAGAAAATTCAGAGTCAGAAAACATCTGAAAGAACATTAAAAGTTCATATTCTTTGAATCACTGAATGACTAAAATGTGATCCCTCCGCTTGGATCCACACAGTTTAAAAAATGTAAAAGTCTGAGCTTTGAAAGACAATGTTGGAAAGAGAACAACGATGGTGACATTTTGAGGGTAAAATGATGGCTGTAACACTGTGGACACAGCAGCAGTTGAAAGAGAAGTGTTTAAGATGAATCTTGGCAGAGTGAGAGAGAGAGCTCGTTAAGCAGGCAGGTGTGAGCCTGGTTGCTATAGTGACCGCACCCAATGGCTCCATACACACGTACACAGACATGCGCCTCACTTTTGCTGCTTAAAATGAACAGAAACGTCAGCCCTAAACAAATCGCTCCCAAATGAAAAGTATAGGTCGTATTGACAAAATTCTTTCACCGTGAGCGGCAGCAATGTCCAGTCTACCAAATTCTCAGTTTTCATGCCTGTGGAGTTTATTATATGGACGTGGTGACAGTGGAAAGACACCATGCTCTTCTGATTTTCAAACGAACCTTCTGAGCCATTTTAACATTAGAGTCTATGGAAGAGTTGGAGGGAGGAGGCTGTGCATTGGTGACATTTATGAAAGAACCATAACACCTAGTACAATAGTAAACACATTGGATGAAAGAGGACAGCGATGGCTACGTTTTGAGGGTAAAATCATACCTGTAGAGCAAACGCTGCGGACACAGCAGCAGTTTTAAAAAAGATTTTAAGATTAATTTTTTTGCTCCTCTCACTCTAGCAGTTGAGCTGTCTCACTCTAGCCCCAACATTCCGTCCCATACACACCCATTATAAACTTTGAAACGGGTGAAAAAACATCATGAAACTTAAACTGGAACTGAAGAAAAAGTATAATAGATATTGAAAAGATAAATACAAGTTGAATAGTTGAATGTCTTGTCTTCGTTTTAAAGTTTGAATGGAGGCTCTATGTGAACGTATGTTGAAGTAGATACAGTTTAAAGAGGAGGAATTTGAATGAGAATTTGAAGGGTCTCTCCATTGAAATACATTATAAATTTTTGTTAAATAAAGTTGAATAAAATTAAAAATATAAATGTTAGAAATGAGAAAAATAGAAGCAGTCATGTCCAAAAGAATAGGAATCTAACGGTGTTTGAATGGTTTTTCTAAGTTGAACGGTTTTGAAGGAGATAGATTACAAAAAACGTACGGAATACAGAATAATAAATAAAATAGAATAAAGATTAGAAGAACAATACTGTGAATGCTTTTCAAGCATTCACACTAATAAAGATTAGAAGAACAATACTGTGAATGCTTTTCAAGCATTCACACTAATTAGTTGGACCTTATAAATATAACAGCTAAGCACCGACAGTAAAGAAAACATTTTAAAAAAAGTATATTTTCCTATGGGGAAAATAAAATACAATAACTTTATTTTGAGAATAACAAAATAAAGCTACCATAGCTTAAAAAACCTTTTTATTAAGATGAATAAACTATGAGGTACATAAAAAAATGTAATGTATTTCTTTATTTGTCTGTTTTATTTTAGGCACCATGCACAAAATACATTCATCACATAAAAGGAAAAGATGCATTGTAGCAGATCAGCTCATTTCCAAATTTCCAAATTCCTGGGCAGATACAAACAAACAGATACAAACAAACAAACAAACAAACAAACAAACAAACAAACAAACAAACAAACAAACAAACAAACAAACAGTCAAATCCAGTTAGAAAAGGTAAAATACAGTTAAAACAGTAAAATGTAGTTTTAAAAAATCAGTAAAATGCAAAACAGGAAAACACAAGAAAAACAATAAAATGCACTTAAAAACCGCAAAATGCAGTAAAAAACAAACAAACTGTAAAATACTTTAAAAATAAAAATATTTGTAGACAGCCCAAATCTTGTTGTGTTCCAAGAAAATCAGAAACTATAGAAACAATCAGTTCAGAATGTTCAACAGCTTTGACCTTTGACCTTTAACCTAGGCATATTTCTCATTTTGACCTGTCAAGGCTGGAGAAGCACAGCTGCTAGTAACAACATTAACAGTGACTTTTTTTGCGTAAAGCGTCTCTGGTAAAATGTGAAAGAGCGACAGTGAGTGAGAAACCTAAATAGCAAGACTTTAAAATAGCTACATGGAATTCAGCTATTTATGTCCAACTGACATTTTTCCTACTGTGACATGTCAGAATATCCTGTGCAAAAATGTACTCTCTCTGCCTTTGTCCTCATTTCTTTTAATCACCTAATCTTCACACCCACTCGCTACCTGTTTTTAGTGACCTTATCATCAGTTCCTCATCATGTAAACCAGTCCCGTCTCCATTGTTTCCACCGGACCATCTGTTAGCACGTCAGCTTTCATGTTCTGTCCTGTCCTTCCTGTCGGGCTTCCTTCTTTCCTTTCTCGGTATGACCTTTTGTCTGCACTTTAAGATTTATACTTGCCTTTTCCTCTTGCTTAACACGCTGCTTTTATCCAGCTCACTGTGAACTTTGCTTTCACCTTACCCATTTTCCTCAGAGTTGTACATTTGAGCCCCCTGCCTCCCACCTACCTGGTAAATCTGTGCAAATGCTTTTGAAAATCAAATGCAAATTAAAGACCTCAGCAGAAAGAAGAGCACATAACACCAATGTGCTCACAGTGTATTCACAAAGTGGAAAAAAAAAAACAACCTCAGTACAAAACAAGCTGCTGGAAGTTATTTTATTAGTGAATAATTAGGAGGTGATTATTTTTTAATCATCTGTTATTTGATCCATGTCCTCGCTTTATTCATGAGTTGCTCCTCATTAACCGTTTGAAATAATCAATGGAAAAAAAATCAGTATCTTTTCAGTCATTATTGACTATTACAGCATCAACTACTTATTTTGTCTCAAGTTAAAAAGCACCATACTAAAAACCTTCTCTGCCACTCATCATTTCCTATCATTATTATTAATATTTATATCCCAGCTGATATACAGTCATTATTTATTGTAGTAATGGGGCAGGAATTAAACAGCTCCAGTGACCCAATACAGGGTCAGTAGAGCTTACTACAGCTATCACAGCCGGAATAGACCATCAACAGGTCACCAATCTATCGCAGGGCTAACAAACAGAGACACTTCACACTAATATTCACACCTACAGCCAATTAAGAATCACCAATTAACCCCATGCATCTCCCTGCAGGGCAGGGATAGCTCAGTAGGTAGAGTGGTGGCCCCATGATCAGAAGGTCGGGGGTTCGACTCCACTGAACAGTTACCCTGAGGTACCCCTGAGCAAGGTACCGTCCCTACACACTGCTCCCAGGGCGCTGCATTGGTGGCTGCCCACTGCTTCACTGGGTGAATGGGTTAAATGCAGAGGAACTATTTCCCTATGGGGACTAACACGCACACTTTACACTTTAGACTGTGAGAAGAAGCTGGAGTACGGACAGAACCCACACAGACATGGGGAGAAAATAAATTCAGATTTCACACAGAAAGGCCCAAGCCAGCATTTGAACCCAGAGTAAAGTGCAAATTTGTCAGTAAAGGTAATTTCCATCAAAAGACAAGCCTAGACTCGACTTGAGAAGTCGTGCTTTGAAGCGCTTTGGGTATTTCGCTGCCAAACCTAACCATATTTGGACAAGTTATCATGGTGCATTCCATTTGAAGTTGGAAGTTTACTACGGAGCAAAACAAATGCTATTTTTCTTCCCTTTTCCGACTTCACTCAGGAGTGACGTAAAGACATGAAGCATCAGTCAACAGTTGCAAGCCTGGTTTAGAAGGAGGCATCAATTTAACTCACCAAAGCATAAACTTCTTGGACAGGCTGTAAAAAACGGCAGGCCTTACTATTCGCCTGATAATTTCATTAAAAATCCACCAAAAGGCACCGACGGCACAAACACAGTCAAGAGGTCCAGTTCCAATTAGTCACAGAGAAGCATAGGAGTCAGAAACCTAATCATGAAAACTTTAATCCTTACTAAAATTAATGGGTGAGTTATAAACCCCCCACCCCCGCATGTAGTTGTCAAGGTTAGAGGTCCTATATTAATTTTTAGCACTGTCACGTTGGGTACATTTGGTTTATTCCTCTTTTTTTCTTCAAGTTTCTTATTGTACGTGAGAACGTTTTTGCATGATTTAAGATTTGTCGTTACAGTGTTGAACAAATATAAGACTCCTTCACCCATTGCGCTAATTCCCAAGGTCAGCTCTCAACTGGTTAATTCAGGGAGAGAAAATGAGTAATTTTTGAGTCAGTGTGGTCAGAGTAATTTTTAGTCTGGGGCTCAATGGAAAAGAAGCTCTTATTTGATGCGTAGGTGTTCATCAGACCTATTTCTGGCTTGAGTGCCGACAGACAAGCTCAAGTGTTTCCTCTGTTTTGTCATTCACACACACACACACACACACACACACACACACACACACACACACACACACACACACACACACACACCAGTACTGAAATCCTTGCATATCAACACTCACTCGGGGTGAAGTGTGACAAAATGCACACACACATACAAATACAGAGATCAGTTCTGTCACTATGGCAACTGGGGCTTGGCAATTACCACTGTGGTGAAGTGTGAGCGTGTTTATGTGTGAGAGTACCTCTCCACACGTACATACTTGTTTGTGTACATAAACATGTGCTTATTCGTTTATGTGTCTGCGCATGTGTGATGTCAGGATTGTCCTTTGTGAACGCACACTGACATCTCACCTCTCAATGGGAGCTTTTCAGTTTTCATCAGATACTCCCGCAGCTACTGCAGGAATCGTTTGAGCTCTACCAAGAGTACAATGATGAGAATTTGCAACATCTGCAGTTTTTTCTTCACAGATTTTGAGGTTATTAGATATGCCCCGTGCCAAAGATAAGCTTAGAAACATTTTCGTTAAAAAGGTCTTAACTTTTTTCCTGCATGTCAAAAACTTAAGTGCATCATTTTTTTTAATTGAATGGTCAGTGGATGCTGTTTATATATACTCCGAGAGTTTCCACTATAAGCCACATTAATCCATTCACAAAGCACTTTTACTACCACACAGAAACTGTTTTCACACGTGTTCTGAACCCCTGAACTTTTTTGGACATTACCCTCTGACATTACGTGAGAACACGGCTGTCTGGCACGGTTAGAAGTTGGTCAGAGTTCACAGCGGCGAGTGGGCGTCATGTCCCCGGCCTCCTGTGCGCTCTAATCAGGCAGCTCCTTTGCTGAATACAGAATTTATGGTCCCCTGTTGGGGTCTGTTTTATGCAGATTTACATAGAAAGAGGGATTGTTGGAGTCTAACCTGTGCATAGGCAGAGATGCAGTTTTATGTAGTCTTCCAAACAGCCAACAATGTAGAGTAGAAAGCTGACTGGTTAAAAAGATTCCTTGGTCTTAAGTGTAAAGTGTAATTTGTGGTCTTGCAAATGTGTCTGTCTGCACTGACATTTCTTTTCGGAAAGGGGGAATAGAGGTGGTTTTCACCCACCCCAGATGTGGGCCTGAAATGGGAAGGGTGTTATAGCACAGTTCATCTTGAACAGGAGCACCTGTTCTGAGTTACCATATTTTTTGATAATTTATTTTGTGACTATTTTCTGATTTCTGTTGCACATTTTACATCAATAATTTCTCTCAACTTTCTTTCTTCCTGTAGACGGTGTTTATAATCTAACTGTACTCTTGCTTATTAAAATTAGATTATTAAATTACCTTTATAGAGTATTTTACAATTGATGTCACTGAGAACAGAATTTACATAATTTCTTCATCACCTGCAAGATATTTTTGACTAATGGTGACTATACCTGGCAAACAACAGCATGTTAGCATTAAGATTGTGAGCATATTAATCATTTGGGTCAAAGTAAATCTGATAAACTTTACTAATCAAAAAGGGAATTCATCAGCCAGTGGCAGTTGGCTGTTCACATGCACAATAAATGAAACATTTGCTCTATAAAAAGAACAGGAGGTTAAAAAAAGAGGTGCACTGTGGGTGATGTAGTCACCAGCTCCTGAATGGAATAAACAAGAAAATATATTTGTATTTTCATTCTGTTTGATAATAGACAATAATAGATGCTTTATACACACACTACTGTCAGAGTTTGGATGTGCCCTCATGTAGCATCACCATTTCTCAGAGTTAGTCTTGCATGTAATATGTAATAGATCTAAGTTAGTCAAAATTTAAAAATACAGCCATTAAATAAATGTTTCTTAGTCTGTCTGTTCCTTGATTGCATGAATCTTATTCCAAGTGGATGATTCTCAGCATTTGCAGGACTTCCTACAAGCAGTTCAGAGGACAGCTACCTCATTTTTCATGAGGTCTCATATTACACCCATCTTGATTTCCTTGTATTTACTGATTTAAAGTGAAATAGCACCTTCACTCAGGGCTGCTGCTAACCCATCCAGTAGCAACTAACAGCGTTGCAGCTCAAAAGTCGAATCAGCATTACAAAAAGAGACAACTGTAAATCTGTTGACTTGTAGTAGTTAGTAATAATAGTTACTGTTCTTCCTCTGTTCTCATAGAAGCCATAGTTTTATGTAACAAAGCAACTTTATAAGCATGAATTGAATGGTAAATTATGTCTTCCTGTTGTAAAGTCTATGATTTCAGAGATATATTAGTGCAGTGTGTTCACAAAAAAGTCTTTCAATCCCATGCCACACAACCAAGTGTCCATTTCTATGCTTCAAGGAGATTTTCTTGCACTTTGGAACAGTAAGGTTATACACCAGTTCGGATGTGCACGGATCATTAAAGTTAAAATAGGTGAGAGTACTGGGTTGCAAGGGGCTCTCCCTGCTTCGTTAATAATTCACAAGAGACCAATTCACCTCCAGACGGCAGGAACACTAACTAACCTCAGCCGTCTTCCTCTCACCATTCAGAGTCTACCTCTCGATGCCCATCTCACATGTCTTTGGGTGTTTGGGTCTACATTTTGCATCCTTGTGTGTGTGTGTGTGATTTTCCTTCCATAAATGACCTCCAGACAAGATAGGATGTTTCGTCTAGAGGTCGGCTGTGTGAGGTAGAGAATGTCTCCTGTTTGTTATTTGCTTTGCATTAATTAGAGTGAGGCTGCTGTTTGTGGCTTTACTTCATTCATGACACATTTAATTTTCAAATATGTATGGCTGTTTGAAAAGTATGTCATGTTTATGGCATTTCTCAATGAATGAAAATTAAATTTTGTTGGTCATACCATTATCCTGGCCATAGGCAGGCATTGGTGGTCAATGCAGTAGCAGTACAAATCCAGGACTACCGGTAGTAATAAAAATAACAAATGTGGCAATTGTAGTATTACGGCTATAGCTGTGGCATTAAAGAAAGTAATTATAATTGCAGGGACCTAAATTAAGCCAGAGACATTTTTGGTTTCTGTAGCTCATTTCTTCATGACAAGTACAGAGGGTTTGAGTATTTTTTTTGTATTGCTATTTTCAGGACATTTTTACTTAGTGCTAATTGACATGTGTGTCCATGTGATTCATTCATAGTCTGTGACCAAGATCACGCTCTTATATTCAATCTATGACTATTAACCATACAAGAAGTACCAAAAGTAGTGAAACTGTTTTGAAATAGTACATACAGTTTACCTGCAGCTTACATTATTGTTTCAAAGAGTAAAGTCTCCACCCAGTACTTCTGTTCAGCCAGGTAGATTGACTGTCACTGAATGAGATTCAGCTCAATTCAATTTATATGCAATTTATATAGCACCAAATCAGAGCAGTAGTCACCTCAAGGCACTTTATATTGTAAGGTAAAGACCCTACAATAATATTGATGAAACCCTATGATCACACGATCCCCTTTGAGCAAGCACTTGGTGACAGCGCGAGGAAAGCAAATTCCCTTTTAACAGGAAGACAGACCCAAGCTTGAGGAGAGGCATCCATCTACCAGTTGGGGGTAATGATAATTACAAACTGAGCCTGCTAGTGGGTTGAGTGGCAAGGAATATGGGACTGATAAACTTTCAGTCATTTTTTTGTCATTAAATTAATTGAAAATATTTGAAATCAATTAACTTTGGTTAGGTGAAAGTGATATGGCTCTGCAGTGGTTCACAGATTTGCCTAACAAATTTAAGCTTCCCAGTTTAATCCTGGAAGGAGAGACCATTCCTTTTGGGATTATGTCAGGAAAGGCATCAGATGTTAGCTACCCCCTGTGGTGACACCTGGTGAATAAGGGAGCAGCCGAAAGTAGCTTGTGAGGAGGTGAATGCTGAGGTTCTGTTAGGATTTGGGGCAGACTTGGTGTGTTCTCTGTTTTCTCAATCTCTTTGCTCTCAGGTGGTGAGGTGGGCAGATTACTTGGGCCTGCCCTGTTCAAATCCTTCTTCTGTAAGTTCTAGTCAGTAACCCTTATGTGTTGTCTGCTCTCTGGTATCTGCCTGGAGTTTCTGCCCCATTTTCTGAAGAACTTACCTGTTTCCTACTCTGGAGTCAAAAACTCATCGTCAGTATTCAAGTTTTGGGATTTTCTGTGGAAAGAAAGACTTATCTGAAACTCAGCTCCCTGTGCACTCTCCACTGAGCCACCTACTTCATCTGGAAGCTCCAGCTTGTCAACCAGCTACCGGTCTCACGGCTCATATATCCACAACAAATTAATGGCAGTTTAGTCTGTAGGAACAAAAACTATATTTGAATAAGAAATAAAGGCTTTTTCTTGATATATTTAAGGATTTAAATCACTAGTTATTAGCATTATTACTTCCAATACAACTACAAATAATAATGTTGAAGGTAAAATGCCATCCAGAGTGATAAATCTAGACTGACAAGCTATAATATTACAATCAAAAAAGTTGTAAGCTACCAGAGTGCTCATGACACAATTAAAAAGAATAACTTAAAACAGTTCCTTCTGTCATAATCGATGGCTCCATTTCATTGAATTAGATTTTTACAAAAGCAGCATTTAAAATCAGTTGTTGTTGTTTACAAACACATTGCTTGGTTTGAAGGTGCCCTGGTCTGTAACATCACACTGGGCTGAACCACTGCGGAGGCATGGGTGAACGGATGACATTAACGATTAATGGCCCGGGGGTTGGTTGTTGTCGGTGGCAGATCGCCTGATGTCTCTCCAGACTGGCAGAACGATGATGTCATGCTTTAGAGTATTGATTAAACTCTCCCCTCTTACACATCACTTTGTCTCTCTCTTTTGCTGTTGTTCCCCACGTTTTACTCTTCACAGCTGCCTCCTCTCTTGCCATATGGAAAAGCAATAGTGAAAACTTATAAAAGACTTGCATAAGATGTGGCCTACTTCATAGAGGGAATCATATAAGGCTTATATGATTTACTCATGAAAGTGGCCACTTTCTCATTACTTTCATATATTGTTTTAGTAAGTATCCAAAACATACACGTTTCATTTATATACTTTTTAAAGGGATCTTATATCTGTTTTCACTCTTGTATGCTTTTCATACAAGTTTTACACAAGACAGGTACAAACTTTATAAGATTTATACAGTGGGGCAAAAAAGTATTTAGTCAGCCACCGATTGTGCAAGTTCCCCCACCTAAAATGATGACAGAGGTCAGTAATTTGCACCAGAGGTACACTTCAACTGTGAGAGACAGAATGTGAAAAAAAAAATCCATGAATCCACATGGTAGGATTTGTAAAGAATTTATTCGTAAATCAGGGTGGAAAATAAGTATTTGGTCAATAACAAAAATACAACTCAATACTTTGTAACATAACCTTTGTTGGCAATAACAGAGGTCAAACGTTTACTATAGGTCTTTACCAGGTTTGCACACACAGTAGCTGGTATTTTGGCCCATTCCTCCATGCAGATCTTCTCGAGAGCAGTGATGTTTTGGGGCTGTCGCCGAGCAACACGGACTTTCAACTCCCGCCACAGATTTTCTATGGGGTTGAGGTCTGGAGACTGGCTAGGCCACTCCAGGACTTTCAAATGCTTCTTACGGAGCCACTCCTTTGTTGCCTGGGCGGTGTGTTTTGGATCATTGTCATGTTGGAAGACCCAGCCTCGTTTCATCTTCAAAGTTCTCACTGATGGAAGGAGGTTTTGGCTCAAAATCTCACGATACATGGCCCCATTCATTCTGTCCTTAACACGGATCAGTCGTCCTGTCCCCTTGGCAGAAAAACAGCCCCATAGCATGATGTTTCCACCCCCATGCTTCACAGTAGGTATGGTGTTCTTGGGATGCAACTCCGTATTCTTCTTCCTCCAAACACGACAAGTTGACTTTATACCAAAAAGTTCTACTTTGGTTTCATCTGACCACATGACATTCTCCCAATCCTCTGCTGTATCATCCATGTGCTCTCTGGCAAACTTCAGACGGGCCTGGACATGCACTGGCTTCAGCAGCGGAACACGTCTGACACTGCGGGATTTGATTCCCTGCCGTTGTAGTGTGTTACTGATGGTGACCTTTGTTACTTTGGTCCCAGCTCTCTGCAGGTCATTCACCAGGTCCCCCCGTGTGGTTCTGGGATCTTTGCTCACCGTTCTCATGATCATTTTGACCCCACGGGATGAGATCTTGCGTGGAGCCCCAGATCGAGGGAGATTATCAGTGGTCTTGTATGTCTTCCATTTTCTGATGATTGCTCCCACAGTTGATTTTTTCACACCAAGCTGCTTGCCTATTGTAGATTCACTCTTCCCAGTCTGGTGCAGGTCTACAATACTTTTCCTGGTGTCCTTCGAAAGCTCTTTGGTCTTGGCCATGGCGGAGTTTGGAGTCTGACTGTTTGAGGCTGTGGACAGGTGTCTTTTATACAGATGATGAGTTCACACAGGTGCCATTCATACAGGTAACGAGTGGGGGACAGAAAAGCTTCTTACAGAAGACGTTACAGGTCTGTGAGAGCCAGAGATTTTCCTTGTTTGAGGTGACCAAATACTTATTTTCCACCCTGATTTACGAATAAATTATTTACAAATCCTACCATGTGGATTCATGGATTTTTTTTTCACATTCTGTCTCTCACAGTTGAAGTGTACATCTGGTGCAAATTACTGACCTCTGTCATCATTTTAAGTGGGGGAACTTGCACAATCGGTGGCTGACTAAATACTTTTTTGCCCCACTGTATATATCTTTTCCATATGGGTTGTGTCCTCTTCTCCCTGCTCCTCTTCCCCCTACAGTGACCTCATCAGGTCCATCATCAGAAACCAGAAGTGGCCACTAAAACAATAAAGCTCCCCTCCACAGAGTCATAAAACACATCATAATCAGATGGTACATGCCAGGATCAATATTTTCCAGCTAGACCCAGTACCCTAGAAGGCTGTTTTGGAAGCTTAGTAGGATGCAGAGGGGGCTGATGATTGATGGGGGCTGGGAGTTGGGTTACAGTTAAAGTGCACCAGAGAATCGATAGTTTGTGGAGGCCCTGGCACGCAGTCAGAGTTATGGACCGGTCTCTGGTGGGATGGTGAGCACACAGGCCCTGACAAAAACAACAGATTGTGTTTCGCTTTCAAAAAGCATTACACGCGTCATCAATTTGGAATCAGCAGTATTGTTATACAAATTGTGTGCACCTGCTTTTATTTATTTATTTATTTTTGTTATGGTCAGTGGTGGAAAGTGTAGAAATACTCTCATACAAGTACGCAGATTTACCATAAGGATGCACTGTAAACGAAGGTGCGTGTTATGGTGCGTTGGTCATTTCAGAATAATGTATTGTATTTAGTAGAACACACTTCTACACTTTAACTGTGATTATTTTCATTAATTTCCATTTATATGCTTACAAAGCTTTTGGATCAAGAAAGTCTTACCTCTTAATATATAGTACATTGCATTGTGTCTTTGTACTTACTTTTAATCACTCCACATCTTGTGATAATAGGAGCTCAGCATTCTTGAAAATTTCCAATCTAGCTTACGCAGAAACCAAAACAGCTATCCTTAGAGCACAGGTGTCGAACTTCAGGCCTCGAGGGCCGGTGTCCTGCAGATATTAGAAACAGGGTGATATCTAAAACCTGCAGGACACTGGCCCTCGAGGCCTTAGAGGCTCCAGTGACACTTTGATGTGAGGCGATGCAGGCAAATGTTCTGCTTTTCTGATCTTGGACATGACCTTTCCCTTTGATACTGTTTACCATAGGCTCAGATACTAGGTGGGTGTAATAGGTTGTATTTTGGAGTGGTTCTCATTTAAATCATCCTTTTCTGTGGTTGCTGATAAGTTCAGATCCTCTTCTCTTGCCTGTGGTGTGCCACAAGGTTCTATTTCGAGTCCCTTTAAATTTCTGTTGTGTCTGCTCCCTATATATTTAAGGACAATTCTTGTCACTGCAGATGACATTTAGTTATATATCTAAGCTACAGAACTCACATAAGTTCCTAGACTCTAATAAATATTGAATTGCTGATGATGTAATCCATCTTAAAGAAGCAAAATCAGAAGTCCTTGTTTGTGCCCCCAACAGCTTTGACCTATGATAATGGAAATTCTAGGTCCCTTTGCCACATGTGCTACATTTTCTATCAGGGACTCTAATGTCTTTTGACTGATCTTTCACTCTAGATAGAAACATTTAATCCATGGTTTGCTTTTGCTTTTATCACTTAAGAAATATTGATAAGTTGAGTTCCATTTTACGATTCTCTTGATTTGGAAATTGTTTTTCATCTTTATTTTGTCAAGTCTGGATTATTGTAATTCATTGTTCACTTGTCTTAACAAAACTTCTTTGGAACACCTACAGTACAGGTTGTTCAGTATATCACAGCACTTCTGACAGTCTTGTCAGGCCTCATTTAGACTTCTGCAGTGAATCTGTGTAGCACCTACATCATAACCTATAGAGAAATAAAGGAGACCAAGCTTTGGCAACAGTGGCCCCCACTGTGAGTGAAACTCACTACCAGTGAGCCTGAGATCTGTGCACTCTGTGATCCCTTTTCAAAAACCGCTAAAAACATTTTAAACTTGCTTACCTGTAATGTTTTTGTTTGTTTCTTTTGATGTTCTGGCATTTTTTTCTAAGCACTGGGATCTTTATCTTGAAAGGTGCGATATAAATAAAATTTATCTTACTAATATTAATTTACTGATAGCTTTTTAGCCTGTAGCATTGTCCTGTCAAAAGCCTCTTGTATCAATAACATGAAAGTGCCAAAACAGGAGCCAAATAACTGAACTCCATTATATATAGCCACTTATCTATCTAAAAGGCTACAGGGATGACACACAGAGTGACACAACCAAAAGATTCACACTTACCGGCAGTTGAGCCACCAACTAGCCTAGCCTGGATATCTCTGAACTATGAAAACTGAAACAGGCAGTGGAAACCTATAGGCAGAACAAACTCTGCATTTAGTAATGTTTACATACATGTAGAAAATTGGTGCTTCAATGCTCAATTGATGCCTCAATATTTATGGAAATTATAAACAAAGATTGTCATAATATGATATAATCATTGACCAATGTTTTTACTATGTAGGAAAAAAAATTAGATCATTATTACTCATCGGAATCAAGGATTTCCTAAATTGCTTCTTTTACTGTAATTTTTACTAATGTTTCTTCAGTTAATTAGGTGAGGCATGCAAACATTTGCACTTAAAAATCCTTAACTGCATAAATAATTATAATTAATTATAATTAGTGTTTTCTTGTGACAACACTGCACTGCACTGAAATAAAAATAAAGAATAAAGAAAGAAATGACAATTCTTTATTTAGGCCCTACCAGGGAGAACAAACTCCCTGTGAAATGTTTGTGCTTCAATCTTTGCAGTATTTATTATTGAATGAAAGATTATTGCACACTAGCGGAAGCTTCTTAGTCACTTTGGCCAGTTCTATTAGGGTATGTTGTTTACCAATTTTTTATTTTTGCCATAAACCTGCACCGAAACAAAAAGACAAAAAAAAAGAAAAGAAAATGTATTATGTTTTCTCCCATGTGAAGGACTATGGCCTCAGGAAGAAAATCTATCTCTGTCCATATTTCTCTCACATTCACAGTTTAACCTCTAAAAACACACCAAAACCCAACACTGTAGCCTTGCGAATTTTGCTATCCCTGAAAAATACAATTTCTTTAGTTTTTTTCTTCAGTTCAGAGGTTAAACAAACAAGGTATCTGCTCAAGGTCTACTTGGATCCTTATAACTGAGACCAAGTTCAGGAGCTGGTCTGGTTCCAACCAGCATGCCTCCTTTAGTTCTGAGTGTGCCACGATGACAATGCCCCAGTGGTTGTTAGTGGACTCAGTTCTGGTTAATTTTTTTCTAGTGAACATCACAAGATCACAGGATGTTTTGTGAGACAGAGGCAGTGCCCAGAATTTCTCACTGCTTACTAAATAATTCACGACATTTACTCCCTGCCATTATATCAGTGTTAGTGTCCAGAAATAAGAAAAACATCCAAAAGCTCAGGAAAGGACAAAACAAAACTGTACAAAACAATAGAAAGCTAGGTAGCACTTTCTATTACAGCTCAGTAATAAAGTGGTAATAGTAGGATAACAAGGAAAACACAAGGACATAATAATGTAAAAAGGTTATTATCACTCAATTACCCATGGTAGTTTCTGTGCAGGAAACAGAGCTGCAAAATGCAAAAATGCCTGTTTCTCTTTAATAACACATTAATAACCTATGAAAGCTAATTTAAAGAAATGTGGTTATCACCTGGAAATATCTTGGGTAGTTTCTGTGTAATAAGCATGTCCACAATTTTACCCATGTATTGTGGCCCCTATTATCCTATTACATTACATAAATCTTAGGGTAATATTACTCAACTGTAGCCACCATACCATACCATAATATTACTTAGGATATTACATGGTTATTACTTTGGTAATAGCAAAGTAATAACTTAGAAAGGACCACATTATTATCCTCTTGTTTCACCCTTGTTACCCTACTCTTACCCCTTTATTACTGAGCTTTAATTCTAGAAAGTGCTACTGAAATCTATTCTTTAAAGTTTGTCTGAATTTGCTTAAATTGTAAAGCCTTTTTCTTTTTAATGTTTTCTCACTCTGGCCTCTGCTGGAGTACCAACAACTAGTGTGCGTTTGTCAAGGATTCAAGGAGGATCAAGTGATCATGTGACTTTTCACAGATCACTGTGTTTCATTGAGGATGTTTAGACACAGCCAATGATTCTGCTCGACCACACATACACTTACACTTATACACCCTGCCCTGCACTGTCGATCGAGCTCCATTCATAGTTAATCAGTGAAGAGGAAATGTTGATGGTAGATTTTAATTATTATTTGAAATGGCCTATTTCCTCGTAAATCCTCCCCTGTTTTCATGATCTTTTTTATCCTTCACCCACCTCTGTCTCGACACTCCGTTTCCCACTTCATTTCACCGCCTCTTTCATATAGTTTTTCTTCCAAATTTATCGCATATCGCCTCACTTCATCTCTGTCAGCTTCACTTTTCTGCTTCATTCCCTGTCATTCTCCTCATCCCGCCATCTCCACCACCAAGACACAATTTTTGGTTGAATGGCATTCAAACAGTAGCTAGCTGCTGAATGGGAAGGCTTTGCTGACACCGCCTCTCCCCTGCTCTCCTTCTCTATCTCTCTCTCTCACTCGCATACACATATACGCCCATCCATATATCACTGAGTAATGTGCAAGAGGGGATCAAAGGGAGCATTAATTCCGCAGCACTCAAAATATACACACATTTGCGCACACACACACACTCACTGTGCTGAGAGCTATTCATTCATTAATAGAGTCACATGCTGCACATCTCAGTTTCACACATCGCTGGCTGTTAGTGGAAGAGAGGGAATGAACATGCCTGTGTTCATGCATGTCCGAGGATACTCTCAATGTGTCTGGTTTTTGTTTTTTTGGTACATGATCGTGATTTTGTCTGCACAGGAACATAAGTGTGTGTATAGCTACAGTAGGTGCTAAAGACTGTTCACTCTCACACTTCGGGAGATACATTAGCAAATCATAAATGCATGTGTAATTATGCATGCATACTCTTGTGCATTGTTGTCTATGCACTTGCTTTCTGTCGCCTGCTTGCCTAGATCTGCTGTCACATGGCTTTAGCTCACTATCACACGAGACAAAAGCGGTGCACAGGAAAATAATTGTGCCTCACATTGCTAGGGGTTTTTTCCACCTAAATTCTGCAGGTTGGAAACATTTTAGTGTTAGAAGGCTCTTGAGTTTAGCTCTGAAACAGATTTTCTTTGACACTAACCATGAGATATTTTTTTCAGTTGTGTGGTTTTGATAATAAAACAAATGAAAACCTCATCAACCATAAATGTCTTGGCTATTATATACCTTTTATTTTAAACAGTCCCGCCTGATTTTTGATCAGCCCTAAACTCTTGCAAATGTGTCCCATCCACAACACAGTGTTTTCTGTTGGAAATCTATCTGCCTGTAAGAAATTACACACATGCAGCCCTTATGGATTACTTTCTGCTACGGGACCTGAAATTGGATAAAAATGTCCCTGTTTCCTCGATAGTTTGTATGGTTTCCCTAGCAGCAGATACAAACCACATGGTAACATGTCTGATTTCCGAGAAGCAGTGATAGGGTTACTCTTTACAGATCAGATGTGGATAAGAGATGGCAATTTATTCGGTCGCTGATATTTACCAGCTGCAACAGCCTGGCTGGTATTGCTTTCACCTCACATGTATGTATGTGTGTGTGAGTGTCTGTTTCTGTCTGTGCGTCATCAAGGCAAAATGCGGTCCCATGGCACCTACTGTAGCAGGAACTACAACAAAGGCAGTTTAAACGGGACAGCGTTTGTATGTCTTTCTGTGGACAGATTTTTTTCATATAATAACGTCACAAGTCACAGGTGAGTGTGGTTGAGAACAAAGCACTATGTTGCAACCTTACTGTAATATGGTTCTTAAAACGCCTTGAGGCGACTGTTGTCGTGATTTGGCGCTATATAAATAAAATTGAATTGAATTGAACTGAAAACTTAATTTTAAGAAAGATAGAATGTATACATTGTTACTGTATATAATGTACATATGACATTACTTTATATATGGTTCACTGGAAGGGTATGAACAGATTAAGCTACGACCGTCATAGCTGAAAACTGAAGCAAACGCAAAACAACAAAAAAACTGCTGTTTCTCTAGTTGCCACTTGATGCCAGAAGTCAGTTCCCAAACACTCCAATGTTAAAATGCCAAACTTTACAGCATTAAAAAGCATGTTTACAGCTTTGGTGAATTTTTTAATATTGTCATTCACTTTCCTGGATAATTGACTCAGGGGCATGGCCCTGCTGATAACCAGATGTACCCTAAAGTCTGTTAGGCCCCATCCACTACTTTGATTCATTAAATTGGACCTCTTCACTGTGTGTGTGCTGTTTAACCCTTTTGGAGCATTTGTATTGGATTTTCTGACTGTGGCGTGCTCTGTGATACAGACCATGGGGTGACTGTAGCTCAGGAGGAAGAGCAGGTTGTCTACTAATTGGAAGGTTGATGTGTCAGTCCATGGCTTCTCCAGCAGAAGCTGCTCTGATGCGTTCAGCTGTGAGTAAATGTTAGCCACTAAGTATTGAAAATAGTGAGTGTGTGATTGTGGCATGTTGTATAAGTGCCTCATAAGAACTATTCCATTTATCATGCAACAAATTTGTGTTTCATTTTTGGTGATTGAAATTCTGATATTTTATTGATCTGATACTAATTAGCTGATATGTGCGTCTAGTATATAGTTTGTTGGGTGCAGTTTGCTAAACAAGCTTAGATATCTATAGCCACCTCTCTCTTTTTTTACTCTCTCTGGTAGAGACACCGCTGTACTTAAGTGAAATCTTTGGCACCGCCACCAAAATGTTACTCAATCATTTCTGGACATTTCATCTAGGAAATATGTTGTCAGTTTTCAGTAAAATGCTTTATCACCTGTCTGATTTTTTTTTTTGCATCATTGCAAAAACCCAAGTTATAATAAACATCACTCATTCTTTAAATGTGCTCTACAGATACAAGATTCCTAGAAGATACAGAAATTCAATAATGACACAGGAGCCTTTATTCCTCTGAATATTGAAAAGTTGAAGTAGACTACAGTATTACTAAATATAATTTTCTGGGATATATATAAGCATAATATATATATTTCAGTTATAACATTGACACTTCAAGTTCTCAGACAACACCGCCATTGTGGGCCGGATGTCGGAGGGAAACGAACTGAAATACATCAATGACTTTGTCAGCTGGTGTGAACAGAACCATCCTTGCATCAATGCCAGCAAGACGAAGGAGCTGGTGATTGACTTCCAGGGTTTGGACATTGAATTATTGAATTATTGGATTATAAATACCTGGGTGTTCACCTCTATAACAAACTGGATTGGTCCACAAATGCCCTTTACAAAAAGGGCCTAAGTCGTCTTCACTTGCTACAGTGTTTGAGATCCTTTGGGGTGAACAGGACTCTTCTAAGGACGTCTTACGACACTGTGGTAGCGTCTGTTATGCTGTGGTCTGCTGGAGTGGTGGAATAGCAGAGAGGGACAGGGGGAAACTTAACAAATTGGTCAAGAGGGCCACCTCTGTCCTGGATTGTCCACTGAAGTCCATCGAGCAGGTTGGGGAGGAGAGGATATTGTCTAAGCTAACATCCATTCTGGACAACACCTCCCACCACCTGCATGAGACTGTACGAGCACTGAGCAGCCTGTTAAACTGTAGACCTTTACACCCACAGTGTAGGAAGGAGCACTACTGGAGGCAGCTTCCCAGCACCTGTCAGAATCTATAACACAGTTTAACATGGTTATCTTACTCATCACCTGTTTAACTGACATATCACATATTTTTAATTGATGCTACTCATTTGCAGCTTGTTTGTATATTTCATCAGGATCATTCCCTACAGGGTGAACCTACAATGGCTACAAATAAACCAGATACACAAGTCTATAAAATAGGAATTATTTTAGGGGTTTAAAAAGAACAAGAAACTATAGGAGAAACAATGGAGTGCAAACAGACAAGTAGACAACTGTAGAAATACAAATATCCAATCCACACACAGGGCTGATACCCGTGTAAATAGGGATTCTTCCCCACAAATGAAAATGGTGGTGTTCCACAGTATTCTGTGCTGGGATCAGTGCTGTGTTAAAACTAAGACCTCTTAAATTCAATTCTAGGTTTTTTTAGTACTTTTGTTTCCGCATAGTTCCAAACATTTCTAACAGAGCACTGTGCTCAGATTCCCTCTACTTTTAAGCTTGAGAGTAAAACTTTCCTTTTTGATAAAGATTATAGTTAAGGCTGTGTTAAGAGAATTTTTATTTTAGTTAAATCATTAAAGTATAATCAAGTAGAAACAAGTATGCCTTATAATCAAGTGTTTATATATTTTCACACGGTAAAGCTTACTGTTGAAAAGAACACAATGTATTCCTTGCTTAAGTGTGTGAGATGTTTGACAAAGACAGGACATATACATGCATTCTTTACTTCAGTGTCTGCGATGTCAGATAAGCATGAATACTGCTGTGTCGTTGTTTTTCAGTTTGTGTGCAGAAGTTAGATAGCTAAGACAATGCCTGAGCTCTCCCCTCTTCAGTTGAAAGAGGAAGTATTATGTAACCCATTTTGCCTTATAAATAAAGCGAGTAAACGGTGCTCGGTGTGTTAGTCTGCTCAGAGACTCTCACCCGTGCGCACGTCTTTGAAACTCTGAGTCGGTCTGCCAGTGTCTCATTTCTCTCTTACTGTGTTTGAACAAATTGTCAACCCTTGACATTTAATTGGTCCTTCGTAGCCGGAGAACTGACTGTTATTTTAACGTCTAGTTTTCCACAGACGGTCTCCATCGGATCCTGACGTCGTGACGCCTGCGCTGGAAGAAATCTGATCAGTAAAACGAAAAACCCGGGAACGTGAATTCGATCTCCGGTCAGCGTTCGGCCTTCACGGCTCCAGGACCCGATGAGCACCGGATCTTAAAACGCAGCGCCACAGTAGAGGTGAATATGACACGCATTCCACCAAGCGCTAAAATACGTTGATATTGAGATTTTCCTTTAAGTAGTGTGTAAACCTAGGTACGCCGACAGATCTCAGTGTCCATGCGGGACCAAGAAGACGACAGGCAAGAGCGAAATTCTAGAAAAATCGCTATTAAAAGTTCCGGTCGCTCTGGGAGTGGCTGCAACGGAACAGGTTTCCGGTCACTCAAGAAGAGTGGCTGAAGGTGAAGGTGTTACACAAATAAATAGGCCTACGGAAAATCTCAATAAAAATCATAGAAACGCGCTTTGTTTGTGAGGAGTGAGTTGTTTTTACGACCCAATACGCGGTCGAACCACTTCTCAAACTGTTTTCCTGTGTACACTCACGTATTGGTAAAGGTGGAAAAAAGGGTTGTGCTTCATCACGTAAAATTGATAACCGCTCTCTCAATTAGTGGGAGAGTAGAAGGCTGTTATCGAAAACCCATTCTCACTTTTTCATGCCAAAGAAGGTGTCACAGTTCTGACGTAATTAGTTCAAAATGGGTAACTCTAAAACTAAAGTAAAATTAACAGCAGATGAAGGATGGTTGGAAAAAAACTGTCCAAATGCAGGAAGAGTCAGTGCAAATAGGTGGAGAAATCCACATAAAATTTATTGCCCAGCCTGGCAAGGCAAATGCAATCAAGAATCAATAACTGCTTTAAAGGCTGCTTTACAAAAAGAATTATCTGAGGAAAAGAGCCAAAAGAAAAAAGCAAAACGCTTAGCAGAATGGCACCTTTTCAAGGCGTGGATGGTAGAAAACGATAAACGCATTGCTAAACGTGCCCAAAAGCAGGAAACTAAAGATAAACAGAAAACTGCAGGAGAAGAAAAACCGTACCCCCCCTCCTTATGCTCTTCAGCCTGCACAGCCTGCAGCAACTGCACCTAACCTTACGTCAGCACTTCCTGTAAGCTCTCCTCACAAACCTTTTGTTTCAAATCCCTATATGGAGGCCAGACAACAACTTGATCTTATGACTAAGCATGGTCATTCCAAAAAAACAGAAATTGTAGGTCAGTTTCCAATGGTAGCCTTATCTAACCCCAGGTACGGTCAACCCACTGGTCCCCCAGACGCCCAAGGAGTCATACCAGTAGACGGTGAGCCTTTAATTTATGCATTCCGACCCTGGTCTCATAAAGACAGAGAGAATGTACTAAAAGATGTGCCACCCCTTAAAGAAGGCTTCCGGCCGTGGCGAGATGCAGTGGAATTGATCCGTCAGGGGTGGGGTTTAAATGGTCATGAGATGCATCAAGTTTTTCAAGATTTATTAGGTTTAAGTCTTCCTAGAGCTAGAGGTCAATTTACAGGAAATGATTTAAACGGTGACGTGTTGGGGCCAGACACTCCCCAATTAATACAGGAGCTTAATAACTTGTATGGCAGAATAGAAGTTATTTTAGCCCCAAGGCCAGATTATGGAAAGATAGGAGAGTGCAAACAAAAGGAAGGAGAGACAGCATCAGACTATTTGGATCGCCTACGCCCAGTTTTCAGACAAAACTCAGGGCTAAATTATGATGCCGATCCACTGTCTGCTTTTCAACAACAATTAAAAAATGCCTTCCTAAATGGTCTACTGCCTAAGATAAAAGCACATGTAGACAAACACTGGGTCACTCAAAATACAGGAACCTTGCCTGAAGCCCTACAATATGCTGAGCATGCAGTCAAAATTCAAAAACAAAAAGAAAAAACAGAAGGAGTTTTCATGATTGATCCAGAGACAGGCTTTATAGCCTTCTCAGGACAGCAACACACGGCAGGTTTTAAGCAAAGTAGGGGAAAGCAAAAAGCAGGACAAAGAAGAGATAGAAGAGATATGAGATGTTATAACTGTGGTAAAATCGGGCACTTTGCTCGAAACTGTAGAAATGTAAGCCAAGAACAGGAAGGTGGAGATGACAGGCGCAGACGCCGTGATGAATGACTAGCACAAGAAAAGGGAAGTGAAACAAGTGAAGGGGAAGTTTACAACATTGAACAACTGCTGTTAGGCTCAGAAGCAAAGCCCACCGTTATAGTGCACGTTAACGGGGTCCCAATAAAATTCCTTTGCGACACAGGTGCTTGTAAAACTGTCCTAACAGTAGAAGTCCCAAATTTAACCTCTTCAAAAGATACCTTAATCGTGAAATCAGCCTCAGGACATGTGACAAAACAGCATCTAACCGACCCCCTTTTTATGTCACATAGAGATAGTGGCCGTGCCTGCAAAAATCAGTGCATCTATGATCCATCTTGTCCACTAAATTTGTTAGGAAGAGATGCTTTAACAAAATTAAAAATAGGAGTTTTTCCTGAAGAAAGTGGCATGAAAGCCAGACTCCTACTCTCTGAAAGTCAGAGCCAAACTGAAGATATTTTTGTTTGTGAAGGTTTAGGTGAGCCAAATTATTACTGGGCCTTAGATTTACCAAAACTTGAACCATTAGAGGCCAAAGCTAATATGTACTTACCTGAGCACTCACATAGACAGGACCCAGCAAAATATCACAACACCTTGTGGTATAAATATGTCCCAGGTCCAGACAAAATTTATGATCAACAAGTGCACAGACTAGGACCGCAAAAACTAGTCCTACAACACCTGTATGTGACACAGAGTGGTAATGCAGTATGCTCAGTGTTACAGACAGATGCAGTGCAGCGCTTAAATAAGATATGCAACCCTCATGTATCTGTTGCACGCAACGACCAAACGCCTTGGTCTGAGTTAGGCACAGTGCTGAGAAATGTAGAAATGGACAGATATGACAAAATAGAGTGTGAGGACTGGCAAAAAGGCCGTAGAACTGGGTGCATGAGGCTAACGCTGTGTTGGCCGGTGACAGCCACACCAGCCACACATTTAGCCACAACAGAGCAAGATGAATGACAAGTATTAACAATTGAAGCACATCCAGAACTAGAGAAGCTGCCACAAACATTATGGTCTCAAGGACCCACGGATGTAGGCCTAATAAAAGGAGCAGATCCAGTAGTGGTGAAAACTACAACCTCATATAGGCCTGTAAAACCACAATATCCCTTGAGTGCAGAGGCAAAAGAAGGTATCAGACCAGTCATAGCAGAGATGCAAAAAGCAGGTATTCTCGTGAAAACTAATGAAGCCACGTGTAATACACCAATTTTTCCAGTAAAAAAGGCTAATACAGGAAAATATCGCTTAGTTCATGATCTAAGAGCAATAAATGAGGTAACAGAGCAAATACCTCCAGTGGTTGCAAATCCACACACAATTCTAAATCAAGTAACACCAAAAGAACGGTGGTTCTCTGTAATAGACTTGTCCAATGCCTTCTTCTCCGTACCTCTGCACCCTGACTCACAGAAGTTATTCGGATTCACCTTTGACAATCAAAAGTATACTTATACAAGGTTGCCTCAGGGATTCCAGAATAGCCCAACTCTGTATGCAGAGGCTTTGAGAAAATCAATGTCATCTTGTACGCTCCCTGCCCCAGGGCAGTTCTTGTTGTATGTAGATGATATATTGATCACAGGCCATACAAAAGATGAGTGCAAAGAAAACACATTAACAGTTTTGCAACATCTCGCAGAGCAAGGCCATAAAGTGTCACAGCATAAACTGCAATTGTGGAGCCAGGAAGTAACATACCTTGGCCACAAATTGACAGGACAAGGCAGGCAGCTGTTAGAGAGCAGAAAGATAGCAGTCCAAAATGCCCCAAAACCAGTAACTAAACAACAAATGATGAGTTTTTTAGGACTGTGCAATTTCTGTAGATGCTGGATTCCAGAATACGCATTACTAGCTCAACCACTACAGAACCTCATTTATGGTAAAGATCTAGCATTAAAAGACAAAGTACAATGGATTCCAGAAGCAGAAAAAGCTTTCGTTGATTTGAAAATAGCACTGCAGACATGTACCGTCTTAGCATTACCAGACTATGGAAAACCTTTCGTTCTCCATGTTGATGGTGCAGGAGGGTATATGAAAGCAGTCTTAACTCAAGCTTTTGGAGAAAAACAACGTCCATTAGCTTTCTACTCATGCAAACTTGACTCTGTAGCTGCTGGATTACCTACCTGTGTTCAGGCATGCGCAGCAGCAGCAGAGGCAGTTAAAAAATGTGCAGACATTGTTCTAGGACATAAATTGATCATCAAAGTCCCACATGCAGTGACCTCTATTTTGCTCCAAGCGAACCTCTCTTTCCTCACGCATGCAAGACAACTTTCTTATGTGGGGATTCTACTTACACAATCACACATAAAAATAGAGAAGTGTGGCCAGCTAAACCCAAGTACACTTTTGCCGACTTCTCTGGACGGAGAACAACACTGTTGCATTCAAAAATTAGAGGAAGATACAAAACCTCGCACTGATATATACAGCTCCCCCCAGAGCAGTTTCAGTAATGTTTTTGTGGACGGCTCAGCGTCAAAAGACATTCACGGTAGAAATTGTGTGGGTTATGCGGTCACAACTGTTGATAAAGTGATAGAAGCAAAAGCTCTCAGCTCCTCAAACTCTGCTCAAAGCGCAGAACTAACCGCAGTCATCAGAGCATGTACTTTATATAAGGGTCAAAGTGTTAATGTTTACACAGACAGTCAATATGTCTATTCAGCAGTTCATCATTTCGCTAAAATATGGCATAACAGAGGAATGACAACTTCCTCAGGCAACACAGTTCAACATGCAAACCTTCTAAAAAAGCTATTAGAAGTAATAACGTTGCCAAAAGAATTAGCACTATGCAAATGTGCAGCTCATCAAAAGGATGACACAGAAATTACGAGAGGAAATAACTTTGCTGACAAAGCAGCAAAAGCAGCTGCAGAAAAACAAATTGATGTTTTAACAACAGAAACCATAGATCTAATACCTTTAGAAATACTAGCAGATGCACAGAAAACAGCATCGCTGAGTGAACAAAAATCTTGGGTGAAAGATGGAGCAGAATTAAAAGACAACCTTATGATGTGTAATGGCAAACCAGTGCTTCCAAAATCTTTGCATAGAACTGCTGCTTTAGTGACACATGGGAAAACTCATGTGTCATCAGGAGGGATGATTAATATTCTTAATAAACAATTCTATACAAAAAATTTTGAAAGTTCAGCACAAGAGTTTATCAGAACATGTATGATTTGCCAAAGACACAACGCACAGGGAAATCTACGTCCAAAGCGAGGGCATTTCCCTATACCACCGCATCCATTTCACACTGTCCACATGGATTTCATAGAATTAAATGAATCACAATCCTCCAAATATGCACTTGTGATAATTGATGTATTTTCCAAGTGGCCAGAAATATACCCAGTGAAAAAAGCAGATGCAATATCAGTAGCAAAATGTCTATGTAATCATTTTATTCCAACGTACGGTATTCCATCTCTGATAAGATCAGACAATGGCACACATTTTGTAAATGAAGTAATAAGTAAAGTTTCTGAAGCTTTAGGCTTCAGCATAAAACATCACTGTTCTTATCATCCACAAAGTGCAGGATTAGTCGAGAGAACTAACGGCACAATTAAACAAAGGTTGAGGAAATGTATGGAAGAGACTAAAAAACCTTGGCCTGAATGTCTAAGCTTGGTTAAATTATGGATGAGAATAACTCAAGGAACAGGTGGTCTAACGCCATTTGAAATCGTACATGGCAGACATTTTCCACTCCCCATAATGAGTGAGCCAATTAATAAATCTATTGCAGAAACAACAATGGCAGAATGGATGACAAAACTATTTGAGAATAAAGAAGTGAGATTAAGCAATCAACTGCCGAGTGACTTTTCTTCAGTTTCTTGCAGGTTGAACCCCGGTGATTGGATTCTGATTAAAGTCCTCCAGCGGAAAAACTGGAGTGCTCCAAAGTGGGAAGGTCCCTTCCAGGTGCTACTTACCACACCCACAGCGTGTAAGATAGCCGAACGAGTTTCGTGGATTCATCAATCCCACGTGAAGAAAGTGTTTGCACCACAATAAGACGCCGGTTCCCCTGACTCTTACGTGAACCCCTGCTGGAGGACAGGGCTGAACGGGTTTCCCGCCCTGTGCTTCCTCGGCAGTGCTACTCACGTGGGAGCTCGGGTGTGCCTGGTCGCCCTGAAGATCAGACTGACCTATCCCACCGAAGAGCAGAACCAATAATAACACCAGGGACGCCTGAATAAAATCTCAACAAGATGACTGAGGAAAACAACCTGATAAATCCAGAAGAAGAACCAGCTTCAGAATCAATGCTAGCACCAGTTCCAGCCCCAAAGCTGTTGTGCTTGGGCGCTTGTGACATCAAACGAAAACTACTCATGTGCTACATATTCTGTCTAATGGCTATCCTCCATGCCACAGTGTATGGAAAACCCCCAACCAAGGCTGAAGCACTCTGCATATATGACAAAGCCATTACCGGGACCTGCTCAACACCAGGAAAACCTGTGATGGTGATAGGTGGATCCATAAAGGACCAAAACAGCAACACATGCCACAACACTACACAATATATAGTCCCACAGAGTGTAAAGTCTTTAATCTACAACATAACAAACTGCACCCACCAGTACCCAAATATAAACTACACCTGCAATGAAGCCTACTGGGTGCATATAAACGTCAGCCATAGAAAACTGAAATCATTCTCAGTTGTTTTGCCACCTGACATACAACACCCAGTGTGCTTTAACTTCACAGGAGCAACCGGACAAACAGGTACGCCCCAGGGTCTGAAGAAATTAGGACAAAACCGAAACTGCTCCATGATCCTGGCGGCACCAGATTGGGATGGCATCGGCTCATCGACAGGTACATACTGGGTACAGGGCGCAGCTTGGGCGTGTGGCCTGAAAGTCTATTTCATGCTGCCACCAAACAGCACCGGACTCTGTGCCCCTGTTCTGGTATCTGACCACACCTTTAAGATGTCAGTGAACAGCAACACCAGAGCTAAACGTAGCACAGGCCTCAAGCCCCATGATCCATATCTTGGTTCTGATGTACCAGATGACTTCAAACTCTGGACCAAGAGCCAGAAGGTAATACACGCTTTGTTTCCATGGATAGGAGTAGGGAAACACGCACTACGGATAGAAACCCTGGACTATCGTTTTGGATTATTTTTAAATGCTTCAACCCGCATTAATCAAGGACAGAATGAAGAAATTGATGCAATTCGCATCACTGTCATGCAGCACCGAGTGGCTTTAGACATCATTCTCGCAGAGAAAGGTGGTCTCTGCGTATTGTTTAACACTACATGTTGTACCTACATACCTGATAACATCCATTCATTAAACATGACAAATGCTTTGAATGTTTTGAAACAACTGAGAGACGCTCAGCAGCAGGACTACGTTACCGATACTCAAGGTTGGTGGGACTGGCTGCTGAGCGGCTCTTGGAAATCTCTACTGATTAAAGGCCTGTTGGCCCTTTTCAGTGTGATGTTACTATTTTGCCTTTTCATTGCTTGTATTATCCCATGTCTGAGAAGCATAATGACAAACATGTTCAAGCGTATGTTAGGAAACCATGTCTTGGCTCAGTCAGTTATGGAGGATCCCTATCGTCAGTATGGTATGCTGAGTGTGGGAGAGAGAGAAGAAAATCTCTATGACAATCTTGACAAGCTTGTTGTTTAATTATTTCACTGAATGACGTGCAAGTTGAAAATGTGACTAACAAGTGACTATGCATTGAGTAAAACATGTGAAATATATTAACATCAGGAGGGAATGTTAAGAGAATTTTTATTTTAGTTAAATCATTAAAGTATAATCAAGTAGAAACAAGTATGCCTTATAATCAAGTGTTTATATATTTTCACACGGTAAAGCTTACTGTTGAAAAGAACACAATGTATTCCTTGCTTAAGTGTGTGAGATGTTTGACAAAGACAGGACATATACATGCATTCTTTACTTCAGTGTCTGCGATGTCAGATAAGCATGAATACTGCTGTGTCGTTGTTTTTCAGTTTGTGTGCAGAAGTTAGATAGCTAAGACAATGCCTGAGCTCTCCCCTCTTCAGTTGAAAGAGGAAGTATTATGTAACCCATTTTGCCTTATAAATAAAGCGAGTAAACGGTGCTCGGTGTGTTAGTCTGCTCAGAGACTCTCACCCGTGCGCACGTCTTTGAAACTCTGAGTCGGTCTGCCAGTGTCTCATTTCTCTCTTACTGTGTTTGAACAAATTGTCAACCCTTGACAGGCTGAGTCAGGTAGCTCTGAACCCTCTCTTCCTTATGCTGCTACAGGCTCAGACTGTGCTACATTGTTTCTTTTTCACTCACCTCTTTTAAGTATTAATATAACATTGCTGCATGCACCGTGCTGTCTCCTGAATCAAAGGGAACCAAAACTGAAAAAATGTTTAACAGAAATGATGGAGTTGCAATGATGGAGCTGACCACAACCTCAATATCAAAATCCTTGAACAGGCCTGTAGCTCCTGCTTTCCCCTTTTTACCAATGTGCTTAATCAACACCTTCAACTTGCAGTGAACTGCATATGTGTGATTAACCAGAAGAGAGACCTACTTTTTCCTCATCACACAGACAGCACCGGGGTTTCAGCTGTAAGCACTGGTCTCGCTCTAAATCCAGTGTGTGTGCTTCGACATGTATAGGCCAACCGCTGAACAGCTTCCACTGTAATTAGACACACACTTCCAGAAGATTAATTCATGCTATGAAATCGGACAGAGAAATGAAGGGAGAGAATAAGAATGAATCAGCCAGAGTGGAGTGACTTAACAGGTTATGGCTGTGTTTCACAACTAATATGTTTATTAAGGTGTAAGCCATTATAAAAACTATGTAGACCCTACTTCTATGAAGTGTGTGTAAATCTTTAAGTGATTCCCTGTAGATTTTGTAAAAACTTGCCTATAATTGTTATGTAATTGCCTACAAACACGCATGAATCTTCTGAGACACATTTCTATAATAGTAATCATATGAAGTAGCTATAAAAGAGAACAACAATGATGAAAACATATGTTTCCAAACATGGGCTTTATGTCATGTAGAGCAGCTGTCTAAACAGGTTTGCCCAGACCTCCATCTCCCCAGCCAACGCCTCCGGCTCTTCCAGGGGTCACCAAGCCATTACCAAACCATCAGAGATATAATCTCTCCAGTGCATCTTGAGTCTGCCTCTTAGGCTCCACCAGCTTGGACTGAAAGCCTGAAACATCCTAGAATGCATTCTGGTCACATGTCCAAACTTCATCAATTGGCCACTTTCCAGGCGTATGTGCAACAGCTCTACCAGAGAGCCTGTCCTCATGCTACCTGTAAAGTGTGCAATCCAAAATGTTATATTTTATGTTATACAGATTTAAATATTCTTTTATTTTATCTCCTATATTATCTCATATTATCTCCTTAAAGTTCGTAGTCAGTAACATTTACTGTATATGATGGTCTACTTGGGCTACTTTATTAGTAATGCTTGTTTAGTTTTGTCATATCTGGCTCTTTAGCAGCTATATGCAAAACTATGTTCGCCAGCCAGCTGCCAACTTTGTTTGTAGGGTTGTGCTGGTAATGACGCTCCAGTGTTATTGGAGCTGTAAAACACTGATGCTTAAAATAGCATAGAGTTGGCCGGCAATTTTCTGTAAGTTCACCAATATGCAAAGGTAGTTTCTGACTAGATAAGTCAACCCAGGCTTTCTCAATCTGATATGTATAAACTTTCACATAGAAGGAGTCGGGTAAAAAAAAATACCACCTGCAAACAGTGACCAGTCCAACAGTAGCAGCTAATTTTAGCAGCGATAATGTGAAGAGGTTAAACACATAATACAGGTTAGAAACAGCACAGCTGCTGCAGCTAAAGCAACAGTGTGAGTCTAATTGGACAACCACTTAACACCTTATCCCTATACTACTAAAAAAAACAACTCTATGAACATGTGTGTGTTTTGGTTTGTCAGTAATACAGGAAAACTCTAGTCCAAATAAAAAAACCTGACAAACAAATGCAGCATATAGACTTATCAGTATTCCTGCCCCGTCATTAAGACACAGATGATCTGACTACAATTAGACCTGCATATTCTGTTAGACAACTGTGTTTTTTAAATGTATTTCTAATCTCCTGCAGTTTTCAGCTTTTCTTTTATCTGAAGTCTTGTTGGTGTTAAGAAGTCCAAGGAAAAAAAATAGTACAAAGTGTTTGTTAAGTTTAACAACCAGGAATAAAAATGCTTTAAAATTGCTTGCAGAAAAAACAAAGGGTTTTTCAGTAGGTGGTAGTACCTGGTCCCAGGTACTTTTTAAGTACCTATTTGGCTGGGGCTGGCCAGACTGCGTACCACCAATTGGCCAGTCACTGACATCTCTCGGTGACTCATGAGCAACTCCTTCAAAAAAATCAAAACCATAATTTTTGAAAAGCAGCAACGAGGGAAATAGCTACACGAAAACCATCAAAGTGGTCCCAGAGCCTAACAAAAAGCCACAGATCGAGCAGCAGGTATACTATTACCTGTTGTGTTGGGTTGTGTTTGTGTCACATACAAATGACATCATGAAATATGACCCCATGCACATGGACGAGGTTCTCAATTGCAATGGAAAATGACTGAAACCAGTAGAGTAGATCTCACAAAGTTGATTCTGTTAATCTGGACGCAGCGTTTTCAGTGGGAGAAATGTTTCATCACTCATCTACGTGACTTCTTCAGTCTCAGCTGACTGCAGGTTTCCCTAACATTATAAACAGTACATTTGCACAATGACTGACACTAGCACCACTGACTAACAATGGTCTCTGAGGTCAAAGACCATTGATCAATGCCAACTGATAAATAACCATGAGTGCCATTCACAGAGAGTTGGGAATGGCTGCAATCATAGCATTGTAAGATGGTGAAAGATGTACCCTTAGGCCTCCTTGACTCCCCGCTTAAATCACCGTTCCTCCTTGTCCAGGGAGGAATTGATCAGTTGACTACTGATCAATTGTAATTGATCAATGGCCTTTGATCAGTGGTTGTTGATCAATGGTCATGCCAATTTCATAATAATGATCAAGAAACTAACATCAGAGCTCATTGTTTGCCAGTGGTGCTACTTTCAGTTTCTCCCCCTGAAAACGCTACGTCCAGATGAACAGAATCAACTATTTGGGGATTTCCTTACCTGGATGACTGAGCATGCATCAAGACAATTAAAGTGGAGTCACGTTGAGTAGGTACTAGTGGAAAAGAGGCTTACGGTCTGAGGGATCTTCCAGGAATAGTGACACTCTTTTCCAGAGAACTAATTGGTGAGCAGGTGTTTCCTTTGTGCATAAGATCTCTTTTGTTCAACTTAGTCTGCTCTGGAGCAGAAACTTTCCAGTACTAGTTACTCCTAAAAGACTCAGGGTTACATCTGAAATCACCTTGGAGCGCTCTCTTTTATGCTTTTGGTTTTGCAAACAGTGACACACAAAGCTGATCAAAATTAGTTTAAAATTGAATGCTGTGTACAAATGAAAAAAACAACAGATGAACAGCTTCCTGGCACAAATAAAACTATTATATCTATTTATGTTTAATTACCTTGCTTTTCCAGAGTATTGTTTTTCTCCCTGAACACTGATGTTTTTCTCCCTTACATAAATAATGTTTGGGGGGCATTCAACCTAGATAAGACAACATTTGTGGATTCCCTAAAAGCCAAGGTAATTGTGATTCGTTTCCACAGTGGTTTGAACAAATTAATTGGAAAAGGGTTCAGTATGTAAGTCCTCATTGATGACTAAGATTAAATTATTTGAAAACCACAAATATACAGCTGACCAATCACGGGTGGTTTGGTCCAGCCCTGAAGAAAAGAAGCAGGATAATAATCAGAACAAACCCAGAGCAAACAAGTGCATCAATAGACATGACTCAACCCTCTTTGGAGCCTGTCCCTCTTAGACCACTGTGTGTTTTAATATTATTATTATTACACTGTATCTCTTTACAGGGCTTCAACAAAAAATACTCAAGGTTAAAAACAACCAAACAAGACCATCATAGATTTCAATATTAGTGCTGTTTTTCCAGTGCAGAAAAGTAAGGTACGGTCTCTACATAGAAACTGAAAGTGAACAACATTTAGAGTAAATGAAAGTGATTCATAGTATTAAAGCTGTACAGAGGCTTAACATTCATCCCAGAGCATGAAACATGAATTTATTTTCAGTTATCCAGCCTTTTGGAGCACGACCTAAGTCAGCCATTTTCTGTGTAAAGCATGATCATGACAGATGAAATAACCTTTAGGATTGAGAAAAGTAGGTGGTGAGTTGAACTCAGCCCCACTCAGCTTTCTGGCCAGTGTAGTACTATTGACAGCCATGATGGAGTGGTAGCTCTGAATGTTCAATACTCTGACCAATAGTCAGCTACAAACAAGTGTGCGATGAGCATTATGGGGACTGGGTGTCAGGATCTATTAGAAGAAAGTCAATCTGCTGATATTTAAACAAATAAACAAACAAAAAACTGTGGGAAGCTCTGTGAAATGTAAGTAAAAACTGAATGCAAATCTCGTGAAACAATATTTTATTCACAGCAAAACATAGAAAACACATCAAATGTTTAGAGAAATATTTTCCCATTCTCGTCTGCTCAACAGCCCTGGGTCTTCTTTGTAGTAGTTTTCACTTCAAGATGCCTCAAATGTTTTCAGCTGCTGAAAGATCTGAACTGCTGTTCACCATCTGGACATTTGTCTTCAAAGGCCATGCTGTTTGACAGATGCAGTATGTGGTTCAGTGTTGTTTTGCTGAAAGGTCCTCCCTGAAAAAGACTTATAGATGAGATCATACATTGCTCTAAATCCTGTATATGCCATTCAGCATTGATGGTGCCTTTCCAAATGTGCAAGCTGTCAATTCCATAGGCATCAGTGCATCCACAAACCATCAGAGATGCAGACTTTTAACGTGAGCATTAGATCGTCCCTCTTCTCTTTAGTCACATTTGCCAAAATAATTTGACATTTCAATTAGCCTGACCACAGAACAGGTTTCCACTGTTCCTCAGTGAATTTTAATAAATATGCTTTGGTGTAGTGAAGACATCGGTGTTCCTCTTCTTTGCGTGATAGAGCTTTAACACAGTGAACTGTGTTCGCAGACAATAATTTAACAAAGTGTTCCTGAGCCCATGCAGTGATTTCCATTACAAAATCACGCCTGTTTTTAATGCAGTGCTGCCTGAGGACTCAAAGATCACAGGCATCCAATACTCATTTTCAATTATTTCTCTGGCTCACACAATTTTCTCCAGATTCTCAAAAACATCTGATGATATTTAGTATTGCAGATTATTAGATATCCAAAGTCTTCACAATTTTACATTTGGGAACATTCAGCACAAAATCCATAACACATATCCAAATGTTACGACCCACAAAAGTTAACACTGATGCAGAATAGATACAATAAATGCATCACGCAATATCAGCTGTTCACTTGGATCAGCTGTTCACTGCAAAATAAACATGTTTTTTATTGTGATCAATGTCTGTGAAGGTTCTCAGTCATCCAGGTCATCGTAGTCTAAGGAACTTGTAAAGAAAAGCATCTGGACTTCTTTAAGTAGCTTGAAGACGTTTCATCTCTCATCCGAGAAGCTTCTTCAGTTTTAGGGTCAAATGGTGGAGAGTCCCAGATTTAAGCTCTGTGGGAATAACCCACTAAGAGGGACAAAGGACTCCCTAATGATCCTCTACCTAATCACAACAGAGGAACCGCCTCTGAGTGTGTTGCTGGGTCTGAAGTATACTGGGATGTCGTGTTTGAGAAAACGCTCCTGAGTTACACCGGCCACATAGGGGATGACGACGAAGAAGCTTCTAGGATGAGAAGTGAAACGTCTTCAAGCCACTTAAAGAAGTCCAGACGCTTTTCTTGCCAAGCTCCTTAGACTATTATCTTCAGGTAAAGAGCTGTGCCAGACATGCAACACAACATCTTATTTTGTTATCTGTTTTCAATTGCACACATGATATTTGCTGTTTGCTCAATTACCTCTGGCACCTCTCATTTTTCTTTATATTACAGTACTTTGCAAAAGTCTTGTGCCAACCATTTCTTTACATTTTGCTAGAAAAATGGGAAATAGGTAGAAATACAGTATATGAGGCAAAAATATAGCTTGTACACTTTCAATACAGAAATTTGGTATGCCCACTTTCATTCTTCAACACAGCCTGAACTCTCTTAGGCAAGCTGTCTGGAATTTTCTTTAAGTAGTCTTCAGGAACATTTTTCCAGGCTTCTTGAAGGACATTCAAAGCTCTTCTTTGGGTGCCGTTTCTTTCATTCTCTATCAAGATGATCCCACACTGCTTTAATAATACTGAGGTCTAGGCTCTGGGGAGGCTGATCCATCTTTTTTTTTTTTATCCTTGTATGCTTTTACTGCACTGGCAGTGACTTTGGGATCAATGAAGCCACTGCCAACAGAACATTTTACAGATGGTATTGCATAGTGGATTAAAATCTTACTGCACATTTCTGCATTCATAATTCGGACAAAATCCCCAGCACCACTGGCTGAAATGCAGCACCAAATCGTGCCAGTGCCTCCACCGTGATTTCAGACGGCAGCAGTCTCTCCCTGTTGTACCTCTTGACCTGTTGCCACTGATTTTCAGTCCACTTCTAGTTTAATTTGGCATACCCGAGCCTTTCTCATTGTTTCCCTCCCTTAACAATGGCTTCTTGAAAGTCATCCTCTCACTGAGACCATTTATTACTATTTTATATTCTTTTTCTGACGAGACTTTTGGCAAACAGTAGATGGATCAGCTGGAAGTAAAGATGTATCTCTTATTTCCCGCGTCAGGTCTTTAGTCAAGGAGCTGGATGGGGTTTTTTTTTCCCACCTTACTCTACAGGAAGGGTTTATTATTTATACAGATCTCTCAAAACAGTACACAGAAGGCTTGGTCTGTGTTGGGAAGGGAAAAGGTGGCTTTTAGCTGGAGTTAAAAAACTGCTGTGATCAAGTGTACTTTTTTCATATTAATTCTTTTACATGTTTGACTGATCAAACTTGTGTTCTGCCATCTTGCTTTTGCATTCACTTTCACTCTCTCTGGTCTCTCTATAAATACAGGAGGGGCCGACAGTTTTGAAAGAGACGACTCACATGAATGCGTTACTGAACCAGCCACCAAAACATAAAACAGAGAACAGTGCTTGTTTGTGAGGCTAGTATCTTCCCAATGAGACAGAAATCAGGTCAGTTTGAGACTGACTGTCCATGAGATGCATATTGTATAACAGGCTACCCAACAACACTGTGTCCTAAAATACCCAGTGCTGAGCTGTAAGGTGTCCAAGTGTGTGCATGTGTAGGTGTAGGTGTGTTGCGAAAACGCAAGCGTGTGTGCGTGCGATAAATATGTGTGTGCTGAGTGGATAAAGAATGAGTGAGTCACCAGAATATGATTAATACAGTTTCTTTGCTTCACATTTATTGCCTCTGATTTAACCAACGAACTGCTTCAACTGTTTCAATTCACTGATTGATGAATCGATTGAGCTGTGCCACCTATGATTACAAGGAGGCGCTTCTTTTGATACAGGTGCTCCAAATAGGAAAGATTAAATCCTGATTAAACGATCTACTGAATCACATCTGTCGCCAAGATAATCAGTAGCTTTCAGCGATGAAGTAGCTGGTTGCTGAGACTGGCATTTCAGCTCAGCCACAGGTTAAAGTATGTGAACACTCATAATCTAATAAACCGGGGTGCTGAGCTCAGCTAGAGTTGAATAGTGCTGGTGTTTTATATGCTATTTTTATTTTGATTTAATCTGTCAGTTTGGACTACAAACAGACGCTACATATTCCTAAACTAAAATGAAGCAAAAATCAGTGATAATCTAAAATGGGATGTGGTCATTTATTTTTGCACTGATGACAGATCACAAATATCGGTTCCAAGACTTGCACTTCCTTAGGTGGGTCGTTGGTTTATTTTTACAATATAACTATGGTTCTAAAGACAGCAAACAGAGGAAGGATCTCCACCTCTGTTTATGCTCAACTAGCAGGGCTAGAGGCAGAAGTTATAAGCAGAGAAAGATGGTGGGTGACATTACTATCCGGTTGTTCAGTGATGACGCGACGAATCCTACTTCCGGGTCTAAAGTAGTCTGCGTTTAATATGGCTTTTGTGTTGTTAACATGTTTAATGTTATGTATTTTCTTCTATTTGATCTCAAAAAGCTCCTAAAACAGTCAGTAATCCCTGTTGACCTCCCTCGGCTTTTATTACCACTAATCATTTATTTAAGCTCAGTTTTTAAAACCTTAGGATGTAACTACAGCCCAGCCCATGCAACAGTATATGAATGACTAACCTCGTATTGTGGATGGATTATCTCAGTTGTTCTCCTGGCTGAAGTTTGGTCCTTTTACAGCATCCTGCCATGCGATTACATTTGTTTCTGACCACCGAGAACACTCACGTTAACTTTTATCGAGTGGAAAAAAGGTTAGCTTGTTTATATTATGCTAACATAGCTGTGTCGCTAGCGGTCACGTAGCACATCATTATACCAGCTAGCCCAACTTCAGTAACCCTACAAGCGTCACTGCTGTTTAGTTTTCTGTCTTCATTTATGCTGGAAGTGATAACAGAGCTGTACGTTTTAATTTGTTTCCAAAACCCCGCAGTCAGGACATGCTATATTGTATTTAGATAGAAGCTAGCGAGCTAACTCCCTGCTAACTTCTAACTCCGTTAAATGTCATAAATTCCGTTTTCATGGATGCCTGGATGTTAAACTCAATTGTTACACCTGGTAGAGCAGAACGCTGATCATTTTATTAAAGATGAAAGACTTTAGACAGTTTTTCAACTCTCAGTAATGCCACAGTGATCGTTTGATATATGGACCTGCAGCGGAGTTTAGACCCAGACACGGCTAGTGACGTCAGACTGAACAACCGGATAGTGATCCCAGTCTAGCTCCATTACATTCAATAGTGACTTGTGTTTGTGCTTCTGAGTCACTTTGTCTTTCATTCAGGTTTAAGTTAGTTTAAGGATCAATGTGTGGTTTTCACATTCAGGTATGTTTACTGCGATTTTTTTTTTAACATATTTAATATAGTTTTTTATGCTTTGCATTAAAATTTCATTCCTCATACACTTGCTGTATACTGAATGAAGGAAAAAGTCTGCCTTTACCCTCTAACCTTAATTACTGCATAACCATGACAAAGACACTCTAACCTGAAGTGCTTTTTTAAACCAGGTGTTGTCAATGTTTTGATGACTGAGTGACAATTTAGGAAGCTAGTATCCAGGTGAGAGTGGGGAAAGAAAAAGCAAACATTTACTTTTTGAACGTTAAGCTTCCAGAGAAGCACAATTGAACCTTTAGAGTGGCGGTCACATTCCTAACCTGGCAGCGAGGTGTCACATTGTGCTTTTTAACACCATAGTAATAAGCTGGCTGTAGTGGCCCATCTTTCCCATCATGCCTGAAATGGACTGAGTGGACTGTACTCCACTGTAATCTGTTTCAGGTTTCTGTTAAGTTAAAGTTACTTTTAATTAAAGGACGTTGAGCCAGTTTTTTTCCACCCATCTTAGCATTGCACATATCCTTAAGATACTTGAATTACTGCCTGTGTAGCAGCGTTGCAACGATTCAAAAATCTTAGAAACGAATATAATAATTTTCAAATTTTATAGATTCAGTGAACGAACAATTAGGTGAAGTTATTACAATTAACATCTGTAGCAGCAGCGCTTTACTGTGTGTGTATTTTAAAAATGGTATACATACAAATGCAGTTATTTTCATTCTCACAGTATTTTCCTGTATACTTACAGTTATGTGATAGTAGAGAGCCGAGCCAAAGTGAGTCACGGGACTAACCAAGGACAGATATTCGTAATTCATGTAGAGTACATTGGTATGTTTACATATACAGATAAATGACAAATATTCGAAGGTTAAGCTTCTCAAATGTGATGAATTGCAATTTGTATCATAAAAGATAAGTAAATTCAGTAAAATACTGTCACCTGTGTAAATCTATGAATGCCACTGCTTTTATTTTCACTGATAAAATAATTAAGCTAAAAACAAACTGGTTAATAATAATGTAATAGCACAGATATAAGCTCAATGAAGTCTTATCTCTGTGGCTGTCCAAATAGAGCCAGAAGTAGCCGAATTTACCTGAAATAGGAAGATAAAGCACTCCTTGTAGGGAGAGCTCAGATAACCTTTAAGCTGGCAAAAATAAATTGGTGTTGAGTCTCAACTGAGTTTCCAATAATGAGATACCCCGTTTGATACCCTGACATTGCCAAGAAGCTACGATATAAGGCTCAATGAGCATGTATCCAGTGCTGAAAGTTGATATATTGTGCAGCGATGCAGTGCGTGCTTTGGTAGTTAGAGAATAGAGCCAGTGACCAGAAACAGAAATACTGCCTTCAGTTTACTAATATTGATTTTCTGGCTGCTGTGCTTTGAATTAGTTTGAGATCAAAAGCACTTAAGACAGCTATATTGGCAGGGATAGTAACATGTCTTTTCTAGGTCACATAAATGTGGTGGTTCAAAAAGAAGACGACTCAAAGTCCACGACTTTATTAACAGTATTGAAGTAAACAGAGGGTGAAGGTTTCAGAAACCAGAGAGCAATTAAACTACCAAAGGCAAAGATCCAGAAAAAATGAAAAACCAAACAAGAAAACATAATAGGAAAAATTAGATAAGGAATGGTCAGGAGTTTATATATTCAAGGGAACAACTGGATGACTGAATTCAAGTGATGCATAAAAGAGAGCAAATAAACATAGAAGAGAAATTTCAAAATACAACAGGAAATGACTTAAAGAACCCACTAAATATCCAGAACTGATCACAGGTATATTTCTAAGAATATAGTTTAAAAAACTGATATTTGGATAGTGATCATGTGTTCCCTTAATGTTCAAAAACATGAACATTAAGGGAAATAATAAATATAATGTGATTTATTATCAGATTACATAAGGATAATGCAGAATGAGAGCTTTCTTTTCCACATCTCCTCACTGTTTATCTTGACTTTGTTCTGTTTGATTTCCATGAAGGTTTTCATTGTTGCAGGATTTTATGGCATAGATAGTACACTTACTGGCATTTGCATCTCTCTGATGCCCTGGCCGACTGATTAATGCAGACTGATGTCTGTTGATTCCATTTGCCAGAAGCAAATGGATGCACAAAGTCAAAAATTTATGTCCAAAGTCAAAGAAACAATATGAGTGATGGGCAAAGAACATAAATTTAAACAAAATTAAAGGGTAATATATGCTACTCTACATTTAAAAATATGTGTTTTTCATTACATTATTGGCAAAAATATAGAATGCAAGGCTCCTAGGAAGCAATCACAAGCTACATGCTAACTTTCTAATATAGACAGACAGACAGACAGACAGACAGACAGACAGACAGATAGATAGATAGATAGATAGATAGATAGATAGATAGATAGATAGATAGATAGATAGATAGATAGATAGATAGATAGATAGATAGATAGATAGATGGATAGATAATGACCTCCCTCTATCTCACTTCCCTTCTCCTGTCATCCCAGTGCTATTTCATGCTCTAATTCCTTGTGACATGTGGTCTTCATTCAAATCTGTGCAGTTTCATTCATCACTCCCCGTTAACCAATAGGAAAGCTCGATGTTAGCAATGTCTGCCCACCTCTCTCCTCTGTCTCTCCCAGAGCAAATGCATACACTCTGCTGCCGTCGACTCCTTTCTCATTCGTGTATTTTGCCTTTCATTTTCATACACTGGTCTGTGCCCTTCAACCACAGTGAATGAAGACAGCGCTGCAGAGCGAACATGGTGTCAGGAGCCGTATGAGGAGAAAGATGAATAGATGGAGAGAGCAACAAGGACAGTATGTACAGAGAATAATTGGCCGTGCTGCAGGGCAGGCGAAAAGGAAGCTCAAAAACTATATCTGCATTAAAACAGGGTTTGACGGACATTTAGGACACACACACTGATGCACATAGCAAAGCTGAAAGAACCACTTAGTGAGTCGTTGTCAATGGCAGTTTGAAAGGGACAGACTTTAGTGTAATGTACCGGCGATGTTCTCTGGTGGAGGACGGAGTTTTGTGGCAAACTAACACATGTCTTTTTTAATGTGAAAGAGGACTTTCATAACAGTGTGCAGTGTTTTGGAAACTGAGGCTTCACATAAATGCACACCACAACTTCATCACATTTCTCTTACTGAGCGGCTCCACTTGAGCAATCAGTTGTCTCATTGTGCTGCTTAAGATATCCTTTCTATAGAAACTGAAAATACTGAGAAATACAGGATATTAGTATTTTTTTTGCTAAAGTTTTGAGCCACGCTTCATGTCTTTGTATTTCACTTTCACAAAACCAGACTGTCTTGTAATAATTTAAAGTGGTTATGGGTAATATTTCTCCGGCCTTTGTGAAGTTCTTTCAACTGGCTGCTTTTTCAACTTTTTTCAGTCCAGCATGCCACGTCTGCCATATTCAACCTAATCACAGGAGTGTCATGTCATTAAAATGCTGCAGCACAGAAAAAGTGACAGATTTACTATCACACGCTCAACTGTACAAGCTCTTTTCCAAACAGTCAGGGCAAAAACTGAGATCATAGAAAAGCCAGTTTTTGAGTGAGGAAAAATGTAATAATTATTAGAAAAACATTATATAAATATATATATTTGCTATGAACAACATCAAATATAGTTATAGTCAATTATAGTTAGGCATGCTCAAAATTCTTATGTAATACATCTAATTTTGAATTTCAGAGTACATTTTCTGAGATACTTACAGGATATTACGCCACATTGTACAATATTGTGCAAAAGTCATGAACCACCCCTCATTTCTTTGTAGTTTGCTTCAAGGATTCTGAGTTTCTTGTCATTTTTAAAAGTGATTTTTTGAAAATCTTTCAGAGTTTTTATTTGCACACCGGCTGCTTTTTCACTCGTTTTTATTTAACTTCTCGCACCTGATCATTTTCAGAAGAAAGGACTCATATTTATGTGCTGCAAATTCTCATTTCAAACCAAAATAAAGCACACATTACATTTTCACAACCAGCAGGTTTTTGTCTGTTTATTATATTCATTTGCACAGATGTATGTGAAAACTAATGGATCATGCACTCTATTATCCTACATATAATACCTCCAAAATCCAGAGATATAATGAGCCGCCTCTTTCATGTGTTGAGCTGAAGTGAGCCCTTGGAGCTTGGGGGTGAAAGCAAGATTAAATAAAAAGAACAGGACAGTGGACGAGAAGGAGGGGAAGGACATTCAGCAAAAATGAATGCAAGTAAAGAAGGAAGGATGTTATATTTAAAAAGCAAAATACAGTCAATCAGCGATCAGATTTTATTCATGCAGCAACATCACTGTGTGGAAATATCACAGTGTTGTGGGAAGTTTGCCGAATCTCTTGACAGATTTTCAAGTACCTGCTTTTCTTCTCTACCCCTCCAGGTTTAACATTTGTAGTTTCTAGTGAAGTTACTGAGAAAAATCGATTATACATTCATCGAATGCTATAACACAAATATCTGAAAATATGACTTTTCCAAATATTTAAATGAAGACAGGATTTGCTTGTATTGCAGGCTTTTTTTAATGATTTGCACATTGATATTAGCACATAGCTTAAATTTGCCCTATTCCCATAAAACCTCAGTCATGCAGGCCTAGAGACCAGTTATTGACCCTTTATGAGAAATTAGAAATATATTACATATAATCATTGTACTACAAGTACTCTACCCAGATCATGCTAAATGCTAAACTTTCTGTTATGACAACATATTTCTCATAACAGCATTTTAAATCAAGATATCCCATATAAATGGATCATGACTTGATTGGAAGAAGCAAAAGTAATAGATTTTCATCTGATTTTTTCAATATCAGGAAACCAATATAGCACCATGTGTAATAAACATAAACAATTATAGTAGTGCATATGTGGAGATTTTTTGCTCATAAGGGGAAAACACTTCCAATTAGACCCTCAGATAAGATCTAATGTCTCTGATTGGGTTAGACGGCAAGCAAGAGCTTCATATCCTGTAACTGTAACCAAATTGGTGTGACTGTTTTGTGGTTGTTGCTGTTGTCTGCGTATTTGTAGGTGTCTTTATAAAGAAGACACATATTTTTCAGCAGTTAAACAAATATATACATAGAAAAATTCCAGTATGAACCGCACAGTTCTCATTCCAAGCTGATAAAATAATGCTGACTGTCAAAGCTGCTTTATGTCTCAGTTTCATACAAGGTGTCCTTTATGGCTTCACTGAGATGAAGCCGTCTCTCTGAACACCTCGTTTTTTAACTAAGATTATTGTGGTATAATTTACCCAAGCGTTAATAAATGAGTGGTTATTAGTGCCTAGTGCCAGGTGAAAGAAAAAGCAAAATGCCAGTGAAAAAGCAGCTGAACAGTAGGCTGGAAAAAAGCTAAACCAAGTGCAAAACAAATGGCTAAAAGGGAGACAAATCATGGCTGCTGCCATCCCTACAGCCTCTTTAAGCAAACTTTTTAGCTCCCTATAATCGGGCTAAAATCTCTCAGCTGCCAAAATTACTGTAACCAGTGTGTCAAGACACCTTGCTGTACATAACGGTGAGACACAGGAAGCATCTGTGCTTTTCAGTTCTAAGTAAGAGTAGAAACATGCTAGTACCAGTCCATTTAATTTGTGCCATGTAAGTAGCCCTGGTTTTACTTACATGGCACAAAGCTGGGCAGCCAACTGCTCACAGACATGGAGCTGCACATACAGACAAAAAATACTTTAGGGAAGGTTTTTCCTGCAGGGGACACACGAATCACTTTCGAGAGATTTTCTTTTCTTCCAGATGTTACCGTTTGTCGGGGGAATCTTCTCATTTATTCCCTTATTATGATCATTTTGAGTTTCACTGTAGCAACTGCGAGAATATAATCTCATTATTACAGAGAAAAACATTCACAGAAATGTGTTCATTTCACAGTATGAACTCACCACGGCACATAACGTGTTCAAGATAACAGAGGAAATGGAAACCAGTACGCACGCCACCACGATCAGATCAAGAAGAATGTATGAAAGAACACATGTAACCAAATCTGTAATTGACTGAACAGATCTGAGTGCTGCAGAGTGGAGTGTGGGGATTTGTATGATCAAATGGGGGGGGGTGTCTAAATATAGGATACTGCTGCATGATTTCCTCCGCTAGGCCTGGGATTCACCCAGCTGAGAAAGAAAGAGGACAGGAAAGGAAAGGAAAGCTAGGGCCACACATTACAAGACAGATACAAGGAGAGATGTAAGCTTAGTCACATGGCTCTGCATCCATCCCCATCCATTACAACACAGTGGAGTGCCAGCAGCACAGTAATCTCTGAGGATCTGTCTATTAATGCTGGCCAGTGAACAATCTGTCTATGGTCTCACCATGCTATGAGTTGTAGTAATCAGCATCTTCGGCAGGTCTGTCAGAATGAAATCTCATATAATCCTGGCCAGGCTTAATTCCGACTTTTGGCAACTGAGGATGATTTTCTGCCAAACAAACATGTCTTTAAGTGTTTTTTCACAATACTGTTGTCCACTGTTTTCTGATATATGTCTCGTTTTTGGGGCTTTTCCCCCCCATTTTTTGTTTTTCCCTATTAATAGTTAGTAAGTAACTCATGTGTGTTTCATCTTTAATGATAGAAACCCTATTTTTGTAGTGGGGTTTGCAATGCAGTTTCATAAGAAATTCAAGCTCTGGTGCAACCAGGTGCCACTCAACTGTGATCAAAATGCAAATTTTCACAGATCAATACATGTTGTGTAATTCATGATCCAGTTGAAAGCAAGAAAGTTTGAAGATTCAACAGCACAGAGTTACACATATTAACACAATTCGTTTATGTAATACACCAAATTTAAAAAAAAAAAAAAAAAGTCTTATTCAGCAGCTGGTGATAATAGACTCATCAACCAGGTCAAGGTTTTGTATGGGCTTTTTATGTGGGAGACAGAAAGCGGCAGAATAAAAGAGTTTATTCATTTTTTCTTCATATTATGTGCCTGTGGAACTTTTTTTGAAATTGATGCTGATAATGTATTTTAGAGTTGTTTTAATCTAGCGTAACAGAAACCCAGCCTTTTTAAGTTTGTGAAGCTTTAGAATTGAACAATTAAGGCCTTTAACTTACTGGTTGTCTTTTTTTCATTGTAACCTTCATTTTAAGATTTTATATTACAACATGACAAAAAAAAAAGCTTTAGCTTTAAATAACTTTAAGATGGTCTCACATTTGATCCTACAATACTTTGGTATACAATAGAGTTCTGATATTTAAAAGTAAGTAATATTGTGTATTTACTTTTTACCATGTTGGACATTAATTTCTCATTTTTCCTTTTATGGAGAAGATGGAGTTTTTTATGATGTGCAGAAGTACTAAAGGCAAAATAGTAAGTTCACTTAGTCTACTATAAAAATAAGATCAGGTTCAACCAGTGACTGTAGAAAACAATCTTTTATACAGTCATTGGGTACAACCAAAAAGTATACTTACTGAAAAAAAGTGGATTAGAATTAAATAACCTTAAATGTTCTTTCATTTTAAAGCGCCATCTCTGCACTTGCCCAAATGCAATATATCGTATTATTTTATTTGTTATCTTTTTTTTCCTACATCTATCTCTATGGTTTAGCGCCACAATAGACTGGCCACCTCTCCACGGTGTCCAACCTGTCTGCGTCCCTGAAGTGAAAATTTAAGAAAATGGATCGATGAATTTTATTTTGTTTGATAGTCAGTTTCTTAGAAATCATAGATATCTAAAGAACAAAAAGGCCCACATGCAGTATACATCTTTCTGTAAGGCAGGTATGAGAAACCCGTTTTTATACTGTGGGCCACAACAGCCCGCTTTGATTTAATTTATATAGCACCAAATCACAACCGTCACTCCCATTCTGTCGGTATAAGGAGGTTTAACTGCACATTTAATTATTTGAAGATATCATGGTATAAGTATATATCTGTCAGCATGACTTGGGTTTAAGTTGTGGGAAATAAATGTGTAAGCTCACACTCAAAACCATGCAGTGGACAAGACTGGAGTCTTTCCGTGGCTAATTCTGGCCCCTGGGCCTTATGTTTGACACACCTACTGTAAAGGTGTTTGAGATGGTTAACTTAATCTGCAGCAGTGTACGGGAGTGGCTGTACCTCAGGTGGTAGAGCAGGTCAGCTGCTAACCGGTTGGTGGTTCGATCCCAGGCTCCACCAGTCTGCATGCCAAATATCCTCGGGCAAGATACTAACCCCATGTTGCTCTCTGATGCATCCATCGGAGCGTGAATGTGTATGAATGTTAGATAGTAAGCACTTAACAATTTAGAAAAAGTGTTTGTGTGATTGGGTGAATGAATTAGTTGTATAAAGCGCTTTGAGTGCTCAGAGTAGAAAAGCGCTATATAAAAACCGGTCCATATACGACGGAAAAAATACCATGGAGAAAAAGGAAGTGTACATTCAACAAAATTGCATTTATATACATTTTGGCCTGTTTTGTATTTCCGATGCTTTTTTTCCCCTTTTATTTATATAGTTCTGCTCCAAATATATAGTTTCCAAATGCAAAAACAAAAGTGAAAGATTATGCAGAAGAGAATCAGTCAAAATCAAATCAGTGGGTCTTCTAGTTACAAGCAGACCTGTCACGTTTTCATTTGTGGAATAGAAAGGCTGTGAGTGACATCCAGTGGCTTGTCGTAGACTCCAGCCTGTTGTAGAAGGACCCACCAATCAGCAGGAGGCGCTGTCACCATCCACATCTGTTCTTCTGCCGCTAACTTCCTCTCTTGGCTCCACTCTTTATCTTTTTCTGCTCGCTCGGGTTTTCTTTCTCTTCCGGTTGTCGTCTGTTCGTGTGGCAGGTATCTATTTTCCCCAACTCAGGGACTCTTAAAAAATCCTCATCAATCTGAGTGTATTTCATATGTTTGCAAAGAAACAGACAGTGATTTAGATGAGGGGCTTTCTTAATGATGGATCCATGGCAGTATTGTTTAGATGGGATCCCAAATAAAGCCTGAAAATGACGTTCAAGGCGTGTTAACGCTCTGTGTAGCAGAGCTGTAGTTTCGCAGTAGCTTCCGACCACCAGGCAGTCTTTCTAAGCACAGCCCAGCCGCACAGTCATTTTTTAAAATTGTTATTTATTTCATGTGTAGTTTTATATCATAATTCTGTTGCTACCCAGAATTTTTTCCGACGGACACAGCTGGTTGAAATGAATGAAGCATCGTTAGCCACCTGATGCTAATCCAATCCCAGTTAATACTGATGATAACTACAGATTAAGGTCTGATGCGCATTTCTCCCTCATTTTCTCTACTTTTAGATTAACCAGCGTCGAAATGGCCAAGTCTAAGAACCACACAACCCACAACCAGTGTAAGTAACTGCTGAAGTAACTGTAAAGTCGTTTTACCGAGATGTGGTGCTGTTGCGTTAGCTTTGAGGTTTAGCTACTTGCCTGTAGTTAAATATTGCAAAGCTAGCTGCTTTGTATTAATTGTCGCTCCTTTTTATTTGAACAGCTCGGAAACACCACAGGAATGGCATCAAGAAGCCACGATCACAGCGATATGAATCTCTGAAGGGGGTGCGTACTGTTACAATTTTACATGTTTGTATCTTTGAAAAAAACAAAAACAAAACGGGTTTTGTGAACATGATCTGCAAGGCAAGCATGCAGCTCATGGTCAAATCCTCTGTAGTAAAGTGTGCTTTGTATAACTTTTGTAATGAAGTGAGTGGATGTTATTGCCTTAAAATGTAATATGGAGTATTTCTAAATTTAAAACGTTGCATTGGCGCTTGCTTGCAGCAGCATTTACAGTTACAGCGTTTTCTGTCAGCCTTTTCCAGTGTGCTACTGTTACTAGTGACTTTCTAATTTGGAGAATGAATATTTTGAAAGAAAACGACAGCAATAGTATTGATAGCATTATATGCAGTGACATAATTTCAATGTGTGGACAAAAGTAGCCCAGGCAGTGTTTTCCCTGACAATTTCCTGTGAAATTATAAAATGGCTGTTTAACAAATGGTAACTCATCAGGTGTTGTACATCTGGTCAAGCTTTTTAAAGAGTAGTTTAAAGCCCTGTTTTTCCGAAATGTAATCACAATTGTAACTACTTACATCCATCATTTGTTCTTCCTAGAGTTGAGGTATTTATTTACATTTGGATCGCAGATCAGCAGCAGTTGGCGTAGCTTGATTTGATTCAATAGTGCTTTTGCATGAAGTAGCAAATACCAATCAAAAGGACCGAAACTGTGAAGCAAGCTTTTTTTCTATGTTTAGTTGGAATAGTTTTTTGCGTATTTAAGTACTGGACCCTTATTAATTAAAGTTATTAATTAATTAAAGTTATTAATTTATTTATTTTCAAGTTGTTGAAGTAATTCCCTTTGGTAACAAATCATCTCTGGAGCGTGACAAGTGGTTCATGCTCTAAGACAGGCCCTACCTAGTCTCCTTGAGGTTTCTTCCTGTTGAAAGGAAGTTTTTCTTTAGCAGTTTTGCCCAGTGCTTGCTCATAGGGTGTTTGTTGGGACAGTAGGGCCTTTACCTTGCAATATAAATTACCTTCAGGTGACTATTGTTCTGATTTTTGGAAATCCAAGTAAAACAAACATATTGAATTGAAGTATTAGCAACGTAAAGACACACCTTTGCTACAGCTGTGGGCTCGAATCATCAGAATGTGCATTCATCAATTATTTAGCTACCGCCCACCCAAGCTAATTTATTAATTCCTTAAAATGGTTGCGTTCTGGATTGATGATTAATTCAGAGACCTGCTCCCAATCAGGCATAAACACAGTGACATGACAGGCAGGTTGGTTTGAAATTATATAGATAGGCCAGTTAATTGTCATATTTATTTACTTTTTTTTTTTTTTTTTTTTTTACATTAAAGAAATTGGATCACTGCTGAAAGACCTCCTGGTTATTATTATAATCTGGTTATTAAAGTGTGTGTGTGAATGTGCAGAGTAACAGAGAGGTCCTTGGTAATTTTGGATTGTTGGATTAGGTAAGGTTTAGGTTTATCAAAGTTTCATTTAGGTTAGCACTGTTTTAATACATGATACAAAGCTGCTAACATTACTCTGTCTGCCCAAAGCTCTCGCTAACCTGTTAAAATGAAATAATTATTTTTGCATTGTGTTATTAAAGTTTATTTTGCTTCGAAGAAAACTTTCTGAACTTTCAGTTCAGTGAACCTGCTAACTACTTGTTTACTTTGTTGCAGGTGGACCCCAAGTTCCTGAGGAATATGCGCTTTGCTAAGAAGCACAACAAGAAGGGCTTGAAGGCAGCACGGAAGGCCGCTATGGAGAAATAAGCAGCTAGCCCATCACCTCATGTCTGTCAGAGTCCATTTTGTGTTACCATCATCAAAATAAAGCTATGCTTTGTTAACACACCAACATCTGATTGTTCTTTATTGAGGTTCCTGCTTCTCTCTGGTTTTATAGAATAAATTATGTTATTGGTTATTAAGGGTTTATTTCTTTCTAATGTGTCTCTAGTTTGTTCATCGAAACTGAAAGTATGTAGAAAACTGGATAATGGTTGAGTTTGAAATATTGCAAAGATTGGGGGGGGATGGTTTTAATCAGGATAGATGAAGTTTGATTGCACAACCTCAATAGAAATAAGAACTTTCTCTAGATTTCTAAAATCGCTAACAAGCTGTGACAGAAATATATTCTAATAAGGAAGGGAGTTGAATAAATCAAGTTGACTTCTAGCATCTTTTTTCCCCTTTCCTTAATCCCATGCAAAGATTTGAAACACCATGAATGGAAGTCATGAAAGTGTGATATTACCATGTGAAAACACAATCATTGCACAGGTGTTATCACATGGGTAATAACTAAAGCAATTCAACACCAGGAAGTGAAGTGATGGACCTCCTTGCTGCCAGAAAAGCTTCACCTGTCTTGACAATGATATTTACTCATTTCGTGTTTTGATGATGTTGTCAGTCTTTAACATATGGCTGCCCACTGCTTCACTGAGTGAATGGGTTAAATGCAGAGAGGAATTTCCCCACGGGGATCAATAAAGTACACTTTCTTCTTCTTTCTTTCTTTCTTTTCTTTCATATTAGACCCAAACCGCCCATACAGTGGGGCTGAGATCTGATGACTTATAGCATTTTCACATCTTTTGTGCCCTATCCATGGCAGAGAATTGTTATTCCACAAAAAAAACCTGTAGAGGTGGAGTCAACTAGAGCAAATACCCCCCCCCCCCTAAAAAAAAATGCATAGAGGCTGAACATATAGTGTATAGTGTTTGTATCTTAGGAAGTAAGTTTACTGAAAATATAGGGTAGTCAAAATGTTTTAGTTTTTTTTAATTGAAAAAAAAAGTTTAAAACTTGTGGTCGATTTTTAAACCTTTAGTAGATGGCATATAGTCATAGGAATGAACAGAATAAAATATAAAAAGAAAGAACCAAAGTGGGAACAAAATATAATTTAGTCGTAGTAAAAGTTAGTTAGTAAAACAAGTAGATTAATAGTGTTTTTTAAAAACACGAATTTCGTTATTTAAAAAACAAATCACTGAATTTGAAGATAAGATTAGGAGATGTTTTTGTGGAGTTTTGTTTTTGTTTTGTTGTTCTTGTCTATGTAATTTAGCGTTTTATTTTTATTTTCATGCAACAACGTTGTTTGCCGTCCATTAGTCGTCACTTCCGCTCACGCTCTGACTCCAGCTTGCATCATTTCTCGTGTCTTGTCAGCCGGGTTCGGACAGCATGTGAGTACCTGCATTCAAACTTAGTAATGGCCTTAATATGAAGGTTTGGTCGCAGTAACACTGCGCTGTACGGCTGTCAGTGTGAGTGAGCGACTGAACGTAATTTTTAATAAACTTTGCGTTTCCTTCAGCTACAAGCTAACTAACTGAAGCGCCGACTTACTAGCTTAACCTTCCAGCTAACAACAAGGAGGCGTCATTTCTCGGATGCGAACTGACTGCTGTGGAAAATTGATTTATCAGATTTAATTATCACTTTGGTCAAATTTAGAGTGATTATATGTCGGAGGTAGAAATAACATATATCTAGGTTTGACTTCAGGGTTAAACATGATTCCTAAAAAAAAGGGACAGCATGTTTTGCTAAGAAAGTATTGAGCTCTGACAGGTTTTTGGCACATCAAAGAATGAGAGTCAGAGTTATTATAATTTTTTAGGTTTTGCATTTAGTTTACAAATTGGTTTTGCCAGTTTCAGTTTATTGTTTGAAAATGTGCTCGGTTTTAGTCCTTTTAGTTAGGGAAGTCAGTACAGGGTTACAATAAAATACAGAAGTCTGTGAGAGAAGTTAACTCACAGTGTTGCATACCTCCAAAGTCTCAATAAACATGACTCATCAGGCAAATTGTGATTATTATTATTATTATTTTCTTTTTTTTACTAATCTAACAAATACTAAAACTACTGTAGTTTTGTGTTATTATTTTTGTTAACTTTTTTTTTTCGCATGCAGCTTTAGATTTTAGTTTTATTTTTAGTTAAGAACCTTTATCAGAGGAGCGTGAAAGGCATTCATTTAGAAAATATGCTTACAGGTAGTTTCGTTAGGCGTTGGCTCTGTTTAGTTATTTGATCAGAAACTTTTGCGTAGTGGAGTCTAAAAGTTTTTACCTTGAAAGTGAGATTTAATTATTCACTTTTATAAAATAGGCATAACTAGGGATATTTTAATAGGTGATCCTTTATAGTTCTAGTTTGTTAATGCATTAAAAAAAATTGTGCATGTGATGATCTTGGCAGGAAGTACAAACTATAATTCCTGTTCTGTGAGTGTAACATTTGAGTTTTGTTTGTCCTCACAGACGCAATGGTGGAGCGGGTTCCTGAAAACATTAACTTTCCCTCTGAAGAGGAGAAGATTATAAACTTTTGGAATGAAAAGGACTGCTTCCAGGAATGCCTCAAACAGTCCAAGAACAGACCCAGGTAAGTCCAGTTGCAAATTTCCATGTTCTTCTTGTATCTGTATGGGTTTTCTCTAGGTGCTCCCATTTCCTAACGAACAAAACATATTTACACACAAGCTGTGAATAACCTAAGATAATACTGAAATTTGGTTGAAGTGTGTTTAGATTAAGTTAGCTTTTTGCTTGGAATGTGTTGGTTCGGACAATCTCCAGTATAAACGTCTAAAAATCCACCATTTATTATAACTTATTGTAAAACACTTACGAACAGTTCTTTTAAATGTAATAGTCATAGTATAGTCAATATATGACTTATAGCTGCTAACAATCTGTATTTGAGCAGACATAATTTTGTTGTATCGCTTTAATGCTGGGTGTTTTATAAGGATTGGTTTTAAGCGTTCTGGCAGCTGGTAACTATGGAACGCCAGGACTGCCATAATGAATTAATTAAATACACCATTAAATAATTAATTAAATGTGGCAATAATTAATTAAAATTGGAATTAATTAATTAAATAAATAGTTATGATATATGTAATTAATTAATTATTGACACATTTAATTAATTATTTATGTATTTCACGTTTTAATTAATTATTGACACATTTAATTAATTAATTATTGACATATTTAATTAATTATTTATGTATTTCACATTTTAATTAATTATTGACACATTTAATTAATTATTGACACATTTAATTAATTATTTAATGATATATTTATTTATTTCATTTTGGCAGTCCTGACGCCTGGCTCTCATCATGAAATAATTTTATCTGTCAGCCTCACCCATCAAACTCAGGGGGCGGGGTTAACGCTGATCGAGTCAAAACCATTGCTTTGGCCTGGTGGCCATTGTTTCTAGCACACAACAACCGGCATGTGGAAGCTAACAGAACTGAGCTTTGAAAAACCCTGTTTGTGTGTTACCAAATACCGTTTTAATATTTTTTAGCCGAGAATGTAGTGGTTTAATCTTCATGTGTCTGGTCGGTTTGTCAAGATACAGCCTCTTTGCAAAAGTGTTTCGATGATTTCGGAGATGTCGTCCCAGTCTCACGGCAAAGCGTGGGATAGACCCGCTCGCCTCGCAAGCAATCCCACCGACAAAGCGCAGGCCCCGGTACACAGCTGTAGTAACCCCCGCTGACTTCTTTTACTGAGGTTATATTTATCGGTGTTTTATTTCCTGATGTTCTTATGTGTCCTACGTGTTTCAGTCGCCAATTCTGAATTATAACTAACATTAAAAACATGTTTAAGGAGGAGAGAGAGCAAATAAATCTGTTTAACATCTGATCTTTGGGTTTTTGTTCAGTAATCAGCGTGACCTGTGTATAAACACATAAAAGAGATAACGTTGGTGTTTCCGTCATGTAGTAACTGCTGGCTTTAACTGTACAAAGGTTGTTCGACACTATGAAACACATACAGACTTCATGATGTTCGGCTAATATTTTTATTGTGAATATTAATCATGCTGACCTCGCTCTGTACACCACGCAGCGAGGTCAGCATATCCACGATATCCTCAGCTCCATGAGTTAACACAAAGTTTCCCAGCTGACTATCTAACTGCCAACTATTCCAGAGACGTGAAAATATACAGCATCGGGGCGATCGTGGCTCAAGAGTTGGGAGTTCGCCTTGTAATCGGAAGGTTGCCGGTTCGAGCCCCAGCTTGGACAGTCTCGGTCGTTGTGTCCTTGGGCAAGACACTTCACCTGTTGCCTACTGGTGGTGGTCAGAGGGCCTGGTGACGCCAGTGTCCGGCAGCCTCGCCTCTGTCAGTGCGCCCCAGGGTGGCTGTGGCTACAATGTAGCTTACCATCACCAGTGTGTGAATGTGTGTGTGAATGGGTGGATGACTGGATATGTAAAGCGCTTTGGGGTCCTTAGGGACTAGAAAAGCGCTATATAAATACAGGCCATTTACCATTTACCAAAGAAAAGTGTAAGAGACTCAGCAGCAGATTAGAATAACAGTTATACATTTAATAAATCACCAAATGAATCCAAGAAACGAGCAAACCTGTTCCGACAATTTGAGTTTGTATTCCCTCAGCTGCAGACTCGCTGCTGTTTAAATGTTTGAAAAGGAAGATTAGATATAAACAAACGTCAAACATAGACTCAGTCTGCCTTCACATTTGATATGAGGCCAGCACGTATAGTGGCCTCAGCAGGCTATTACTGAAATACACGTGCTATATCTTAAACTATGATATAAACAGGGAGGTCCTATTAACATGTTTAGTTTTAAAGGACACCTTCCTGCCTTTAGTCTCATTCATGAGCAGTATTCGTTTTCTTCTAACATCCAGAAGTCTGCACAATGTGTTTCATAGTTTGTAACAAGCCTTTGACAGGTAAACATAACATGACCGAAAAAGCAAAAAAAAAAAAAAAAAAAAAAAAGAGAGAGAGAGAGAGAGAGAGAGAGAGTGTTGACATAAGAAGAGAAAATGCTCTCAATTATGGAGACAGGCAAATGGTTCATTTATGTTTGATGTGTGTTTATTCCTCCCTAAATATCGTCGGTGAAGTTCGCCATGCACGTCAGATTTTCCTGCGCATTTTTATACCTCTGCCAACAGAGAGAGAAAAAAAATCACATTCTAACAGACAGCTGGTGCTTAGAATACAGTTGAATAACTATTAAAAAACAGATGATATTTAGATGATAGTTCAGTCTAACACATGTGCCAGTGAACCATTAAACGTCTGTGAAACTATGCAGTTATGAAACGTAACTTTAACCTCAGCCAAACCGATTTGCTCAGTTGTAAATAAAACAGCGAAGTAAACGTGACCCGACAGACAGAACCTGAGTGAATGAAGTCCAGCGTTTAACCACTGAGAGCTAAAACTCAGCTGAGGTTTGAAAGCTGTGTGCCGGTGATTGGACATCAGCCGCTGATAAAGCTGGTTCGCCTATAAAGTGCTCTGTAAGGAAACGAGCTCCAGCAGCTCTGCGCTCGGGGAAAATACTATATTTACTTATCTTGTGCAGTTAAACTGTGACTATCACCAGGTAACTAGGCGTGTTTCTTGAATTAGCAGCAGGTGTTAAACAGCTGACAGATGAGGAGGAGGATGCATGCAGGTAAACTGAGGGTCTGCTGAGCTGATCGCTGGTTTCGTGAGAAAAATGTCAGCTCGTTCTTTATGTTACAGAAGCACAGAGACACAAGACCAGGCGGAAAGAGACGATCGTTCGGTGAAAATGAGAATCTGCGAATGCAACATGTGGAACACGGAGAGTGGAATATGTAAACAAACCGGTTAATGTACCCCCTCGGTGCGCTCTGCATGCTAACTGTTAGCAGAGCTAGTGAAATCTCTGAAAACATCTGAGCACTTTTGCAAACATGTTCTATGTTGACAACCTGACCAGACATACGGCGCGACATTCGCGGCTAAAACACTGTTAAAAGTGTAGCTGGTGACAGAAAAACGGGGTATTTTAAAACTACACCACCACCATTGCTGCCTGTGATTTGATCTGCATTCTGGGATAACTGGCTGCCCCAAGTCTACACAAGCAATCGATTATCTAGGATCGACCTGTTTTGACTTACTTTGCACGGCAACCAATCAAATGTTAGAGAAGCTGCATGGGCAGCGTTAACCCCGCCCCCTGAGTTTGATGGGTGAGGCTGACAGATAAAATTATTTCATGACGAGAGCCAGGCGCCAGGACTGCCAAAATGAAATAAATAAATATATCATTAAATAATTAATTAAATGTGTCAATAATTAATTAAATGTGTCAATAATTAATTAAAATGTGAAATACATAAATAATTAATTAAATGTGTCAATAATTAATTAATTAAATGTGTCAATAATTAATTAAAATGTGAAATACATAAATAATTAATTAAATGTGTCAATAATTAATTAATTACATGTGTCATAACTATTTATTTAATTAATTAATTCCAATTTTAATTAATTATTGACACATTTAATTAATTATTTAATGGTGTATTTAATTAATTCATTATGGCAGTCCTGGCGTTCCATAGGTAACAGCCAGAGAAAATAGTTGTATTTCCTGATTGTCCAGTTTTATTTCTTACCAGTGTCTGAGTCATGTGAGGTCCATTGGAAAAAACAAGGTAGCTATGAAAAGTGTGTATGGTGTATGGTAGTATAATATCAGAAAGCACAAATACTGTGTTATCATTGCGTCACAGCTATGATGTTCTAGATTCAAACCTGATTATCAGCTGGGCCTTTTCTGTTAGAAATTTGCATATTCTTCTTGTATCTGTATGTTTGTTTGTTTTTTTTTGTTTGTTTGTTTGTTTTTGGAGTCAGCTCCAGCCCCTCGTTGACCTTGACTGGATAAGTGGTTAAGAAAATAACCTGTTGTTTACCTCAGGTTAAAACTTGGCTCTCAAAAAAAGTGTAATGAAAGTCAAAGTGAAAGTAAAGTGTTACACTTTCCATTATTCTTTCATAGCTTAGGATCATATCTGTGTTATTTTCATATTCATTCTTCAAATTTGACTTGCAGATCAAATCAGGAAGCTTTTCTCAATCTACACTCTTAACTAAAGTTAAAACATTTATTTTCATCAGCAACTGTGAGAAGGTTATTTATGCTTTAATTACATGGAGACTGGATTACTGTAATTCATTATATATTGAATTGAGTAAAAACACTAATATCACAGTTGTTATTACTGGTGTGTCAAAGTGCAGCTCCTAGACTCCTGACTGGTACCTGGAAGGATGATCATATTTTGCCTGTTTTTAAATCGTTACACTGGCTTTTTGTGAAAATATTATTACTCATATATAAGTGATTGTAAGAAAATGATCCAGGTTATGACCCATGTCGTTCACTTAGATATCTCACTCAGATATCCTGTGTCCCACATTGCTCACTCCAGCGATAAGCAGATTTTAGTAATTGCAAATTCCTTATTGTCTCATATTCCTGACCGGAGATTGTCTCATACAGCCCAAGTCCAAAACTCTGGAATTGGGTCATCTACCTACTAATAGTATTTAAATACCAGCTGAAATCATACCTCTTTTTAATAGCTTTCTCAGATTCTGACTTACAGTGTCATTCTCCCTAATGTGTCTCTCTTATTATTTTATGATTTATTATTCTCTAAATATTAAAACTTTGTGCCTTTTCATTTGATTATTTTTATTGGTCTTAAATGATTTGTTTTTCTTTTAAGTATTGATAGATTTATTTGCTGTGTGCTGTATAAATAAATGTATAGCATGTTGCGAGTTTGTTTTACCAGTTAACAAAAATGCTGTTCCACATAGAAGTATTCAAGATTTGCATTTGCTACCTATCTCTCAAACCAGGTACACCTTCTACGATGGACCTCCCTTTGCTACTGGTCTACCCCACTATGGTCACATCTTAGCTGGTACCATCAAGGACATTGTTACTCGCTTTTACCACCAGAGTGGCTTCTATGTGGACCGGCGCTTTGGATGGGACTGTCATGGCCTACCTGTGGTAAGAATTTGCCATAGCTGTCTTTTTAATGTTTCAATTCAATGTTACAATGTGGTCTGTTAATATTTAGTATTTGTCAAATCCTGTGTGTTTTATGTAGGAGTATGAGATTGATAAGACTTTGGGGATCAAAGGACCAGAAGATGTGGCCAAAATGGGCATTGCTGAGTACAACAAGCAATGCCGAAGCATTGTAATGAGATACTCCAACGAGTGGGAGGTGAGTCCAGTGTATCTGACTAAGAGCAAAACACAGTTTACACTAAATAGTTGGGCTAGGTTCATGTTGAATGTTGTGGTGAATTCCTTGCCATTTGTAAGCCTGCATAACGAGTGACCTTCTAAAGTAGTTGTAAATATGTGTTACCTCTAAATTCATATCATAAAAATCTATAACAAATCGCCCTGCATATATTTACCATGGTAATTTGTTCTTTTCATTTTCACGTGCGTTTGTAATTGTATCTAGGCTTCAGTAAAGCGAATGGGACGATGGATTGACTTCCAAAATGACTACAAGACCCTTTACCCATGGTTCATGGAGACTGTCTGGTATGTATGTAAAAAGGGGAAAAAATGCACGTTTTTATAAAGACTTGTTTTGACTGCAGCAATTGCAAAAACATGGTGTGGGGCTATGGAAGGGTGCTTTTGGATTGGCAATGTGCAAATTTCTGAACACAAATGCAGCCAGTTTATTTCAACAATGAGCAGCAGAATCTACCAAGAGCAGTGCAAATCAATGAAATGCACCTGAAAGAGAATCTGTATATTCATGGGGACTAAGTAGGGTCTCTGAGGTTTTGGGTAGCTGTTATCTGGCTAAATCTGACAGCTCAGGCAGAACGCAGGATTTATCCTGAGAGGGGGTGCTTTGTCATTAAATAAGACCAACACGCATGATGTGTGTCAGACACACAAACCATTACTTCATGTTAGGTCCTGACTATTCGGGCATTAAGTTGCAAATACAGTGGGGCAAAAAAGTATTTAGTCAGCCACCGATTGTGCAAGTTCCCCCACTTAAAATGATGACAGAGGTCAGTAATTTGCACCAGAGGTACACTTCAACTGTGAGAGACAGAATGTGAAAGAAAAATCCATGAATCCACATGGTAGGATTTGTAAAGAATTTATTCGTAAATCAGGGTGGAAAATAAGTATTTGGTCAATAACAAAAATACAACTCAATACTTTGTAACATAACCTTTGTTGGCAATAACAGAGGTCAAACGTTTACTATAGGTCTTTACCAGGTTTGCACACACAGTAGCTGGTATTTTGGCCCATTCCTCCATGCAGATCTTCTCGAGAGCAGTGATGTTTTGGGGCTGTCGCCGAGCAACACGGACTTTCAACTCCCGCCACAGATTTTCTATGGGGTTGAGGTCTGGAGACTGGCTAGGCCACTCCAGGACTTTCAAATGCTTCTTACGGAGCCACTCCTTTGTTGCCCGGGCGGTGTGTTTTGGATCATTGTCATGTTGGAAGACCCAGCCTCGTTTCATCTTCAAAGTTCTCACTGATGGAAGGAGGTTTTGGCTCAAAATCTCACGATACATGGCCCCATTCATTCTGTCCTTAACACGGATCAGTCGTCCTGTCCCCTTGGCAGAAAAACAGCCCCATAGCATGATGTTTCCACCCCCATGCTTCACAGTAGGTATGGTGTTCTTGGGATGCAACTCAGTATTCTTCTTCCTCCAAACACGACGAGTTGAGTTTATACCAAAAAGTTCTACTTTGGTTTCATCTGACCACATGACATTCTCCCAATCCTCTGCTGTATCATCCATGTGCTCTCTGGCAAACTTCAGACGGGCCTGGACATGCACTGGCTTCAGCAGCGGAACACGTCTGACACTGCGGGATTTGATTCCCTGCCGTTGTAGTGTGTTACTGATGGTGACCTTTGTTACTTTGGTCCCAGCTCTCTGCAGGTCATTCACCAGGTCCCCCCGTGTGGTTCTGGGATCTTTGCTCACCGTTCTCATGATCATTTTGACCCCACGGGATGAGATCTTGCGTGGAGCCCCAGATCGTGGGAGATTATCAGTGGTCTTGTATGTCTTCCATTTTCTGATGATTGCTCCCACAGTTGATTTTTTCACACCAAGCTGCTTGCCTATTGTAGATTCACTCTTCTCAGTCTGGTGCAGGTCTACAATACTTTTCCTGGTGTCCTTTGAAAGCTCTTTGGTCTTGGCCATGGCGGAGTTTGGAGTCTGACTGTTTGAGGCTGTGGACAGGTGTCTTTTATACAGATGATGAGCTCAAACAGGTGCCATTCATACAGGTAACGAGTGGGGGACAGAAAAGCTTCTTACAGAAGACGTTACAGGTCTGTGAGAGCCAGAGATTTTCCTTGTTTGAGGTGACCAAATACTTATTTTCCACCCTAATTTACGAATAAATTCTTTACAAATCCTACCATGTGGATTCATGGATTTTTTTTTCACATTCTGTCTCTCACAGTTGAAGTGTACCTCTGGTGCAAATTACTGACCTCTGTCATCATTTTAAGTGGGGGAACTTGCACAATCAGTGGCTGACTAAATACTTTTTTGCCCCACTGTATATGCTGTACTCTTGAGTTTTTGGTTTCTTTTTCTCTGCATGCTTTGTGACAGTGCAGTTGTTTGTTTTAGCCAACCGAAGTAATCAGACTGATCTGGTTGCACCAGCTTCTGCAAAATCCCAAAATACATTCAGTGAGACTTGACCATTATGTTGTAGAATTTAAACAATTGCCTGTTGTGTTCTATGTCAGTGTGATCCCACACCAATTCAGTAATGTTGTCTGATATGGTAAATGGATACTTATTATAGTGCTTTTCTACTCCAGTTGAACACTCAAAATATTTTGTTTTTCCATTCTATGTTCAGATTTTTTTTCTATCCATCTATGCTTTTACTACGTGGGCAGTATGTTTGGGATCATTGTAATGAATGAAAATGAAGCTGTTGCCAATCACATGCTTTACTGGTGGTATTGCATGGTGGTGTGACAGTACTTTGCAGCCTTCATAGTTCAATCAATTTCGACAAGCTCTTCAATGCCACTGGCTGAAATGCAACCCCAAACCATGGCAGAACCTCCACGTGTCTTACAAATCACTGTAGACACTCACTGTTGTATCTGTCTCCTGACCTCCTCCATACATATTGATGAGGAGAAATCTCCAGTTTGGATTCTTCACTCAGTCAGACCTGCTGTCACTGATTTTCAGTCCAGTTCTTGTGCAATTTGGCATACCCCAGGCTTTTCTCTATGTTTCCCTTCCTTAAGAGTAGATTCTTGACAGCTATCCTTCCACTGAGAGCATTTCTGATGAAGCTTCAGTGAAAAGCAGATAGAGGGACAGATGCATCTCTCAGGTTTTCCATAAAACTTTACAGCATGCTGAGATACACGATTTTTCATCTAAAATTTGCTCTTTCTCAAAGAATCTGAAAGAATTGGTTCTCCTCTAAGTTTGACATAACATAACATTGACAATAACAGACAACTTGCAGGTGTAAGAAACTACAACTAAAAGGCTTTTTGTCAATTTTTAACCAACAAATTATTGAGTTGACCTTGAATACCTTGGTGGATACAATACATAATTTAACAAGTAACTTTACCCCACTCTACACCCCTACAAAGTTTTATCAGAATTCATTCAAAACCTTTTAAGCTTTTGTGTTTAAAGACAAAAGTGCATGCAAACACTATGAGGTGTGGCTCAAGAGATTTGCACGCTATTGAAAATGAAAGTTATTTATGGATATAGAGCCCTCTGCATGTACACTCAAAATCTTAACAAGTATATTTGTCTTATTTCTAGTTAAAATATCTCATTACACTTAAAATAAGACAAAATCAGCTACAAAGCAACATTCCAGTAAGCTATATGAACTTGTTTCAAGACAGTGAATCTTGTAACTAGAGAAAAACTAAATAATTTTCACTTGTTTCATTGGCAGATTTCTTTTCACTTATTTCAAGTCAAAATATCTTGTATTAAGTGAAAAAAGCAACATGTTTAGCTTGTGTTAGTCAGTTGTTTTCTTCCTTCAGATGCTCAATGTCAAGACTTCCTCTGTAACATTTAAATAGCCATGTTGAGGGCAGGAAATATGCTCTGTTCTACACATTTAGGTTTGTGAACAGTCAAAACAACATTGTGTTCACATAACATTGTGCACAGCTTTCGTAGTTTATTGCATATTAAGATAAATGTAGAAGAGTGCAAGTCCCAGCTTTATGTCTTTGTATGCAGTGCTTGTGCACTGTTATATATTGTAATACTTGCATCAGAATTCACTCTCTGGTGATAATAGATGATGCATTTGATGCAAAATATATCTATGGATTCCCTGTGAGAAGTGAGGATGAGCATCCCTTTGCACTCATATTGGTTATTAATTAAAGGCTTTAGCAGGAAAATAAGTTTTGAAATTCGTCAGTAATACAGCCTGTGGGAGAATATAAAATGGTCTTTAACTTAACCTTCTCTCATTTCTTCTCACCACTGGCCCATGACCTGACTCTTTTCATAAATGCTCTGTCATATTTGATGAATGCTATGTGGGAAATCAGTCTGAACGATTTTTAACTGTTACCAGAGAGATAAAGCTAACAATTTTATGTATTCATGTGTGAAACTGTTGCAATTTAACTTACTAGACACAGAATCTTTGAAACTTGTTGCGTTTTGTGGAGTTGATGTTTTCTTCTTTATTTTAAAATGTTTGTTTTCTTTCTCTCAGGTGGGTTTTTAAACAGCTGTATGACAAGGGTCTGGTGTACCGAGGTGTCAAAGTTATGCCTTTCTCCACTGCCTGCAACACCCCCTTGTCCAACTTTGAGGCCAATCAGAACTACAAGGTTGGCACAGAACATTACCTCTTTACATATTTGCTGGTGTAATGTAACACGGCTATTGTTGCCTCTATTGTAAGTGCAGGTACTGTACTTCTTAAAACAAAGTTGACCTTGTTTCTATGCTTAATGCTTGTCTCCAGGATGTTCAGGACCCCTCGGTGATTGTCAACTTCCCACTGGTTGAGAATGAGGATGTTGCTTTGATTGCCTGGACAACCACACCATGGACACTGCCGAGCAACCTGGCCCTGTGTGTGAACCCAGAATTACTTTATGTCAAGGTCAAAGGTGAGCAAAGAACATAGCACACATCTTGTGCTACAACAATAATAATAATGGATTGGATTTATATAGCGCTTTTCAAGGCACCCAAAGCGCTTTACAATACCACTATTCATTCACTCTCACATTCACACACTGGTGGAGGCAAGCTACGGTTGTAGCCACAGCTGCCCTGGGGCAGACTGACAGAAGCGAGGCTGCCATATCGCGCCATCAGCCCCTCTGGCCAACACCAGTAGGCGGTAGGGTAAAGTGTCTTGCCCAAGGACACAACGACCAGGACAGAGAGCCCGGGGATCGAACCGGCGACCTTCCGGTTACAGATACGCTTCCCAACCCCCTGAGCCACGGTCTCCCCCAAGGGTTGCTGTTTCTTCAAGTCATTGCAGTTATGCACCTCGTTCCTTACAATCAGTGGTTTTACACTTTTTTAACTCAGCCAATTACTAAATGCTACAGTAAAGAGGAGCAGGTCACTGTAACTGTAAAAATGTAAACGAGGAATGCAGCAGAAAATAGTTAATCTTGTAAATTGGTAGATCAGTATATTTATTTTACCACTTAATGCATACTTGGTATTATCATTTATTGATAACATGACATATGTGCTCTTAATGATTGATACAGTTGAGTATAAGTGGAAGTGCATTCAAAAATGATTCTGTTTTATGTGAGGAGTGAGTGATTTCTCCCTGTGATGAATGCCAATAGACGTTAGTTGCTTTATCAGCAATTTAGCCTAAAACAGACTTGGCTAAGGAGAATTAAGAGTCTAAAGAACAAATGTATTCATTTTTTGTATCGTCTACTGTAGTGTTTCCCAACCTTTGGGAGCCACGGCACATATTTCACATTAGAGAAATCACACGGCAAACAAAAATGTCACCAAAAGCATATTGATGATTTTTCTCCATGTACCAGGCATAGCGGTTTGTCCCCAGTATACCTTTTTTTGCTTTCTTCTGACCACTACTCTTGCTAGGGCCTTCATCTGGGTTGAAATTTTCTCCAGGACCCAGGTCAGATTGACTACTTTTTCGTTTCAAATATTTATTTATTGCTATTATGCTCAGTGTTATCTCACTTGCAGCATGTCCTCTTCTGTTTACTGGCAGTTGGCAATCTATTTAATTGGAACAACAGGTTGTACTGCCCTCTAGCGGAAGAGAATGTAATTGTTCTGCCCATTACTCACGCAGGTCGCTTAGAGTACCAGTCAGGTGAAACCACATAATCTTCCACGGTACACCTGATCATTTCTTGCGGGACAGTGGTTGGGAAACACTGATCTACTGAATGCATATAAATTCCAGTGGCACTGTGACACATTTAGTTTATGGAACTGTTAACTGCACAGTCTCATTTTGTGACATTAGCAGTATACGGCATAGCAATTTCAGCATATGTAACCTTCAGCTGAAAATTTCTCTCACTCTTATCATATCGCCATGATAGAATCATGGAACATGGTGATTAAAGGCAGCTAAGGCCAGCTGTGTTTAGTGAAGTTGTTTCGTAATCTAGCCAGGTTAAATAAAGAAAACAAATAACAGCCACCTTTGTGCTGCTGAAAACTCTAGCTTCAGGCTCGACATACCACTCTAACCCATTAATCTTCCTTTGCAGTGCACCACTCAGGACAACTAGTTTTGTTAAATGATAGTGCTTAAATGCTGATGCCTGAGGCAAAACTTTTCTGACTGAAAATCTTGTTTCCCTTGTGGCTTTAGTGTTTTGGACCACAGTATCAGCTGATAGATGTTTGTTTTCTTTTAATTCAGAAAGAACAAACAAGAACAAATTAGCTGAAGAGGAGTGCTGCCTTTGCAAATTGCACCCGTAGGAAATAATGGACCCGTAATGTGTTGGTGTGACTGGAACTTTGTTTTTATCTTCAAACAAAACACACAGGCAGTAACTTGCATGAACATCAGTTATGATCATGCAGGATTTATCCTTAAGTGAAAATACAATCACCCACCTAAATTGCTCCTTTCAGGTTTAAACAACAGAATCTTACATAAGAGTGTTTGTGCTAATGGCCAACATGCATTAAAGTAAAGGCATTAAAGTATTTTTGCAATTTTAAGCAATAACTTTTAAACAGAAAACTTTCCCTATAGTCTGCAAAAAAAGAGAGTACAGCTAGACTACAATTTAATATATTACAGATGTTTTGTTTACTAGTTAAAAGACACATTTTTAACAACCTTAATCCAGTTTTTATTCTGCTGAACAACAATACTGTACACAAACCCATTTTCCAGTTTCTTAATGAAAACTAATGCAGAAGTCTAATTCAACATTCTTACAATAAATCCTGCTTTCTTGAAGGTCACAGGGGTTAATGGAAGTTTCAGAAAAAGTGTTTGTTTTTGTTTGTCATGATTTAGTTTGCGGTGCTGTTATTTTGTTCAGTCCATTCATTTTAATTAATTGCATGGCTGTTGTATAAAGAGCTACACCAATGAAAGCTAGTTGATGAAACAAAGTAGGCATTTTTTCCCAATTTTTTTAAATGCAAAAATACAAAACTTTTGCAATAATTAGAGGGTTAATTAATTATATTTATATAGCCATATACAGTGGGGCAAAAAAGTATTTAGTCAGCCACCGATTGTGCAAGTTCCCCCACCTAAAATGATGACAGAGGTCAGTAATTTGCACCAGAGGTACACTTCAACTGTGAGAGACAGAATGTGAAAAAAAAAATCCATGAATCCACATGGTAGGATTTGTAAAGAATTTATTCGTAAATCAGGGTGGAAAATAAGTATTTGGTCAATAACAAAAATACAACTCAATACTTTGTAACATAACCTTTGTTGGCAATAACAGAGGTCAAACGTTTACTATAGGTCTTTACCAGGTTTGCACACACAGTAGCTGGTATTTTGGCCCATTCCTCCATGCAGATCTTCTCGAGAGCAGTGATGTTTTGGGGCTGTCGCCGAGCAACACGGACTTTCAACTCCCGCCACAGATTTTCTATGGGGTTGAGGTCTGGAGACTGGCTAGGCCACTCCAGGACTTTCAAATGCTTCTTACGGAGCCACTCCTTTGTTGCCCGGGCGGTGTGTTTTGGATCATTGTCATGTTGGAAGACCCAGCCTCGTTTCATCTTCAAAGTTCTCACTGATGGAAGGAGGTTTTGGCTCAAAATCTCACGATACATGGCCCCATTCATTCTGTCCTTAACACGGATCAGTCGTCCTGTCCCCTTGGCAGAAAAACAGCCCCATAGCATGATGTTTCCACCCCCATGCTTCACAGTAGGTATGGTGTTCTTGGGATGCAACTCAGTATTCTTCTTCCTCCAAACACGACGAGTTGAGTTTATACCAAAAAGTTCTACTTTGGTTTCATCTGACCACATGACATTCTCCCAATCCTCTGCTGTATCATCCATGTGCTCTCTGGCAAACTTCAGACGGGCCTGGACATGCACTGGCTTCAGCAGCGGAACACGTCTGGCACTGCGGGATTTGATTCCCTGCCGTTGTAGTGTGTTACTGATGGTGACCTTTGTTACTTTGGTCCCAGCTCTCTGCAGGTCATTCACCAGGTCCCCCCGTGTGGTTCTGGGATCTTTGCTCACCGTTCTCATGATCATTTTGACCCCACGGGATGAGATCTTGCGTGGAGCCCCAGATCGAGGGAGATTATCAGTGGTCTTGTATGTCTTCCATTTTCTGATGATTGCTCCCACAGTTGATTTTTTCACACCAAGCTACTTGCCTATTGTAGATTCACTCTTCCCAGCCTGGTGCAGGTCTACAATACTTTTCCTGGTGTCCTTCGAAAGCTCTTTGGTCTTGGCCATGGCGGAGTTTGGAGTCTAACTGTTTGAGGCTGTGGACAGGTGTCTTTTATACAGATGATGAGCTCAAACAGGTGCCATTCATACAGGTAACGAGTGGGGGACAGAAAAGCTTCTTACAGAAGACGTTACAGGTCTGTGAGAGCCAGAGATTTTCCTTGTTTGAGGTGACCAAATACTTATTTTCCACCCTAATTTACGAATAAATTCTTTACAAATCCTACCATGTGAATTCATGGATTTTTTTTTCACATTCTGTCTCTCACAGTTAAAGTGTACCTCTGGTGCAAATTACTGACCTCTGTCATCATTTTAAGTGGGGGAACTTGCACAATCGGTGGCTGACTAAATACTTTTTTGCCCCACTGTATAAATCATTTTACAGCAACATGTTAACAGGAAATGCAAATGTATAATTAATAACCTCTGGAAAAAAAATCAGCTATTGTTTATTTATGGCATTAACACTTGTTTTTCCTATTTTAATGTATCAAGATGTGTTTTTTGGCTTTAGCTGGTAGGGGTGCGTGTGTGCGAGAGACATTGTGTAGCTCAAACCTGAAAATGTGGCTGAATCTCAAATCAGGCCACTCAAAAAAAGCCTTGTCCTTGTTCAAATATAAAAAAACGATACTCAAGAGAGGTGGCTACTGTTTTTCTGTTACCCTCCTGCTGTAGGTTTTGGTTCCCTATGAGAGAAACTGGTGGGTTTTTAAAAGGATGACCTAGATTCCTTTTACTTTGGCGTAGTGCAGATGATACTGTAGGGGGCAGTGTTGAAGCACAGTCTGTTATCATTACTGCACCGCCTGTGCTGCATGGGAGACCGCCTTGGAATACCAATGAATGTGGTCTTTTTTTTGTATCAGCTCAGTCTCTTTTTATCTCTCCTTGTTCACTCACTCGATCTTCATCCCAGTTCTTCCTACTCTTTTCTTAGCGCTTTCTTTGCTTTCAAATCCACCTGTTTTCGTCCTTCCTTGTGCTTATTCCTTCTCAGTCCGTCTCTTTTAACGTCTGCCTGTTTCCCTCGCTGCTTTTGTCGCTGTTTGAGTTGGGGGCTGTCAGCAGGTCTGAACTGTGCAGTCATTTGTCACACGACTGAGGGGAAGAAACATCTTTTATTGATGCTGCCCTCTTGTCGCTCTTTTTTGTGTCTCAGTGTCTCAGGCCATTTGGTTTTTGCCCTCTTCACAAGTGTCATCTTTGCTGTTACTGGGGACTCGTCTTTTTATGTTTCTTACAATCTGTTTTTGGCTGTATGTAGAAGAAGGTTCAGTTCTCCCCCCTCAGTGATGGCTGTATGACAGCTATCATTATTATTATGATGATGATAATGGACCCTATCAGAAACAAGATGTTACATCACTGTTACTATTATTATTCACAAATGGACCTTCAGACATGAATACAGCACAGCTATGAGACGAATGGATCTGAGCCATGTTGGATGAGTTGCTATTTATCATCACCTGAAATTCAGGTCAATAAAGATAAATCATACTGCTGTGGCTATTTACATGACAGCCTTTGAAAAATCACCAGGATACCCCCCACGCATCACATCATAGAAATCTGCCTTGTCATTCCCCTTTTATTATACATACTGCGAGATTTCAAAACTATATGGAAAAAGGGGAAAATGCAACAGGGACCTGGTTTCATTTTTAGCTATTTATACTATGAGATTGAGCAACTGGAGGACCAGGTTCACTGTCGTATCTTTTTATTATTCATTTATTTTTTTCCCCAGTTCTATTTATCTAATTTATGGGTCTGCTCTGGACTTGCTAAATGTTCAAAGATGGTGTGATGAAGAGCTGAAAACAGCCACGTTTTCATCACAAAAAAAAGGAGGGAATGAGTAATGATGGAAAAAAATAAATAACTAGCTGTTGCACACAGTCAAGCGTAAGTTCTTATATCTGTTTATACATACGTACTTATGTACATTTATTATGAATTTTAGCCAAAATTAAAGATTAAGAGGTTTAAGATTAAGCGATCACAGTGTGGAACAGTCAAAAGGCCCCGAGCTGGTGACTGGTGAGGCAGATCGCTGTAATAAGGTCTCAACAGGTCCGTTAAACATACAGGAGTCTGGCCGTGTAGGGCTTTATATGTAATTAAAAAACATTTTTTAAGTGCATTTCTGAATTTCCTTTTTTCCTTTTAGATGCTAATGAAAAAAAGCAAGAACAGAGGTGATGTGTGGCCATCGGCTAATTTGTTAGCAACCTAGCTGCTGTGTTCTGGACTATTGAGAGGACTGAGCAATGAAAGTAAAAAGTCTGTTGCCATAAGCTAGTGTGAAAAAATGTAATTGTCTATTATGTGTGTATTAATTAGAAGTTATAGGAGTACATCCCCAATGCTCTAAATGACTGTTAAGTAAAAAATAAAGATGTTTATGTTAATAGTGTTATTACACGTGAAGAAAATGCACTAGTTACATCCTCAGAAATCTTTGTTGCTGACCAGCAGTGCACGCCTAAAGATATGAAGTTTGCTGTTATAGGTTCTTTGCTTAATGAATGACCATTTGTGATCCATTTCAGATGTAGACAAACTAAAAATTTGTCAGTGTTGAAAGTGTTTGTGGTTAAAGTGCACCTACATTTAACAGTAGCAAATTTATTGGTAAAAGGAGTCTTTGGTTAATGATTTATCTGGATTGATGCTCTCTATAGGTGTGATGGGGAAAAAAGCAAGAAAATTACAAAAAAAACCCAAAAACCAACGTGATTTTCTATTTTGTCTCTTAGATAATACCACACACAAGACCTACATCATGATGGAGGCAAGACTGGGGGCTCTGTTTAAGTCAGAGAGCGAGTACACTATCCTTGACAAGTGAGTACAAAAGCTATATAAGTGAAGAAAAAGATAAAAAGTTCAAAGGATTAAATTTTTAAAAATGTGCACACTTCAGTCTGTTGGCACCAAAGTGCAGCGGTCTGTTGCTGAGCTACTGGGGAAGTAATTTCCCTTAGGTGAATAATACTGTACAATACAGTCCTACTTTATTAACAAGAAGTCAGCTAGCAACCAGAGCTGTGAATAAAGGGTACACAAAATACGAGCCAGCAGCTGCTGTTTCTTTTTGTTAGTAGCATTTCTAGATTTGTGCCCTGATTGCTGGCGTCATGACTTACGTTAGTTGCCTTAATTTGCTTTCCAAAATTAAAGCTGTTTCAGCTGACAAATGCTTCTGAAAAGCAATAAAGAGAAACAAACCGCGTTGTGTTATGTAGTTACTGAAGCATTTCTAGATTTTTATTTTTTGTTTTTAGTCTCAATTTAATTGGAAAAAGTTGAAGTGAAAGTCTAGATAACAATACATGATTGTTTTGGAAATATAGTTGTTATTATATAATTATAGTTATTTATGTAATGTTAACATTTTGTACTTGAAACCCAGCTGCTGCCTTTTTCAACGAGTAAGAAACTTGTATTTAATGTTTCTTGTCAAAGGTTTTTTGTTGAGTTATGACTTTAAAATTTATAACAGCCAGATTAGGAGAGGTTGTATTTTACCAGCTAAGTGTTGTTCTTTGCAGCAGAAAGGGGAACAATTCCAATTTCTCAGCTCACTGGATGAGTCTGGAGCACAGGGAAAGCACATAGCAGAAAAAAATAAAGCGTAGTGAGATGACGAAAACAAGTGAGTGAATAAAGACTACAGAATTTACTGAAACCTGATGGAGCAAATTTCTAGGCATGATTTATCCCCTCTCATCCTGTATATCAGATAAGTGAACCGGTGATGTAAACAAGACAAAAAAAATGTCCTTCCTCTTCTTCTTCCACAAGGACAAAACCCTTAAACACAGACGCCTTTATTTGAACTATGATTACAGAAACGGTGCATCAGGACTGTCTCAGCTGCCAATATGAACGCAGCCCTTAAATGGAGATCTCACAAAGATCCTGAGGCAATTTCTGTCCTTACCAAGTGAAATCACCTCCCTTTTTAAAAAGAAAAACATTTAACGTCTGTCCTTTACTGTGAGATAAGTTATAAAAATTGTATCGTAAAGATGATTTGTCTGAATTTTTTGGTGTGAGTCTGAGAGGTGAAATTCAAGGCTAAGAACGTCCTCAAATTACTCTCCGCTGCTTCTAAGGCTTAAACACCATTACATAAAGCTACTGCTCACAGTTCTAGCTCAAGGTGACTGAGATAAGTCCATCAACATGTTGTTCTGCTCCTTTCTTCTCATTTATTTTGTGCGAGCTCAACAGTTGGAGGGACACTGTTTAGAAAGATTTTGGTGCGGAAAAACAAACTGGTGTCTGGATTTAAAAAGTGGAATCAATATGAGGAAACGTCTTTTGTCCTGTGAAGCTGTGATGGTACAGCGTTTCTGCTGGTTTGTGTCTGCAGTAATTATGAATTAAAGTTATTGTAGGAAGGTTTCAAGTGTTTTATTTGCTTTTTAGATTTCCTGGTAAGACACTGAAAGGGAAAAAATACAAGCCTCTTTTCCAGTACTTTGCAAAGGTTAGTACAGTTTTTCTTCCTGGTTGTTTCACAGTTATGTCTAATGTTTTTCAGAAACTAAACAGTATGCCTGTCTTTAATTAACACAGCACAGTGACACCTCTATTTACATCTAAATGCATCCATGAGTTTGTATTGTTGCTGTACTACTCACCCTGTCCTCACCCTTCATCTAATATCTTGTCATTTTTTTAATTCAGTGTTCAGAGAAAGGAGCTTTCCAGGTTTTGACGGATAACTATGTCAAAGAGGAAGAGGGCACAGGAGTGGTCCACCAGGCACCTTATTTTGGAGCTGTAAGTAGGATCTTTTCTAAAATCATGCAACTGTGACAACATGCAATGCTCATTACATAAGGGGGAGCTGCAAAAAGTAAAATTAAATGTTAAAGAAGTGTTGCTCTTGGTTTGTAGTAATCATAAAAAGCAGAAAAATTAAAGGTTCAACTGATGAGTTCATAGATTCTTGGGATGCTATTTTAAACAATTATCTTATGAGCGTCAACATCTTATGTGGATTTATTGGGTGTTTTTATCTGATGTAGGATGCTGTGTTTCTTGCCTGATAATTTAAATTCTTTTAATTAAATGTATGCATTTAAGATGAGATGAAATGAGCACACACATTTTCAAATTCATTTCAAGTTGAGGTATATTGTTGTCGAGGAGTGTTTGTTTTGAGTGCTATGGTATCAGTGTATTGAGTCCAATGCAGTAGTGCTATCAGATGTATTGGGTCATTGCTAATAGGTTAGATGGCCTTGCCAAGGGTAGACAAGTGCCCCAGTGGCTATAGCCAGCTTGGAATACCAACCAACTGTCTTAGCTTTCTGTACAGCAATCTCTGAACTGTTAACAACACCCTTGTAGTTAGCATCTCATTTAAATCTGCATTTAATTTTTTAATTTACTTAGTTGTCACAATAATTTTGATTTTCAAAAAAAATGAAAAAGATCTTCTTCAGTTAATAATACCATATCAAAAACAAGCACATTAGCTCTGAAGTTGTACAGTAAAAGGGAAAGAACTGTCAATTTATGTTCTTCAAATTGTATTGTATGACTAGATGTGAAATGACCATGTGACACATCTGTCTTGGGTTTTGACAGGCTGTTTGAATACAAATTACATCTGCAGCCGGACAGTGCTCAGATCTTTCATGCATAGCTGTCACATACCAGCAGTGCTTGTTTCAACACTGCAAAAAAGTATCCAGCTCAACAAGGAATTTAATATGGAGTCATAACATATCTTTACACTGTCGAAACTGGGTTCACTTTTGGTTGCACCTATATGCAGTAATGGAATTGTAAAGTGAGCTTAAGATGAAATGATCAACATTAAGATTGTGTACTCTAATTTATTTCATTTACATTTTCATTACATGTGACTTTGTTATAAGTGGATATTTGTGACACACAGAGAGAGATTAGATGGATGGATGGAAGCATAGATAGATGGATACTTTAGATGATCCCACAAGGGAAATTATTTTGTTACAGCAGCAGGATAAATAACAAAGAGTTAACTTAAAAGTGCCGCAGGCACTGCATAAGGGCCTTATACTAGGCAATGCAAAAGTTTATATATACAGTGAAAAAAAACAAAAGTAAAACTGTAGTTGACATTGTGCAAGAGGGTAGTGCAAATTGTATTTGTAAAATAATAAATAATATGTATACTATAAATCTAAGAAAAACAGCCGTGAAAAGGTTTAATACAGAAGACTGTATTGATAATAAAGATGCCAGACAAACCCATCTCTAAACTGTAATATCTCTCTGTAGGATGATTATAGGGTGTGCACTGAATACAACATCATCCAGAAGGACCAGGCTCCTATCTGCCCTGTGGACGCCTCGGGCTGCTTCACTTCAGAGGTCACTGACTTTGTGGGACAGTATGTCAAAGTGAGTGACACTTCATGCATTTACATGCAGATTAGGTTAGCAAACATTGCATGTATTCTACCCACAATAGGAGCCGCTGATATGATACACATGATAAATATTTAAACATTATTGATAGCTGGATTAATTCAGTGTTTCATTTTCTGCCTTATCAGTTCACACTCCTCAACTGTTCTCGATTTCCTCCATTTGTATCTTGGAAATGCGTCTTTTCTTAATAGACTTTCTCTTTCTAAAAGATTTCATGATATGTGCCAAATTTCTGTTGTTAGTCCTCTTTAGAAATATGCTTTAGATATATTCTCTTTAGCTATACTTGCAATAAAATGTTTTACCTTTAACTAATTCTTAACTCAAACTGTCTAAATGTGAAGTTGAGGGAATCTGTGTCAGAGCAGTCTTCTGGAAAAACTTGCTGCCAAAGCACATTGTCATTTACCAGCGCACTGGATAGCCTCTTCAAGTCTGTCACACCCAACTAGAGTCCTAAGAGAATAATGAGTTAAAAAGAGCATTCATATATGATCTCATCACTATTTCACATCCTGGTGCAAAGGCCAGGGAGTGACCTGCCTGGCCACTAACAATACAGCGTTAGCTAATAAAGAGTGTGCAGCCACAGTTCTCCGAAAGTCAGTCATAATCCACTTTTGAAATGTGTTAAAGTGTAGCGTGAGTTTCAAGGGTGTCTGAGACATTCTTTATTACTGCATAAAAACTCAGAGACAGTCTAGGGGACTGTCAGTCGCAATATTTGCTACACAAGAAGCCAAAAGAGCAGCCACTCTTCTGTAAATTGAAAAACAAAGCCGGTATCTTACACAACATGAGAGCTGCATCTTACAGCCAGAAAAGTCTGCAAGTTAGCAGTGCCAGCAGAGCGAGAGTTCAAAGTCCGTCACCTTCCCGGTGCCGTGGAGCTTCTTATGACAGCCGGGGACGCTCGGGTTATCATGGAACTGCCATCGAGGTGGGCACAGAGATACATCAGCACCATGCCAATGAGAAAGAGGAAATGCAGGAACTCAATGTCAAGTTCGCAGGATACATTCAGAAAGTTCAGGCACTCGAACAGAGAAATGCTTCTCTTCAAGCTGAGCTAACTGCCCTGCAGAGCCGCTATAAGGGAGGCCCCACGGGCATCGGAGAAGAATACGAGCTCAAATTTAAAGAGGTGCGAGAGCTAATTGAGGTCCTGACTAATGAGAAGGGAGCAGCTGATATTGAACGTGGCTACATCGAAGAAGAAGTAGAAGTTTGGAGACTTAAGCTGGAGGAGGAGCTGGCACTTAAAGAAGAAGCAGAAATGATTCTGAAGGAGTTTCGTCAAGATGTTGACAATGCCACGCTGCAGAAGGCTGAGCTGGAGAAGCGCATAGAACAACTGGTGGCCGAAATAGAGTTTCTCAAGAAGCTGCATGATGAAGAAGTGGCTGACCTCATGAAGCAGATTGAGGACTCAAAAATTAGTGCTGAGATGGATGGCGATCGCCCTGATCTGGCTGCTTATTTGCGTAACATGCGTGCAGAGATAGAAGCTGTTGCTGCTCGCAATGTCCAAGAAGCAGAGAAGTGGTACAAGACCAAGTTTGACAATCTCAAGGACCATGCTGGCAAACATGAAGAACACATGAAAACCATGAAAGAGGAGATCACCACCTTCCACAACCAGGTGACAGATCTTCAGAATCAGATTGATGGTCTGAGGGCTCGCAATGCCGCCCTGGAGCAGCAGCTGGAGGACATGGAGATCTCCCACATGGATAAGGTGGGGAACCTAGACAGCGTCATCGCTCAGTTGGAGTCTCAGCTCTGTGATACCAAACTGGAGATGACCAAGTATCTCCAAGACTACCAGGAACTGCTGCACATTAAGCTCAAGCTGGATGCAGAGATTGCAACCTACAGGAAGCTGCTGGAAGGAGAAGAGGAGAGGTTGGGAATTCCCAAAGATGTCTAATTACATGGGAGAGGATCAGCGGCGAGTTTAAAGAATGGTCACAAAGAGGATCCGCAGAGTATCATGGAGTTTCAAGATCAGTTCACTCTATTTCTTACCCTTATTCTTTCTGCGGGCTTTTTAAAAATGTGTTTTTCTGAGCACAGATGCCAACACCTCTCCTGACACTTTGCCTAGACATGACTCCACTAATCAGGTGTTATAAATTTTGGGTACATATTTTTTGACATGAACTCTGCCTGCATCATATAAGGAAGAGTTTTGATCTATTCTTGTAATCTTATATGTATGCTTGTGTAGTTTTGGATTTCCCCTAACAGTTTATTGAGATATAAGACCCAGCCCTTTCCTACTCCTTATTTGTCTGTGATCATATTCTCCTTATGTATTCTCAAAATGATCTTCATTCCTATTCATTGCCTTCCTATAACTCTTGAATGTTTGGGGTTTTTTTTTTTTGGAGTCCTCATTTCTCCTCGTTGCTTTCCTTTGCTCATGCTTATGCAGTACCCCTGCTAAATTTATCTTCTGTCTTTTCCCAGAAAAGACTGTTGTACCTTCTCTGTTATCACTTCCCTTTGCTACAGTTTGTCACTTTTTGCCATCATTGTCTCTCTTTATGAAGGTTTTGGACCCGTCTGTCTTCTAAATGAAACACTCAACTCAAGCAAAGCAATATATAATCGTAGTATTGTGACTGATCTTTACAGCAACTCCAGTTAATTCTGAATGTTTTGACAAAACTGTTGACCATTCACACTAATGTTGACCAATTTAATAAAGATTTAAGTGTGTGCATACAAAATATTAGTAATGAATGTTCTTTAACATGTTGTCATTTCCTAATTTGTCTTTTCCTACAAATAATAAATTGAGTAGACAAACAAATGCCCATTTAATACATAGCAAACCTAATCCCTCACGCAATTTTTCCCTGATAAAATAGCATTCATAAAAAAAGGATAAATTGTTTTTCATAGCAATTCAAAAATATAAACACTACAAAGAGTGTTTCTGATTATTTGCCACATTCAAGTTCTTATCAAAGTCCTAATAGGAAGACTGAGTCTTTTTTTTAATGCATAATTTGCTTTTCTTCTTTTAGTGGATAGGTTTCACATGATTTTTGTTATTCAGAGCATAAAATTTGGTCTGTTTGTTTGGAGGTGTCAGGGCAGGGTCGGGTTAGGACCGTTATCTTGCACTTAAGAAAACCCAGATTTTTACTATGATTTACTACAAATTCAAACGATGCAGAAATAGATTTGGCTCATGTGGTGTTTCTTTAGAAATAATGTTCTCACAGTCCTCCTTCATCATTTATAGCAATCTCTCTATAAAGGTGATAAAATGCAGCATCTGACCAAGTCAAGCCCACTGAATTTGGATTTTTTTTGCTATTTTCTATTCTTCATTATCCTGTAAATAAACTGTAAATACTGTGGGTGTCACAACGGGACTAACTTTTATGCAAATCTAAACTTTCACCCTATATTATTTTTCATCTGTGCAAACTGGGTTTGGTTGTGTAGCTGGGGTAAGTAAGATGCACAAACAGAAAATAAATGAGCGTTTTGGAACCTTAAATCAGATGCAGATTAATTACAAAGAAATCACATGCATGTGAGTAATTTTATAACATACTGCTTAAGTCTTATTTATGTTGAATTGGCCAGGTGGTGAAATTATTTCATTCTCTCAGTGCCAATTTTCCTGTGCACATCACAGGTGTATCTTCATGCTTTAATGAGCATGGGTCAGGACACAACAAAATTTATCCCTGGGTGAAAGAGGGGTGGGAGGCTGGCATGGGAACTCTCTGCAAAGAGGTCACGGCCACCTGCCAAGCACTTGCTGAAAAGTCGTATCTATGAGCATCCTGTGAATTGCACTTGGCTAGAGGGACATAAAATATGGGATGATAAGACCCCATATTAGACTGTTTGCCATAAACACTGAGCTCCATTTTTCATAGTTGTATGGGTAGACTGGCCTTGGTTGCAAAATTACCTTGGATTTTCTGCAAGAAAAGTCATACTCATATTGAAGTTTCCAGAGAATTCCCCTGATCAAGGTCTATTCACCAAGTATTAAAGGTATGGTAGCCCTGAAGTGTACTGAAAATCTTCTAAGAAATAAAATGTAAAAACTGAAAGTTGCTCAGTAAACATCCCATAATAACATGCTATTAGGATATGTGAAATATGTTAGGTAGAGACAGTTATTATTGATATAATACTATGGAGCATAATATAATGTAGCGCTGCAGATATCAGTTATTTCAGTAATAGAGTATTCAATCGATTAATTCTTCAATTTTTCGAGTAATTGGAGAAAAACGTATTTTTGGCTTATTAATGAGAAATAACAGTTGTTCAAAATGAACTATTCACAGGTTTCCATTTTAAAAATACACCAGTGCCTGCCTGAATAAAGGCTCCGCCTCTTTGCTCTTCATCCTTTTTGTGTAGACGGACTCTGGCTCCACATTAAACTGCTCACATGGTGACAACTGAGTGCTATGGAGGTGTGGATTAAACAGATCTTTCGAAGCAAAGAAATTTGCACCGATGACTTTCTATAATGAAATTATTCAAGTTACTCGATGAATTACTGCAGCCTTAATTGATAGAACTAAACTTTAAATTATTTCACTATTGTCCACTGTATGGTGACCTTGACAGTATAAAAAATGGACGCAACTGTCACCTGTCGGTTTGTGAAGTCCAGCTTCGAAGCTGCAGTCATCTTCTTGGTAGCAAACAGTAGATGTGAAGAGGAGGGGAAGAGACTGTGAAACTGCATGCTCAGTAGATCTCCATTAGCCAGTGAGTGGCTCTCATTAGCCAATGAATGCACAGCTTCATAACACAGATAATCCTCCAGTTTGCTGCCAGATATGACCAAGATTTACAAAATTGACTTAATTTTTTTATTCACTATAATCCAAAATGAGTGACTGAGCCCTTAAGGTCAAGAGGAAAGTGTTTACAGAGGCCAGGATAGACAGCTGTTTTCTCGTAGACTTGTATAGGACGAGAAGTTTTGCTGCAACCTCCATCTGGTGGTCATAGATTGATACAATGCACGTTTAAGGCTTTTCCACGGTGACATATATTGTCTTGCCCAGAAGCTATGTCTGTCCTTTATACTCTCTGTGGTCTGTAATAAGATAAGATAAGATAACCTTTATTAGTCCCACACGTGGGAAATTTGTTTTGTCACAGCAGGAAGTGGACAGTGCAAAAGTTATGACACAAAAATTAGAATACAATAAGAATAAATACAGTACACAGCTGTACAGAATAGAATAAAATAATATACTATATACAGTAGAATAAAATAGAATAAAAATATACAATAAGATAAAAATAGAATACGAATGCTATATACAAGAATACGAATGCTATATACAAGGATAAGGATAATAAGGACTCGATTTAATTCTGTCAATTTATACAGTGCATAAAATGACATTGTGCCACTTATTTTTTACTATTAAATGTTTAACAGTGCTGAGATATTGTATTTATGTAATATTTATTTATTTATTGTGGAAAAAAACAGTACTGCAGGTTTTTTTAAAAAGACGATATGACACAAATAGTGTACTTAAAAACACAAAACGTTCACTGCAGTTTTCATTCAACTAGATACAATTATTGCATGATCTGAAGTGTGATTACTGTTAGATGCTTATTCATTAATTGATTAATTAATTTTTGTGCATGGGTGCAAAGAGCAAACCTTACAGTGATTTTATAAAAGTTAACTTTGAAATGAGCTGAAGAGCACTGGCAGATCTCCATGGATTTTTTAACTTCTCACCTTGCAGCTGTGATGTACAGATGTACTACTCCAGACTCTTTCAGTATGCTGTGACATGACAGTTGGCTGTAGTTTAAAGTGTAAATGCGCACATCTGTCCATGCCTAGCCAGCTGAAATCTTTGACCCTATATGACATTGACATGTGGCTCTTCAGCCCTATTCTGTGCTATAAAGCATTCTCTAAACAATGTCTCATGTTTGGTGGTTCTGTTACAGGATGCTGACAAAAATATCATCAAGTGGCTGAAGGAGAACGGTCGCCTCGTCAATGCCAGCTCCTACAAACATAATTACCCCTTCTGCTGGAGGTGAGACATCAAATCAAATCAAAATTTATTTATGTAGCACATATTAAAACAACAGTGTTGACCATAGTGCTTCACAGTCAATAAAACATGAGACAGTTAAAACAAACAATAAAAGAGGACAACAAACAATAGGTAACAACGCAACAAGCTAAAACAGCCAACTAGACAGAATCAAAAGCCAAATTAAAAAAATAAGTTTTAAGACGTAATTTAAAAGACTGGATAGACTCGGCAGTGCGAATATGAACGGGGAGGTTATTCCAGAGTCTGGGTGCCACGGATGCAAAGGCCCGGTCGCCTCTCGACTTCATTCGAGTCCTAGGTTGTGCTAGGAGCCTGTGGTTTGATGATCTAAGTGCTCTGTTGGGATTGTATGAATGGAGTAAATCAGACATGTACAGAATTCAAACTGAAAAGCTAATGTTACCTCCAGCATCCTTTTCTGTGTCACTCAAATTAACAGCTTAAATTTTTGCCTTTCACCACGGGGATTTTAAAGCACCAGTTGAAGAAAAACTCAAACTTCTGGACACAGGAGATTTTTGTCACAGATGTTAAGCCTGACTCAATGAAATATTTTCTCTTTGAGTGCCACTGGCCTTATTTTGTTGTAGAATGTGTGAAGTTAAATGTTTAGTATGCAGGAAAGGGGTGTTCATACAGAGGCTTGAGTGTATTCACTGTAACATTGGCTTTGTTGTGCTCTGTGCAAGTCCAACATCACATACAAACCATCAGGCACATGTAGAAACACACAGCTGTCTGTGGGTTTTTGTTTTTTTGAATTGACTAAGGCACGTTCACACTGCAGGCGAAAGCGCATCAAATCTGATTTTTTTTTTTAACCCTATGCGACCCATATCCGATCATGGTGTGACAGTGTGAACGGCACAAATCCGATATTTTCAAATCTGATCTGGGTCACTTTCATATGTGGTACTGAATCCGATACATATCCGATGTTTTAGAAAGCGACTGCTGTTTGAACGGTCATGTCGCATTAAATCCGTCTTTTACGTCACTGACACGAGACAGACGCCAATTATCAGTGCCGGAGAAGCACCCGATAAGACATCGCAAACGCTTCCTGGCCATCCAGTGTAGATGTCAGTGAAACTGTTGGGAAGACAACGTTGGAGAAACGTGAACATTTTATTTGTACTGTATAATCTGCAGATTCTGACAGAAATCTGCAACTTTGAAGCACAGCTCCTCTAAAACAGCAATAAGGATCATTATTAGGTTATCTACATTATTATGTAAATAACAAAATAACTTAAAGCAAAAATTGGGAAACGTAAAGTCCAAACTCTTTATATTAAGGCCATCAGTCAAACAATATTGTTTGCTCTGGGTCTAAACAGAGCGCGTTGTGTGCGACATCTTCTTTTGCGCATGCGGGCCGCTTTGAGCGTTCACACTACAGAGAGTTTGCTGTCGCATTTTATTTGTAGTGTGAACGAGCAGACAAAAAAAAATCAGATTTGATCAAAAAATCGGAATTGAGCATTAAGACCTGCAGTGTGAACCTAGCCTTTGTGACTTTCTGACTTTGAGCAGCTGCCCTGCGACCTGAGCAAGATTAATTAACCTTTGCAAATATGAAGAGATATTTTCTCTAAGTCTTTAGAAGACACAAGTTTGTAGAGATCAAAGTAACTATTGGATGAACTATTCACTGCCTAAAAGGTAAAACTTGTGCTTTGGTGGTTTTCTGAGCTAGAGGATGAGATCCATGTGGTATGTGCCATAACCTTTGAGCTATCAGGTCACCCAGAGAAATCCAATAATAAATACAGCAGATTATTGTAAAGAAAATGGATAACGAAATACCAAGTAAACCTGTATTTTACAGAAGATTTTTTAAATGTATATTTTTAAGTAATAATAATAATAATTTTAAAAAGATTGATAAATTGTTTTTACATTTTATGGCTTGACAGTAAATATAAATGAGATCAATATATTATCTGTATTGTACAGGATCCTTTTGTTTGATTTAAGACCCTGAAACAGCTTTATGTCTCAACTTCAAAATAAAAATACACTTTCGAGTATAAGTAAAGTTTTCGTTTTAACCTTTGTGCGGTGTTTTGGTCTTTCATTTTCAGTATTTACCAAAAGGAAAATTATGCGATTTATTTAATTTATACAGCACCAAAACACAACAACAGTCGCCTCAAGGCGCTTTACATTGTAAGGTAGACTCTACAATAATGCATACATACATATGTTATTTGTTACGTTGTTCTTTTTTTTGTCCAAACACTGTCACTGTCAAGCGCTCGCACAAGTACAAAAATGAACACCACACAAGGTTAAAGTTTATGTGGTATGCCTCTTTGATCCTTTTTTTTTCTTTCTTTTTTTAAAATCTGCTGTTGTTTTTTCAGATCTGACACACCACTCATCTACAAAGCCGTCCCCAGCTGGTTTGTCCGAGTGGAGCACATGGTGGAGAATCTACTGGACAACAATGGAAAATGCTATTGGTAACTTTTTTTCTGAAAAAATGATAACTGGCTTGGAGGCAGTGAAGTGGCAGCTGCGAGCATCTTGCCAAACAAGTGTTCTTAAAAACCATGCCAGACAGCAGATAGAGTCCCAAAACAATTACAGCCCTCCTCTGCACTACTAAATCAAGTTATTGGACTGTCTCTGCAGAGCAGCTATCACTGGGTATAGTAGTTTTGAATGGCAAAGAATTAGATTTTAAATAGAAGTTGTTTTGATTGTGGTATTTTTCTATATCTGACATGGCGTTAAACTCTTTCTCAAGGAATTTTTAACATGAGTCAACAGGGACTGGTGGTTTCTGTAAAACATTAGCATGATGCTAATTGCAGTGGCAGAACATGGAGAAAACGTAGGCATCAGCATGATGGCTTTGCTAAGTGGTATTACCCCTGGTGCTCCCAATGCTCTTTTCTGAGCCACAGTAGCTGCCTCCAGTAATGGGACTGTCAAACTGAGATGAATGACTAGCCGCTAGGAAGGTGAAGACGCCCAGACACACACATACAGAGAAGCTGAGACAAACGCACACACTACTTTAAAGGCTACGGTCCTTATCTAAGAGGTACTAGTGTTGCAGGTTTTTTAGGAACATCTAGCTAAAGGTTATGTAAAGTAGAATAATCCTTGCTTTGACTACTCTAACGATTTATAAGTTATGGCCAAGATTCTAATAGAAACACCTGTGATTATAGTGTAAAACTATTCACCACACTACAAACTGCAGCCTCCAACTTTATCATATGTCTTGATCAACACGTGTTTAAACCGTTTCAAATATGTACTGAGCATGTTTAAAATGAGAACCCCAACAAAACTAGCATTTATTATAGATGAGCACAACTGAGATAATCGTAAGTGCTGAAGCAAGTGATTTAAAACAAAAAAATTGTTTATTATTTGCATGTTGTTATGTTACTCAGTTATGTCCTCAGAAAATAGTGAAGAATTTGTAAGCCAAGCCTCCATTTTTTTTTTTTTTCTGGTTTTTTTGTTGTTGTTTTTTTTGCAAACATTGTCCCAAAAAGCAACTTAAACAAGCTCCTTATCAAAATTTTCATTTTCTGTCAAATTGTTTTAGCTCTGGAGTAAAAAGTAAAAAGTTAAAAGGTGTTTGAACGACATGCAACATTGACACTAACTTTAACTTGGCTGTGTTAGTGTGGCTGCATTCTTATGCAGATTTCTTATTAGGTTGATATTTTAAATGTATTTTTATGTATAAATACATATTAAAAATATAAATAACCTTCTTATTTTTTTATTATTAGACTCCATTTTCAGACTTGAGTTCTTGTCCCATAAAGGCCGTCTGCCTGTCAGTCAGGGTTGCCAGCTCATCAGCTTCCTAATGAAAGTAAAGTCCTTGTAGAGTTCAATACATCTATATAAAGTTCATATTAGCTGATGAGAGGCTTAAAAAAACTTGAGAAAGCAAAGTTCTAAAGTGCTAGTTAATGTATTCTCCAAGTGATTTGTTCATTTTATCTCAAATGGTGCAGCTCAGACAAAGGCTAAGTGTCTTTTCAGAGAGCTCGGTTTGAATTCTCCAGATGCCCGTCTGTCAGAATAAATGAACGACTAAATTTTTGAATGCTCAAAGGGTGGCTGATTTCTTTTGAGGTTCAAGGTGCAGACAGCTCGGCCACTGACATGTGAATTTAGCACATTATTTCGTAATAGGTAATCAGCTTAGCCTGAAAAGACTTGGGTTAAATACATTAAGAATCAAGTATTATATTTCTAGTTCATTTTTTTCCTTTCTTTCTTGTCTGTGTTTTTTTTGTCTTTCATTTTTTCAGGTATTCTTTGAGTTCATTCATTCATGTGCTCACTGGCACACTTAATTCTTAGTATTTGTCTTTATTGAAAAAATTGATTGCAAAGAAGTCTAGTGTGCTACACTAAAAACCTTGCGATTGCTTTGCTTAATTGCTGGTTGCCACAGTTGCCCATAGTTTGCATGGAATACGACGATTTTACCGATTTCAAAGTAACTACAAATGTATTTGCTGCTGGTGCATTGAACAACTTTTATTTAGGCCAACGTGCTCTGGTTTGTATCACACTTTTGTCAAATTTCAAAACAGCTCAAAGACTAAAGTCTGGAGAGTGTGGGGGACTACCAACCTGTCTCTAGGCCTGTGTGACTGCGGCCTTCCAGTTTAATATTCCTGTTTGTTGATCCATGCATTTTCTTAGCTAGTTATCTAATGAGGATCAGAGGTCCAATAAAGCGTATCCTAGCTAAAGCTGAGTGATAGCCAGGGAACACCCTGAATAGCTCACTCGATCATTTTAATAGAACTTTGCACTATTTTGCATTTTTGTAAACGAGTCAAACCACCAGTTATCAGTATGCTTTTACATAGCTTTGAACTGATTAGTTGAGCCTTGTCCCTCTGTTTTATTTAAGTGGCTCTCCCTCTGTAGAAGAGTTGTTTTTCTCCTTTTCTTGTGTTGCAGGTCTGCCTCATGAGCCGCAGCTGAGGTGTGTTCCAGCTCGTCAGCCACGGCATATAGTCTGCCATCCTAAACTGCCACACCCCCTGCCATTTTCCCCATGTTTGCCAGAGCTGTGAGCTGTAGAGTTTTGGGCAGCGGGCCTTAGTGTGTATGTGTGTGAGAACTTACCCTCTGTGAACTTTGGTTTTTCTTTCTTTTATTGTAAGCAAAGGTGTACCCTTATTGTGTTAATTAGTTTGTCATTGTGGAAGCAGGTAGGGGTTCTCTGCCATTTTTGTTTCAACTGTTTTCTCCTGGTTTGGTTAGACAAGGAGCTCAGCCATTGTATTTTGTTTTGGTTAGTGAGTACTTGGTTTTGATTTCTAGCTAAAGTGGGGTGTTTTGTTTATTGTTTTGGCCTTGGAGACCCTGAAGAAAAGAGCTTCCCTGTGCTTGTTTTACTGTAGTAGTTTTAGGCAATAAATCTTGTATACTGACATCTATTTCTCCAGTAGTTCATGTGTTCCCTTTCACTTTGTGTTACCCCTCGCTCCAGTCGACACTTCGTTCTTAAGTGGGGCGTAACATTTATTTAAAAATTAGCGAAAGAGGGAGAGATTTGGAGATAGTGGCAAAATAAAAATGAAAGAGCAGAAAAGGGGTAGAAAAGAGAAAGATGCCTCGGAGGGGATGTTAACCTTTGCAGTTGAGCTTCATAAAGGGGCAGTTTTAAATTTATATCCTGGGCTGAAAAAAAGGAGTAGTAAAGATGCCAGCAAGGAATAATATTTTCTTGTGAGAGACTGCACAGTAATATACAGGGTATGGGTAAGTTTGTGTCTTGAAGAGTAATGTATACAGTTTCCATATAATAGACCTTAGAGGATATTCACAAGTCTAAAATTTAATTTACACATCTCTTAAAATTTCCTTCCCTGCTGGAGGCCATACAGTTAGTTACAAAACGGATTTGTCTTTGACTGCAGTGTGTCAGGAGGCTCTGTATACATATGATCATCACTTTGACAGGCTACACCATCAAAGTGGTAGAAAACACTTTTATCAGTTTTGCTGGTTCTAGTTGCTGGGAAGCTCATCAACTCAGAGCTCAGTAACTGTTGAATTTTTATCAAAATGTAGGATGACTTAATAATTTTAGGTTAAAATGTCCTTCACAGCTTTTGTGTTCACTTCATATTAATATACATTAGATTATCAAAAGTATTCACTCAGCCATCCAAATTGTTGAATTCAGGTGTTCCAATCATTTCTGTGGCTGCAGGTGTTAAAATCAAGAACCTATGCATGCAGTATGCTTCGTTGCTCTTAAGGCGGTGAATTACAGCATGCTGCCATAATAGGATCCCACCTGTGCAACAAGTCCAGTTGTGAAATTTCCACGCTTCAAAATATTCCATAGTCAACAACAATAACTCAGCCATGGAGTGCTAGGCCACGTAAAATCACAGAAAGGGGTCAGTGGATGCTGAGGTGCATAATGCCCAACCTTCTGCAGAGTCAATCACTACAGACCTTCAAACTCCATGTGGCCTTCAGATCTGCACAAAACAGTGCACAGAGAGCTTCATGGAATGGCTTTCCATGGCTGAGTAGCAGTATCCAAGCCTTACATCATCAAATGCAGTGCAAACTGTCAGATGCCGTGGTGTAAAGCATGCCGCTACTGGACCCTAGAGCAATTAAGATGTGTTGGAGTGATAACTTCTAATGCTTCAGCATGGTGAGAATTTTTGGACAATTTCATGCTCCTATGTTTGTGGGAACAGTGTGAGGATGGCCCCTTCCTGTTCCAACATGATTGAGCACCAGTTCACAAAGCAAGGTCCATAAAGAAATGGATGAATGAATTTGGTGCCCTGCGCAGTCCTCAACCTCAACATGATAGAGCACCTTTGGGATGAATTAGAGCACAGACTGCAAGCCAGGCCTTCTCGTCTAACATCAAGGTCTGACCTCATGTATCTGACCTCAAAAGTATGTTAGGTTGCTGAAGGACATGAGGGCAGCGAGGCAGTGGTCAGATATGCAGGAGGAGTGACAGATGCGTTCATGGTAGGGATGGGACTGCATAAGGCACTGAGTCCAGTCTTGTTTGCTGTGGTGATGGACAGGTTGACAGATGAGGTCAGGCAGAAGTCTCAGTAGGTTATAATGTTTGCAGATGACATTGTGATCTGTAGTGAGAGTATGGAGCAGGTGGAAGAGAGCCAGAAGAGGTGGAGGTATACTCCAGAGAGAAGAGGGGTGAATGGTAGAAGCAAGACAGAATATGTGAATGCGAGGGAGACAAATCGATAGGTGATGATACCAAGAGCAGAGGTAGTGAAGGTGGATGAGTTTAAATACGTAGGGTCAACCATTCAAAGCAACGGACAAGGTACAAGAGATGTGAAAAAGAGCGCACAAGCAGGGTGGAGAGGGTAACGAGTGTCGGGGTCGACAGAATGATAACAGCAAGAGTGAAGAATTGCTTCCCAAAATTAAATCAAAAGAACTAATTTAGGCGTCAATTTCACTGCATTTTTCCTTTTTAATATGCTAATTAGTGTGTTTAATGACGCATTGCCTCATTTGCACATTTTAATATAGTTGTCAGAAAACCTGTTATACAAAGACAACATGTATAATGTCTTAAGTTTCTTGCGATGTCTATTAAGTGTAAAAATGTTATAGTATAAATGTCACAATACATTTTTTTTATTAAAAATGAGTTGTTTTGTTTTGTTTGTTTTTTAATACTCTGAGCCTACTCAAGTAGCAGTTACAGCCACTAGACATTCCCTTTTTATACTCTGACGTTTTTTTTTACAGAGTCTACAGAGGGAGTTGTGTATATATCATTCAGAGCCACAAATGTGTATTTCTTTTTCATCCTAAAAGTATTCAAAATATTATGTTTATTCATTATTTGGATGTTTTCTGTGAAAACATATCACTTAAAATCTATGATTTGCACATCAAAAATGTCTTAACGTATGTCGCAAAGTGGGAAAGTGAGACTTTAGTTTTGGTTAAACAAGGATATGATGGCAGTCTGTCATCTCGAGCAAAAACCCCCATTGTTGGCCATGGAGGCCTAACGGTCCTTGTTTGTTTTATGTATTTCTCTTTAATTATAAAACGTATCTTAATGTGTCTCTGCAGGGTTCCAGAGTTTGTGCGTGAGAAGCGTTTCGGCAACTGGCTGAGAGATGCACGCGACTGGGCAATTTCAAGGAACCGTTACTGGGGCACACCAATCCCCATCTGGGTCAGCGATGACTTTGAGGAGGTCAGGAAAACACATACATGCACTTCTTACTCTTTAATAGAGTACTTAATGCTGATGATAAGTCTTTATACTTTATCACACATTTTGTGTCCTTACCAAATACCAAGATAGTTCTTCTTTTCTAAAGAGGTAGCGCTCAGAGTTCAATCTGGGCTAAGCAACAGAGGCAATAATTGAAAAGTTAAACTGTCACTTTATTTATCATAGAAAAGACTGGGGCTGCAATATTACAGAAATCAGTTCTTCTCAGAAATTGCTTCTGTGAAAATGTTTCTCTGTAATGATTTAGCATATTAAAATATTTGTGTATGTGGAGGCTTGTGTAGCAGAGACTTTTTGGCATGGCAGAGCGAGGTGACCATGGTGTCAAGCCAGAGAGTGTAGCACGACTCCGTGTTGCAGTTAGCTACCCTTAAGCACATTGTAGAGTGCCTCCATAAACTCAACACATGAATAATTCATTAATGTAAACAGCAAATAATCATGAACTAAAATGTCTTTGGTTTCTTTTCATGCCAGTTGAGGTAACTTCAAAGCTCTTTCAAGACAAATGGCTTCTGTTTTTGGGAGAGAGGGTGGTGGTAAAGAAGCTACTGAAAAACACAGCAAGAAAGAGGGGTCAGAATAGAAATGAAAAATGAGAGGTGAAAAAAGGGGAGGATAATAAATGAATGAGTTAAAAGAAGCAGACAGTGAAGAAGCGAGCCAGACTGTAAGTGTCCATTTTGTTATGGACGCTCCTTGCCAAACCCAGCTGACTATGTGAAGTAGACTGAACCAAATAGAGATGTCAGAATTGGGTTGTTTGAGCATTTGAAAAATGAAGTGTTAGTCCCCTGGCTCAAAGAGGGACAGCCAGCGACCTGCTTGCTGGAAATAGCTCTGACTGTTTCCAGAACACTCGCACTCCCTGGTGCCTCCCTCACTCACCCACTGCAACAAATGACACACCCAAATCTGAAGCCGTGAGCGAGCGTTATACGTTTCAGTACAATTTCAGTCTCATCATTGCTGTTTTCTTTTGTTCTGATGCTCTGTGTTCCTGGCTTTTTGGGTATGTTTTTTTTTTATCATTCTGTCTTCTGCATTTGACGGTGGTGTATCTGGGCCATGTTACCTGGTGCTCCAGTAAAACTAGAGCGGAGCCTACAGGTTAGCTCTCTGGGGAGACCAGATAACACACTTTACCATACTTTCGAAGGTAAAGTTACTTGGGAGCTGTGTAGGCCTAGTTTTAAGTTCCGTGCAACAGTACAAACATGTAAAATTTGCTATCAGAGAGGATTGAGAACAGGCACTTGTTACATTTTTAAAAACCAAAGCTCTCAAATTGTTACTTAAAGTTGTTTAACTGTGTCAGCTGTGATTTAAACAAAATGCACTGTATTGTATACTGCAATCAACAAAAATATGTATTTCTCTAACATAATGTGACGCTTGCCAATAGCTGTACTTAATACAACTGCAGTGTTTTTTTTCTTTAATTAAAATTTGTAAGAAAACAAATAAAGGAGTATGCCAAATAATAATAGTCAATTTGAACAGAAGGAGCACGGTAAATAAAAAGTGATTGGGTTGTTTGCTCTATTATCATCAAGAAAATTGCATCTATCCACTTAATCTAATGCTTACATCTGCTGCTTTATATAAATTCACTTTTTTGTTATTTCAGTGGGCTGGTGTATAGGGCCTAAAGTGTGGTTTCAGACAGTGTGAAATATTTGAATTTATTTAGATGAATTCTTTGTCAGACCAAAAAAACAAAAGTAATAATTTTTCATGCTAGAAAAAAAGAAAGTTGGTACATTCTCAAAACAGAGAAGCATCAAATTATGTTTAGTTGGTAAGTGAGATGTTCTTCTGTTGATCAGTTGGTTATATAATTGATTAACTTTCTAATATTTATAAAAAATTTAATGAATGTGGGGTTTTTTGCTTACTGAAGATATGCTCTGTGTGTGTGGATACTCATTAGGTGGTTTGCATTGGATCCATGGCCGAACTAGAAGAGCTGACTGGAATCAAAGTGACTGATTTGCATCGGGAAAAGTAAGTCACAAATGAGCAGCTATCCAGTTGAACACGTACTCAGTGTTACTACTGTAATAGTGAGTCACACCCTTAGACTGTACAGGAATCGACGCACGGTGATACCTTTTTGTGAGGTCGTGTGTGTCATTGTGCAAGTTTATTTTTCAATTCTGCATCAGATTCCCCGAATGTGACCTGTCTTCCTGAACCAGACGGGTGTTGTTGTGCATAGATCACCTTTCTCTTCCGCCCTTCATCTACTAATTGCCTTTAATCGCTTCCACAGGGCTGGCCATCTTTAATTGATGAGTGAGAAAGGGCTTGCTTTCACCAAGCTTCCATGTTTGTTTTTCTATGCAGGGCATGACGTTTGTAACAGTAATCTGAATGATTTTAGCAGCTTTCAAGATTAGAGACTCTAATTAAAGAATATCTGATTAGCCATTTAGCAGTCAATTGGATGTTGTCTTTTAATGTCTGAAAAGTCTGCAATGTTTCTAAAAACTTAAAATCTAGTAGAACCTTAGGCGCACACCTTTAGATAACCTGACTTTTAATACACTTCATCTTTCAAGACCCAAAAACCTGGATCCATGGTACAACTCAGTGTGGGTGCATCATTAAAAACTAGCCCTAGAGGCATACTAAAACAGCTTCAGTGCACCCTGGCATTGATTCTCCAAATCTCTTGAACGCTAATAGATGAATTAACACAGTTTCTCAAAAAGATGTTTTTACTCATCTGGTATTTTGATGGTGGTTGCTGAATTTGTTAGCTTAACATGTTGGTCCAAAATTTCCCATTAGTGTGCACCTGGTTGAGATCCAGTCACTTCAAAGGCCATAGCATATGATTGGCATGTTATTTTTATATTCATCTAACCTTTTTGGAATGAGTGGAGCCAGATGATGCCAAAATGTCCCTTCAGTTTCACCCCAGCCCTTCATGATAGAAATCAAGGTTAATATTTTGCCTCAGACTCATCTACCCAACTGTAGATGATGACTTACACCATGGATGTGACATAGTTCATCAACAGTTAATTCTGATCTAACCAGTCCTTAACATGTACCTTTTAAAGAAATCATTTTCTTTATTTAAAAAACAAACAAACCAAAAACTATGAAAAGATGCTCATGTGGCGTGATCAAATACTGAAGATTATACTTTTGCCTGCATTGCATAACAACCTGCAAAAATAAGAGCTGATGTACTGCTCAGAAAATGTTAACTTCACTTATTTTTCACATCCTTCCTTCAGTAAATTGAAAAAGAGGCTTCTTAAGAATAGAAAAGCACTTTTATGTAACTGCTTAATCCACTTTTCTTTGGACGTCCTGGGTTAATGTTTTTTTGTTCTTGCTCTTATAAATAAATGTTTAACGGGTTTTGGGGCCTTTCTTGCTATCTGACACTTGATAATTAAGACAATATTCAGGTGCATCTGTTTGTGTCAGGTTAGCTTAATTTATCAAAAAATAACCAATTTTATTTATTGGCTGAATCTGACCAGATCAGTAAACCAGTAAAAAAAGAAAAGAAAACTCTATACCCTTTTTTACCCAAAGCTGTAATAAAAAAGCTTAATCCAGTAAGAGCCAGCTTTATATTACCATTGTTCTCCTCTTAAACCTCATTCTCAACAGTGAAAGCCTATAAAATCCTTGTTCTGGTCTGCAGCCCAAATGCCTCAAAACCTTATTCCATGTAATGCACATCTGTTTAAGAAGTGCCTTGTGATGCTAACCAAACTCAAAATGAAACAGAAGTCCAGCTGTAATTGCTTCTTCTTATTTTCTGCTGGTTAATTTTTTTTTTCTGCTTTATCTGCACAGCATCGACGATCTGACAATCCCCTCACGGCGTGGTAAGGGCGTGCTGCGGAGGATCACAGAAGTGTTTGACTGCTGGTTCGAGAGTGGGAGTATGCCTTACGCTCAGGTTCACTACCCCTTTGAAAACAGGAAGGAGTTTGAGGACAGTTTCCCAGCAGACTTCATTGCTGAAGGCATTGACCAGACCAGAGGATGGTAAACTGAAGATGAATGAGTGAACTGATGAGTGACACATAAGAAGTTGACACATAGAGAGCTCCCTGAGTAATTTAATTTAGGGAAATCATGAGAAAAGATCATTGGCAGATGGAAATACAGTTCGGATGAGTGTGTTGCTGAAATATGATGTACATTTATTTTTAACTGTATGAAATTATATTATTAAGAGTGTAATTTTCAAAATCTCTGTCCAACCCAAGAGAACAAATTAATTTTGTGTTATTGTCTCCCTGACCTACTTGTCTTTGTACCCCACTGTAGGTTCTACACACTGTTGGTGCTCTCCACAGCCCTGTTTGGGAAACCACCCTTCAAAAATGTCATTGTTAATGGACTGGTGCTTGCCAGGTAAGTCTGTCTGCTTAACAAAACATCAGTTTACTTACTCAAAACGGTGACCCGTTTTTATTTTCTTCATTATCTGCCCTAAATATGCTGTTACTAATTAATGAAAGTAAACATAGTGCATCTCCTTTAAATGAGCTCGTAAAATGTATTTTAATTAAAGAATAACACCTTTTTTGCATAAGTATTTGGGTCTCCTGATATTTGATAACTTTGAAATACCATTTGTTATATACCAGTTATTCATTTCTTCTTAAAATGTTAATTTTCACAAACTCATCACTAATGTGTAGTTTTCGAGACTTAATGGCAAACTCGTTTGCGCACTTGGGGCGATTTTGAGCTGAAGAATTGTGCACTGAGGAGTAATCATGGCTTCAGGATCGCAAAACTGGGACTGACTCAAATAAACCTCACTATTCATTTTCCCAGTAATCAACGGATATTTCATGTACACAGAGGAGAACTGAGGTCTTTGGAACAGAATAAAATTCAGTAGCAGGCTCATATTTGTTTTCATTCTTTAAGAGGATTTGCTGACAAAGCAAATATTCCGGGCTATTTTTCCTGCACGTTTTGTGCAGAAATTTTCTATTTCCCAACACATATTGTGTTTTGTGCTTTCCCCCCACTAAATCCACTATTTACTTCACCTCATTACCACCATTTTTATTTTAGTTTTCTTCCCCCTATTTATCCCATCTTTGTTTTTCTTCTCCCCTTTTACTCTTAATCAGCGTGATGTGTGTATGCAGCATTTAGGCTTCAGACCCGCTGCTTCTCTGCAGCCTTGGGGTCTAAGTGCAGCTCTATGTTCGCCGGCCTACTGACCTGGAAGGACTTGACTAATTTGAATATTAAGTGCATGGTTTCCAACATACACTTTAATGCATGCGTGCTTTAATAACTTTGCTTGTCTCAATCCCACAGCGATGGACAGAAGATGAGCAAGCGCAAGAAGAACTACCCAGATCCTGGACTGATAGTGCAGAGCTATGGAGCTGATGCCCTCAGGTCAGCTCTGTGAGCGAGTGTGTGTTTGTGAAGCGTGAGTGCTTGTGTGCGCCGGTGGCAGGGTGTGGGCTAACTTCACTTGTGTTTTTGTTTTAAAAAGTTTGAATTGCTGTCTGCTTAAATACAAATGGGCCCACTCCTACATACATTACACACACACTCATGCACATTACATGCATACAAATGCCCCTCTTTATACATTCTTTCTCCTTTGCCCCGAGCAGGAAGAGCACTATGGCCATATGGCCTAATGAATAAACCACTATGCAGCTGCACCATATGCTCACATATACACTGATGGGGAGAGAGCTGCTAAAATGAAGAGGAAAAAGGCAACAATTGGATTCTATTTGAGACCTTCATTTTTCACTTTTCTGGCTTTAATCAGTGCTTACAGTATAACCATTATGGTGTAGTGAGCTTCAAAAGGCAGACTGATGTACAGACTATAAGGACTTTTTTTTAGTACTTTTGAGTAGTGACAACTACGTCTCCTACATATTTTAGCAGTCGGAGATTCTGCCTATTCTGTATTTTTTTTTTCTCTTCCAAATGAATCTCAGTGTTGCTGCTATTAAAATTACTCATTGCTTGTTGCGTGAAGTTTCATCATCATTCAGCTTGCTTACAGAACCCCCCCCAAAAAAATGTCCATCAGTGTGCTGATGCCTGCCAGAGAATATTACACTAATATGCGTTATTTGTCAACTGTGGCTTTAATGGAGGCAAGAAATTAATTTGCACTGTGATGGTTGCTGCTGGTAAAAACAGGTTTTGGGACAAAATGTCCTTGAAGCATTTCAGGATGGACATGTGCAACTTTATATTGAGAAAATGCACACTGTCACATAACTTTATTTTAGTACTTTTCAGAAAGTATCCGATAATGTTTTCCTAGCATTTATAGAGAGTTTTTTTTTTCATTTTTAACTGTGTTTTGGACAAAACTCAGACTCTTTTGTCAGTGCAGCTGGGAGCTGATGGGGCTGCTTAGAGACTTTTGCTCATACCTCCATACACTGATTGGCTGCTGGTGTGTGTTTAATGTGCTTAACAGAATTTTAAAAGAAAATCGCTTGTGTTAGGTTTTAAGAACACACTCTAATCCACAAATATTGATCTTCCAAAGTGGCGTAAGACAGAAATGAACATAAATCAAACTTATTAAACCATAGCTTTGGTTCAGCTTGTAGATAGCTCACTGGTTTCCATAAATCAGCTTTGGCATCTTTGCCAAGATGTACATGAACTAATACACTAAAATAAAAACTGTCACATCATGCATATATTGTTGATGTGAAAATTAATTTCATGCATCATGTTCTATGTAAGTCATAAAGTCATGACCCTCAGCTGTGTAGTGTAATAACAACCATTAGAAAGACTGAATGTAAATGAAAGTCACTGTGTATTTAAAATGGAACTGAGAAAGATAGATTTTCAAAAGTGAAACTCTTTTCATACTTTGGTAGTAACGAGTGGCATTAATGAGGCACTTTCATCCAGAGAACTGTCACTGGATATTTGCCTTCTCTGTAAACCTTCGAGATGGTTGTGAAGGAGTCAAGCCATCAGCAGGGGTTGGTTGGGGTTATCCTTATTCAGTACCTGTATACTCTCTGTTTTCTCTATTGTCAGTCGCTAATATTTGATCTGCACTCACCACCTCCTTCACTTCCACTGTCCCTCTCTGCAGACTGTACCTCATCAACTCTCCTGTAGTGAGAGCAGAGAACCTGCGTTTCAAAGAGGAGGGTGTGCGAGATGTGCTAAAGGATGTCTTCCTGCCGTGGTATAATGCCTATCGCTTCCTGGTGCAGAATGTTCAAAGGTTACAGAAGGTACATTTGCAATGAACAAAAGTCAGACTCATTATCTTTACAATTCCTGCAGTGTTCCTCTAGCTTTTTCTGCTTCACAAACCACAGCACTTTCTCATAATACGTAGGTTTCCTACAAATATCCGCCAATGAATTATTATTTGGTTGTTGCTGGCACAAAAAAAAACTTGTTGTTGTTAATCCAAAGTCTGCAGTAATAACTTGTATTATATATAGTGTTATATTATATTAGTGTTTAATGGATGGCTGGGTATTTCAGCCTAATTTGAAAAACTTGGAAGCTAGATTCTGCTGTGCATATTTATATAAAAAAAACATTATTATTATTCATTTGTATTTGCTCAGTATCTTGACTTACCTAATAATGGGATACTTACTGAGAGTAGCTTTATGTGGCATAGTGCTCCTAAGAAAATAGTAATTACCTGCAACTGCCTTTAAGAAATAACCAAGTTTAAATATAAAAAAGACAGGAGAATTATGCGATTTGCCAGTTCTCCACTTGTTCGTGGTGACTTTTAGATTTGCAGTCCTTAGGGAGAGTCATGGAGTACAGTTTAAATCCAAGTTTAAAACCAGAACCCAATAATGCCAGAAAAAAAACATGAATGAAGGTGCAACTTCAAGCTAGACTGACATCAACAGTGGGTTCTGTGAATTTTTAACTCAGGTGCTATTAAGCTATTGTTAATGGGATGAGTTGATTAAAAGTTCAGATTCAAAAAGATGAAATAGTGCAGCACCTGTGTGTCTTCAAACTTTAGAGCCCATGAACACCAACATATTTGATTAAGAGCAATTGCATCCTCTCACTGCATTTCCCTGCAATCTATCTGCTGTCAAGTCTGTTTAAAAATGCCAAAACGCTTAAAATACCTTAGAAATTGTAAAGAGCAGATCTTAGTTCTTGAACCATTTTAATATCAGGCTGTTTTAGGCACTTTACAGTCAGAAACAAGAGTCTGTATAATACTTGTCCAGAGAAGCAGTTGCCTCTTAATATCTTTCTGATTTGTCAGTGCCAACTGCTGTTATAACACTGTGCATGGAGATGGCACGGGTATCTAAACTACAGCAGCAACTGCTTTCCTTCCCTGTAGATGGTACACATCAGCATGTTCAAATTGATATACCACTATTTTATTCAACTGACTGTGCCACAGTTTAGAAAACAGCACAACTTCTGCAAATCACCCATAAAACTAACCACATCTATGAGCTCTATTTAAGGATTGTGCTCATACGCAATTTATACCTGTTTAAAAAAATGTGGTCCATGATGCTGCTGTTATACAAGAGGTGGAATGGTTGGAGATTGTGGCATGACCAAAAAGTTCGCACTGCGCATATTATGAGCTTTGGTTCTTTTTGCCTTTAAAGTGGTGACTTAAAAAAGGAGGCCAGGTTTGCGACCACTTGCAGTCAGTTGGCATCTTCAAAGTGACTTTGGCACGCCAAGACAGCAATAGAACGATGATGAAACAGCAATAAAAAGGAGTCAGTCATCTATTGGTCTGCTGTTGCAATTGTGTGCAATCTGTTGTTGAGGAATTGGCCAGTTGTATGCACAGAAATTCACATTAACTGCTTAATTCAGATATAACCTTTCTTTTTATAGGAATATTATGGCAAAGAGACATGTTGCAGGCATCTTGCGCTTGTTAGTGCAGGCTCAGATTGTTTGCAACATGTTTGCAGTCTGTCTGCATTTATAAATTAAATAGAAGTTATTTACAAACCTTCACTAGCATGTCAGAGTGTGATTTCAGTCAATCTGAGTCGAGCCAAGATTGTTTGGAGATAGGTTGTCTCCCACCAGGATACTGGTGTGATGACCTTGAACTGCCCAGAGGTTGAGGGTGTGACATGCTCTACCTCTTGGCTAAACTACTTGCAGTTTGTTTTTGACAGCAAAAAAAAAAACACAAAAAAAAAACACACCCAGCATAATCAGTGGGTAACCACAGGTTTTCCTTGGTCACAAGGAGACTCCCATCTTATTTTTATTCTGTGACTGAGTTGTAAGCGTGGCGGCCCAAACTACTGCTGCTTCTACTTTTCTTATTGATGCACGAAGCATATTTTTGGCAGGTTTTCTAATTCTTCACCTCATGCTCTTGTAAGACAACCAAATAGCATTAATTTGCATCTGTGCTTGAGCAATGATTTTATATATATGGCTGTATGTATTTCCGTCTTAGGAGGAGAATATTCACTTCCTATACAATGAAAACACAGCAAAGAAGAGCGACAATATCATGGACAAATGGATTCAGTCATTCACGCAGTCCCTCATACAGTTCTTCAAGGCTGAGATGAAAGGTGAGACAGACGCTCTTAACACATGCAAATGTTTCAGTCATTTTACGTGACAATGACTCATAATTCTCTGGAGACTTATCCTATCCTAACCTTAAACCAGCAGGGGTTGAGTCCCCACCACCATTAATAGATTTATATCTAACTCTTATATCCTTAAGTCTTGCGTGCAACTATTTATGATGTTTCTCTTTCCAGTGTAATTAGACTGACAGTTTTTTCTGGTCACAGCTTACCGCCTGTACACCGTTGTGCCTCGTTTGGTCAAGTTTGTTGACATGCTCACCAACTGGTACGTCAGGACCAATAGACGCCGCCTGAAGGTGAGATCACAGCTCTAAATCTGTTCTTGTTTTTATGTAAAGAAGATGTGGGTGAAAGCAAATGATATATCACTCTTACTAAACTCTAAATGATGACTCAAAATATTACTGTATACAAAAATAGATATTAGATAATAGATATTATTACACTTTGCAGAATATTTTCTTTATTTGGTGCAGAATACAGTCTTGTAATTACTAAATGAATAGTATTAATTATTTATTTAAACTACTGTTAAAAGCATCGTTAACACATCCTTCACCTGTGAACATTTTATAGAAGTGCGTTTTTAGCCATGCTTGTGAACAATTGGTTCATTTCAACTCAGGGCACATGCACTAATGTCAGCGAGGGCATTTTTTAAATCTTTTTACTGTTCCAAGGGGAAAGAACTTATTGATGTGCATGCGAACTTTATAGGGCGAGAGTGGCACTGAGGACTGCTTGTGGGCGCTGGAAACCCTCTTCAGTGTTCTGTTCTCCATGTGCAGGCTGATGGTGAGTCATCCGCTTTCTGTGTTTTAGTGTGTGTGAGACTGAGAGAGAGGGAGAGAGAAGAGATTGCATGAGGAAAATTTCTTGTGGTGAGGTTGTGCTTTTGTGTATGCAAGAAATAAAAGCATAAAGCTGCTATTGTAAAGGTGTGTTTGTGTGCACACTTAACTATGAATAATTCATGAGTAGTAGGAGTTTTTATTTATAACACATTGATGTTTGCATGTGAGGCATGAGGCTTGCTAAGAATCAGTAATCCTAACACAGATCAATACAGATCAGCTGTGTGGTATGCAAGTTAATTAGCCATGGTTGGAATAAAAGAGAATCACATAAGAAGTAAACTCACAGTGGCACAATTCTGTTTGATCTTTAGCGACAGTTAAGGGGGAAAAAAAACTACATAAAAATTGCGCTTCTGACTTTTAGACCTTCTTGTCTGAAAAATGTAAATTAACTACAGTGTCACTCATCCAATAAATTTTCCTCTTTCTCTTTTTCTCTCTCTGTACTTGCTTTCTTGCCTTTTACCCCTTCAGGCTCCTTTCACACCCTTCATTACCGAGATGATGTACCAAAATCTGCGTCACCTCATTGACCCTGCTTCTGTCGAAGAGAAGGACAACAGCAGCATCCACTATCTCATGCTGCCTCAAGTCAGGTTGGAAAAATCCTTTCAGTAATCTGAGAGGAATTTTTTTGCCACTTAATGTGTTTATTATCATTACTGTCAACAGTAGATCACATGGATACGACAAAAACAGAATTCGCAGCCGAGGGGACTCTATTGAGCTCCGCTCAGCTCTGCGGTGTTTTTGTCACTGCTGTTCAGGGAAAAAACAAAAACACCAGGCGAAAGAAAAAGAAAAGAAATCACATAGAATGGGACAAAAGTTGTTCATTTAGTATGTCTATGAAGGTTCTCAGTCATCCAGGTCATCGTAGTCAAAGGAGCTTGCAAGCTCCTTTGACTGTTCATTTAGTAGCTTCAGTTCCAGATCCAGTTATCAATAGTTGTTGGAGATCCAGACAGAGCTAAATAGAGGGTAATTGATGAAAAATCCAAGTTGCTGATATTGTTTAACGATTTGAAATGAGGAACAACCTTTCTTGAATTAATATTAAATGGTACTCTAAATCAGGTTCTCATCTACAGATAATTCAAGTACATTTTCATATAGATAATCAGCTGACCGTTTAGTAATACAGAAGACAGAAGTAACTCTTCTGTCTTGGCAGCAGTAGTCCTTGTTCTGTTGTGCAGTCTTGGTTAGTTTGGCATAGCAGCACATGAACCATGCTCTGGTCAGAGTGGCCCTCCAGCTCACAGCAACTCTCCCAGAAAGCAGAAAAGGTCTACCATTGCTAGTGGCAGTTCATCATGGTGTCATAAAAAGAGGAAGTGCTGTGGGCTAGCAGGTTAGCATGACTTAACTTTTAAAACAGGATTGAAGAATGTGGGGAACCACCTCCAGCTGCAAGTATATTCTGCAATTTAGGTGCATAAGTAAACTAAGAATCTGAATCTGTTCTTCAGCCATTTTAATCTAACCAAGTTCAACTGGGTTCATTGGCTTTTCTTGGCACATGGCACTCAGCAGCAAAAACAAAAAGCACACTTGTGTTAGCTCCTTTTCTGAGAGGATATCCACTGCTTATGTAGTCTAATCAGGGTCAGCCACAGTGTGTGGCTGTACTTTATCACAATTGTACTGAACTCTTAACTCTTCAAAGTAGATTTGGAGAAGTTTTCAGTATTTTCTTTGTAATTTCCAGGCTTTTCTCATTCTGTCCCTTAATTCCTGTTGTTCTTCATCTTCATCCATTTATCTTTGAATGTTTAGATTGTTTACATATTGAACACAGTGACCCTAGTTTTTAAAAAATGTGCCCCTCATTACATTTTAAAAGAAGAAAAACAATTCTTGATCATTCGTAAAATTGCTATTTGAATGGAATAGCCGGCTAAGACTCTTTGATATCGAGAGTTACTTTTTCAATTTTTTGTTCACTGCTGTTTTCTCTAGAAAATGAGTCTAATCCTGTTTGGGGTTTTTAGGGTAATATCTTTTTCTGTCTTTAGACAGTGTTATAGTAGAGATTTTAGAAGAGGCTGAGAAATATTCATGCAGAATTGCACAGACCCTTTCTTGATTTTCGGCCCTGCAGAATGGATATAGCTCACAAAATGTGTTCTTTTCATTTCCTTTCACTTCAATTACTCCAGTAAAAATTGTGGCTTGGCGGCTGATCAGTTTTGTAATGCCTGGGAGGAATTTCTAATTGCCCAAACTTAATTGCATCATCTTTAACTATAAAAAAGTTCTGACGTGATTAAATATCCATTTGATTTAGCATAAGGAAAATAGTTTGTGTAATGGTTCATATAATCTCCCCTGTCACTTAGGCAGCCCTCAGGGCTGATGCTTTATTAGCTGCTTGTCCTTCCTGCTGTCAAATGAGAGTACTTCACCTTCCTCCCAAAGGTCAGCTACCAATCAGCTGGTGGGAACAGCCGCTCGTCAATCACCTCATTAAATGATTGGTTGTCCCTGGCCACCCACTCCTCTTGTTTTACTCCAATGTGGCGTGCACACTGAGAAGACACAAGTCACGAGTAAATGAACAAGCATTGTGCATAGTTCTGTGTGCCTGCAGATAGTTAGGGATAATATTGCTATTATGTGTGATTATTAGTGGCTGAACAGCTCTAATTTGAATTCAGAGGTGGAAGTCTTGTTGTACCTTATTAGTGGAGCTAAATAGATGGTTCTGAACTCTGTCTTTTATATATGCGGTACTGACCCTGCTGTTCTCTAGTGTTTTCCTCAACAGATAATCCAATTAATTTCATAAATCACCATTAACGAAAGATGAGGATTGCTCTTAGCGGTAAAAATGCTGCTGTCCACCCAAGAATTTCCTACACATAGTTTTACAGAATAATGTATATTTATTCTAAGAGGATGTGTTATTGTTATGAGTGGAGACTGACGTCACGTGGCTTAAATGAACAGAGCTCAGTCACTTCTAGTTTCAGTTGATGGTATTCCCATTCCTAATCTCATTCTCTCCGGTGTCACAGAATAGACTGAGTTATCCAAACACTGATTCTCTCACTCGGTGCTGCATATGATAACATGAAAAGTATGACACTCAATATTTTTTTCTGTTTTTACAGGGAGAATTTGATTGACAAGCGCATTGAAGGCGCCGTCTCTCGGATGCAGTCTGTGATTGAGCTGGGCAGAGTGATCAGAGACAGGAAGACCCTGCCTGTCAAGGTAGATTACCATTTTGACCCTATCCACTTCTGTAATCCACTGGGATCTACATGGTATCTACTCTATAGGAAACATGATTTAAAATGTGGCAAGAAGAGTCTTTACTCAATGGTCACGTACTTCATTTCTCCAGGACTTTCACGCACATTTTACATTGTTTATCAGTAGATTCATCCATTGCCTTCTTGTGATGTGATTGAAAGCTTATGAAGAGGGCTCTTTCAGATAAAATGTTGGACTTCATTTGAAAAGCACCATTGGAGCTGCCAAAAACAGAAATGAATTCAGAAAAACAAAGAGACACAATTTAAACACAGTCAGATTCCATCAGATGTGATGTAATATGGACCATGTCTGACTCAGGTGCTGGATCATTTCCTGAGTTACTCCCATATTATTTTTTTGTTTTTCTTGGTAGTAGTATTCTTTATTGAATTTGGGTAAAAAAAAAATCATAGAAGACTCAACAGATGTAATTGTCCAAATGTAAATAATAATAATAATAATAATAATAATAATACTATATAGAAAGTTCTGTTTTAAAAAAAAAAGATCCAATATATAGCCAAACACAGGATTTAAGAATTGCAGTTTTGTTTTTTGTTGCTCATTTTCTCGTAATTGCAGTAGATTGACCCTGTGTCAAAATGTACTTACTTTTCATACTGTAACAAGGTTTATGATGAATTGGTATTTTACTTTACAGCTACATTATCTAAATGTAGCTGAAGGTGTATGCTAGTTTGCATTGTGCATGCTTTTTCTTTAATGTTGGTTTTAGCTTTTTGGTTTGTGTTACAGTACCCATTGAAGGAGGTTGTAGTCATCCACCAGGACCCAGAGGCTCTGAAGGACATTGAGTCACTGCAGAAATACATACTTGAAGTAAGTAAATTAGAAAAAGTAAATAGAACACCCAACCATTCAAACATTTATATTGTATTGTGTATTCATATTGCATTCTTTTGTTTTGTTTTTTGGTAAATTGGGGAGATTGATTTGCTTTTACTCATGCACTGTTGGAGGGGGTATTTTCTTGTCACTTTCTTGCAAAGGTTTTCCCCAGCCTGTAATTCTGTTGCTTTGCTGTGCTTTGATCAGTACTATTTAACTTATAATCTAAAGAGAAACATCCCTGGAACCGTGTTTACACTCCAAAGCCACTGCTGTTGATTTGATAGAGGGGATGAACATCAGAGGGAGTACATGTTCACACACTACTTGGATCTTTAGCTGTAATTGAAATTTCAGTGTCTGTTTCGTGCAAAAAGAGGGGCGAAGCACATGCCTCTAAATGTTATTTAACATTTGATCTACCTTAGTTGCCACATTTCTCAACTGCAAAGTGCAATCACAGGCATGTTTTCTTTTTTAAGAGCATATCATAAGTCTTCTGTGTACCAATGTCAGTGTGTGCTTATTTACTAGACAGTGAGGATCGATTCAGGTGTGAGCTGGATTAATTCAGGTGTTTAACAGGCTTGCAGACTAATCCCCATTGTCTTTAAATCCTTGAAGTCCTTACCTTTTTATTTTTCCAACAAAAGAGGACATTATAGTACTGTCATAGAGAAGAATGTTCTCACCTTTGCAGGATTTTGTACGTCTTTGTTTCTTGAAATTGGAAAATTGATTCAACCCCCCACATGACTGCGTTGACGAACATTAACACAACTTTTACAGAAAAGAGCTTCTGCTGCGTCTTCTGCTGGATCCTCCAAGCTTTATCTTAGTTCTAGCCACTTCTTATCTATCACTCTGTTTTATTTCTGGTGGGGAGGACATTTAACCTTGTCAGCCTCTAGCTTTCCTGCCAGTAAACAAGGTTTATTCAGTCAGAATTGAGAGCAGTGGAGGCCTTGCAGCCCGGTAAACAATCTTTGGAAGCTGAATTTTTCTATTGTTTCTTAATTTCAATAAAACCACATTAAGTATAGATTCATCTTTAAGCACAACAAAGATATTTTATGTTTTAGGTTTGACCTTTTTTGTGGCCAGTGTTCATGTGTCTGACGAGTACTCAGGAGCAAGAGAAAGATTAACTAAGATGCAAAAACCGATTTACATGTTTTTATTGTCCTTGTGGAACAGGTAAACATTTAATATAATTGAATGAATTCTCCTAACATTCAGGGAGGAGAGGTTGGAGTCAGAGTGAGACTGGCTGTTGTGGCCATCTGAATTTTAGCTTGGGTCAGCTTTGCTTTGTTGACAGTCTTGTTGGTGACTCTGTCAGCTTAGTTTCCTCTGAGCTTTATGTCAAATATGAAATGAGTTGCTTTTTTGAGCTGACAGGCTTCCTTCATTGTAATGCACCAGCACACTAAGTCATCACACACACGTTCCCCTACACAGACTAACAGAACCTCAAAGCCATATTTACCCTCAAGATTAAATGAGCTATTTCTTTGTGAAATCAACCCATTGATAGAATCCCATTTTAAGTAAGCTTATATTTTCAACCCCCCAGTGCCCTTGAGGTTTATACATCGACCCTCTACAGTAAGCTTATCTGTGCTCTCTGTCAGCAAGTCAACTGTGCTAGAGCTTGATCTCAGTCACAACCTACAGCATTGTGATTGACTGGACCAATGGATGGCAAGGCCGGGCGGGTGTCAGTATGGCTAAATTAAGTATTGCTGATATGACTGGATCACAGATGCCCCCCCCCCCCCCCTCCCTCTCTCTCTCTCTCTCCCCTGACTGAAAACAGAAATATTGACTGAAAAGTGGGGATGGCTTATTGGAGATTTACAGATTGACTGGCTTACTGACTATTTGATTTCAGGGCTGATGTACTCTTTGAGTGAATGGTGATCATTTTTGACTTGCCCTGTACAACTCTAGTATATAAAGTTTTTAACTTTTGTATTATTTCAACTGAATAGAAGTATCTGCTTGTTTTTCTACATAAATAAATAAACCATAACCATTTTCTCTGTTAACAACTGAAGCCCAGTGAGTTTATTGGCAGGTTCACATTAATGCTCCTTTCCGATCTAATGGGAACAGCCTTTGTAATGGGCAATGAATGAACATTTTTAAAGTAAAGTAAAGAAGGGATTGGACAAGGACCCTTCAGCCATGTTGCACAGTTTGTCTGTTTGTTTGGAACGACAGCGCCAGAAGAGCCAGCTTATCCAAGCAGTCAGGAGATGCATAAATCAATCATCTATCAGTCAACTTCTATTAACAGCAAAACTTGAGTCTATAAATCTTGTACATTGTGAGTGTTCATGTACGTAATCAAATGTGTAGTAGTAATAAAAGTACAGTAACTCCCCTGTAACAGTTTACTTTAGCTTAGGTTTTGCTTGAAGTATAGCAGAATAAGATGTTGGTATGTCATTACAGTGAATTTTATATTGAGTTCCAAGCACATCCATAGTACGAGTGACCTACTGTACACTGTTTTTGTACCTGTATCAGTCTTGGGCAGATGACATTGTATTCCCCAGTGTGAGATATTAACAATTTTGCAGCCAACTAAAAGACAATGACATGGTGTGTTTGACTATTCTTCATTCCCCAGGAGCTTAATGTGCGACAGTTGACACTTTCAACAGACAAGGACAAGTATGGTATCCGCCTGAGAGCCGAGCCAGACCACATGGTGCTGGGCAAAAGATTAAAGGGGGCCTTCAAAGCCGTCACTGCTTCTATCAAGGAGCTCACCAGCGAACAGCTTGAAGCCTTCCAGAAGAAAGGTGACAAAAAATTTTAAAAAGTAAATAATCACAAAATTGTTTCAGCAGTGTTGCTGAAAATTAGCGGCCTTATGTTCTGTATTGACTTAATCTTTATGTATCCTTTTTTTTTAATGTTTGCTTGTTTTCTAGCGGTGTTATCAAATTATTAATCAGCTGGCAGTGATATTGCTAAACAAATAATAAAGTGGTGAAGAACAATCAGTTAGTGTTAACGACGAATCCTCGACGAGGAAACCAGTTTATCCTCTGAATCCAAACACTAGCTGGTCTGGAACAGGGTAGGGATCAAAGCAATGCAAGGTATCTTGTCTCTCCAATTATAGAAAGATGAGGAGAGTCTTTGAGGAAGGAGGCAGAAGAGGTCAGCTGGACTGTGGGAACTTAAAATTTCCAATAACTTGCATGTTTGAAGTCCAGCCAGTTGTGAGGCGGAAAGAAGCGATGCATGGAAAGAGACAGATGGTAGAAAAATGTTGGAGAGAGTGCACAGAAAGAAGAAAATGTTTATAGTACTGCAAAGTTACAGTTCATCAATTAAAATCGAACGCAAGCCATGATGTGAAACTGCTTGCTATTAAACTAAACGGAAGCTATGAACAACAGAAGTGGAGCATTTTGTCTGTCTGAACAGTCAGAGTGAATGAATCTTACCATGGAAAAAAGCTAATGGCTCACACTTGAGTTGAGTCCACTTTTAAACTTTTTGTGTAATTTCCATGACTCTGAAAGCGAGAGATTGACCGGTAGGCTAGAAAGTGATTGTAGGTTGTGGCCAATATTCATAACCTATACCTTTTGATGCTATTACTTTCATGAGGTGGAAGAATAATGGTTAAGATAGAAGATGTAAAACAGCAACAAAGCAGGGAGGGACAAAGGAAATTAAAGCGTGGAAATCTCAGATTAGAGAGAAATGAAGCGACTGTTTCACCGAGCCTCCGGGTGAGGAAAAGTGAAGAGGACAGGAGAACACGGTCATGGTTTTTAGTCAGAACAGAGATATGGGTAATTGCTGCCACTGGCAAAATGGAGATATGAACCTGAGCAGATTGCATTTGCGGTATTGTTTTAAAGCTCAGATCTAGTGCGGATGCAGCTAGAAAGACTTAAGTTTTAAGTAATATTAAAATACAAACAAACATCAGTCCAGACCCCAGAAAACAAGAAAACAAATTAAATTTCAAGTTATAAATGAGAGCACTTTATTCATTGTGATTAAAACTCAAATCTCCTTTAGAAGTCCTGTCAGGAGATGAACTCTTCCACCAAATCATGGGGCACATTTATTTAAACAGAGATATAAATAGGTTGAATCATTTTTAACAGTGTCTGCAGCCAGTTTTGATTCATTCACAACACACATCAGTAATCATTATGGCAAACCTTTTTTAAAACACTTAGAAATAATCCATTATCTCTTGCCAGCATAGTAATCCTTGTAAAACTAGATATTAGAATAGAAATGCAGATATTTTGTTGCATTAATTTATTATCAATAATTTTAATCATACACTAAGTATAGTGTTTAACATGGTTATACAATCCACATGTCATCCTTTTTTTTTCCTTAGGAAAAAAAATAATTACTATTTATTGAGATTAGAAAAGAAAAGATTTGTGGTAACCAACATTTTCTTACTTAAAATACTCAAAAACTTTGTTTATCTTGGAATTGATGAACGTTATATTGCTAAATGTATATATTTATGATGAATTATCTGCTTAATTTGCAGGCTCCATAGTGGTGGATGGTCATGAGCTCCATGAGGAGGACCTGAGGCTGATGTACACGTTTGATCAGAGCTCAGGCTCTGCACAATATGAAGCACACTCTGATGCACAGGTAAACCCAGTGCTCTTGGTATTACAACCCTGTATCCAAAGAATTTTGGCCACCGTGTGAAGTTTAAATAAAATGCAAGGAGGAGGTCTTGCAGCCTCTTTGCTTTGGCTACCTGTCGATGTTGACTATATTCAGGTGCTCAGTGTAATGTGACTAGATCTTAAAAAAAAAAAAGAACTACTCTGCTGCTGTTGCTACACCAAGCTGCCACATGCTGTAAATGCATTTATGTTTCTTTACTGTGAGTGTGATGTATGAAATTATTTCGCAGCTAAGTGGAATCAGTATATATGCATTTCCCAGAGGCCCTCTCTAATCAGTGCTCTTTCAACCGCATACATGCCACACGGCTGCAGCTTAATACCAGTTTACTGAGCTGGCTTTTTAATTCTCTGTTGCTCACTCGCTCACACTGACTCTTCAGGTTCCATCTGTCTGACGCTCTGTTCTCTCTCATATTCTGTTTCTCCATTGTTTTATGTGTACATTCACTCATCTTTCTCTCCTTCTATCCATGATAAAATGAGAAGCAGACAGTATATCCTTTACTGCTGCCTGGATGTTGTCTTACATTTTGACACTGTAAATGTTTGGGCAATAGGATAGCAGACTAACTGCTTAAAGATTGCTCTTGTCAACTCTAAATGTTAACCTTTTCAAAGTAATAGTTTGTAACAATGAGGTAAAGGACTGGATGGTTCAGTTTTAAAGTAATTTAATTACACTCACTGGCGCTTTTATGTATATCTTCCTAGTGCTGGGTTGAACGGCCTTTTGCCTTCAGAACTGCCTTAATTCTCTGTGGCATAGATTCAGCAAAGGACTGGAAACATTCCTCAGAACTTTTGGTTCATATTGGCACGATAGCATCAGACAGTTGCTGTAGAGTCGTTGGCTGCACATCCATGATGATAATCTTTGGTTCCACTGCATCCCAAAGGGCCTCTGTTGGATTGAGATCTGGTAACTGTGGAGGCTGTTTGAGTTCTCCTGTTAGAAGGAGCCATCAGAAGATGGGTACTGTGGTCATAAAGAGATGGACATGGTCAGTAACAATACTCGGGTAAACCGTGGCGTTTAAACAGTTTAAACGATGCCATGCACATCACCATAAGCAGTCTAAATCATTGATAAAAGGGAGGATGGAGCCATGTTTTCATGTAATTTATGCCATCCAAAAGTTGAAGCGGATTCAAAGTCATCTGATGAGGCAGTGTTTTTCCCAGACATTTATTGCCAAAATTTTGTTGAATTGCAGCCTCAGTTTCCTGTTCTAAGCTGACAGGAGTGGCGTGGCAACCAATGCAATATTTTGTTCCTGTAATCCAAGTTTGATATTTTGTGCATTCAGAGATGCTCTTCTGCATACCTTTGTTGTACCAAGGGTTTATTTAAGTTACTTTTGCATTCCTCTCAGCTGGAAACAACCTGGCATTAGCATTTTTGCTCATGAATTGCCAAAAAGTGTTGGCTGATTAGATATTTCCATTAACAAGCATTTGAACATCTGTAGAAAAAAACATGGCCGCTGTATGTGTATATTAGGAGATTAGTAATGCTTGAAGATCTTTATTTTGTGTGAAATACTTTCTTTTTATGACTCGTATTCAGTTTTTGTGGCAGTTTTTGTATGCCAGGACGAGCACATTTCACCTCATTGTTTCTTTCTATTTAAGAGTATTATTGGAAAACACAGCACACAGTTAACTTGCTGTGCAGATAGTGCTATGTACATTTTTCACAGTTATAGCTACATTAACTAATGATCTTCTCACTTTCTGGATCAAAGTACCTGACATATCTTAAAGACATAAAAGCTTGGATTAGAATAAATACTAATGAAATTAATTAAACCTCCAGCTTAAATATTATTCCAAACATCTGTTTTAATCTAAAATAAAATAATAGTAATAATAATGTAAAATGGCTTTTTTATTTTTTACATTTGTTAGACCTGTTTGAAATATTAAGTTATGATCCCCAGAATTTAATCTTGTTTATTAGAGCGCCACCTTCATCTCAAGTCACAGAAAAACATCAGGAGAGTTCTGTCATAAATTTTGCTAAGAGTTTAATCTTCCCCTCTTCTCTTCTGCTCATGATCTGTTATCATTTAGGTCCTGGTGCTGTTGGATGTCACCCCAGATCAGTCTATGGTGGATGAAGGCGTTGCCAGAGAGGTCATCAACCGCATTCAGAAACTACGCAAGAAGGTGGGGCATTTATTTCTGGACCACTACTAGCTGTGGAAACAAGAGGGACACATAACACACCACTCCTGAATTTTACAATCCAGTGTTTAATAAGCAGAACCTGACGTAGTTGCAACAGCAAAACAAAACATGCCACTAAGGCAGTTTGAGTGGTTTTGCTTCAGATGTGAACTTTTTGAGGATGTTTCCTTTATTTAAACAAACTAAACAATCCCCTGCTTTCACATGTATGATCATAGTCCTTTAAACCACTCCCATTTTAGTTAATCTGATGATGTTTCAAGACTGCAGCGTAGAGTCAAAACAGAAACTTTGCTTTTTGTTATATTTCCGTCACCCCAGTCCTCCCCCCGTTCGTCTTTATGTCTCATTGTATTGTCCGGGCAGTTTTGAAATCTTTCCACTGCAGCGTCACAGTTAGAGGTTTCTCCATCATAAGGCAGGCTTAATGGAAGCTTAATTACAGTCTGGCCCCTTTCAGATTCTAATGTTCGAGCTTTGAAGTGGTCTGGGGAGTAAAGACGGATTAGCCAACAGCCCCTTGTTTTCACAAGCAACAAACAGTTTTTTCCGTCCCCCTATAGCAGTGGTGTGCATTGGCTCCCTGCCAGGTTAAATTCCTCCAGTTATTTCAAACTGAGATCTGTCAGGAATTTTCCACCCTGTGGATGGGAATTAATTTTTAGCAATTCTTGTACATGTTTGGTAGTAGTTTGGTGGGTTGCACCTGTTATCACTGTTTGCGTGGGAGGCAGAGTTGAGAAACAGGGGTCACCATTTCCTTATTTTTAATGGACTGTTCCCCAACTGGAGAGATCTGTTGCTTTATTCCCCCCCCCCCCCTTCCCACCACACACACTCATACAGAGGCTCATGTGCACTGTACTAGCCCCATCAGGGTAGGATCAGTTACCTTGACTTGGAGAACCCTTTAAACCTTCTTCCTCTTATGGACTTCTCTGTACCTGGCTGTCTGTCCGCCCTTGAGCCAAATATTGCAAATGGCGTGTTTGCAAGAATGTGTGTGCTACACTGTTGGTACATGTGTGTGTGGCCGTGCATGTGTGTGCCCAGCTGCACACTCAGAATAGGATTAGATCAATGTGTTTGAATATGTCAAGGTTATTGGAAGTTTGCGGCATATGATGCCAAAATAAATGGGCTGTCATCCAGTAAAAATGTCCCCTTGTTTGCTTTCACCTTTATTTCTTCCTGTATGGTCTCTGCTTTTTAATCCAGCTATTCTACTCTTTTGTTCATCTTTTCATTTTGTTTGTCTCGTTCTTCCTTTCAGGTAATCATTTCCTCCAGATGTAATTTATTTATAAAGGAGGAAAAAAAACTTTGAAGAGAGTTACTTGTGCTAAAGATTTTTTGTGTCCTTTGCAGTCATTGGATTTGTGCTGTTGTTTGAAGACCCACTGAAGCAAGACTTTTAGCCTGTTTACTCACCTGCTCCAATAAAGAAAACTCTCACTTCTCATGCCACTTGTCTCTTAATGTCTGGTCTTAGGGGCATTTGGTGCCATCAGATGAGATAACGGTGTACTACCGCTCCCAGCCAGAGGGGGAGTACTTGGACTCTGTGATCAAGGCTCACACTGACTTCATCCTGGCTACCACAAAGGCTCCACTTCTCCCCTTCCCTGTCCCAAAAACTGCCAGCGTTATCATAGATGAAAAGACCCAGGTATAAAAGAATACGTGTAGACCAAGCAGGGTTATATATGACTGAGTTTTGTAGCAGCTTGTAGTCTGACACAACCTTAAAGCATTCATGAAACGTGCTGGAAAGTATTTAGCATATACATAATATACACAAGGAGCACTCAAATTGGTGTTACAGTAATAAAAAAATTTTAACTTTGTGTTTAGTGGTTACCTTCTTGCAAATCTCTTAAGTATATTTGTTGCAGTTGTCATGAGACTGAAACTTATGTGTGCTTTTCTCTATTGACTCTTTCACTCTTTGTTCTATGTCTGTTGCAGCTGAAGGGTTCAGACCTGGAGTTAACCATAGTAAAGGGATCTTCGGCCCCTCGGGCTCCTCTAAATGGACCAGCTTGCACATATGTCAACCTCCAGGTGAAGGTCAACAACAAAGAACAAGGTAGCACATGGGGAGAGAATCTGTTTTTCTCCAGTTTAAGTGGTGTAACAGGAAAACTGTAACTGTCTAATTTTAAATAGAGTTAAAATAAATATTCTCTGCTGATGATTGAGATTATACATAAGTGCAACCAAATTCACATATAATATTAAATACAACTATAATATAAATACAGTAACATTATCTTACCTGTGATTTACTTTTAGTAACTGTTTGGCTATGTTAATAATCCTCTTGAACTGGTTTCTTGTGCAGAGGGTGTAGTGCTGTTGGAGAATCCCAAAGGGGATAACAGGCTAGACTTGGACAAGCTGAAGAAAGCGTGCAGCAGCATCTTTGGAACCAATAACACACAGCTCAAATTCTTCAGTGACGGAACTGGTGAGAACTAAACTCCCTTCTTTTTTATGAGAACATTTAATCATGTTATTTAAAAATGTACATCTTCTTTTTACCTCCAGATATTTAATAACAATGAAAATTCTTCCTTTATTACCAGTCGGTTATTTTATCTGTCATTTATTTCACTTTTCTTTTTATATATTCCTGGGTCCTTTATTTTGGCTGTTTTCGTGCTACACTTTAACCATTTTTAATTTTATAGTTTTTCTGCAGAATTTTGACTGTTTTTCTTTTCCACTTTTCTGATCTTCTTCATAGCTATAATGTCAGTAAAAAATAACAGAAAACACGGGTAGTTACACACAGTGTAGCAAACTTTCGCTGTAAAACTCCACTTTGCAGAGCAGTTCATTTTTAAGAGTAAGGATCATTTAAATTATTATTAAACAACATAATATTGTGCTTTTTTCCCCCAGCAAATTGAAATCAAAGAGAATTAATTAATTAATTATTTAGTCATAAAATGGTTCTTTCTGTTAAACTGTAGAGAAAATAAACATTTCATAAAGCCTTCTGACATAAGCTAGAGCACTTTATCATGCGAGAAATGCCAACAGAGCTTAGTCAGTTTTTTGATTTCATTTATCATGACAACAGTAAAATCAACCATTATCCTGTGATAATAAATCTTAAACTAATTTTATCTTTTAGGCCCCAGTCATGCAGGCCTAGAGACTGGTTCATGACAACCACCAGTCGCTAGGGAAAAATGAGTATTCCACAAAGAGGTCTTCTGTGCTGAGACCTCGTTGTGATTGCTGTGGTTGCCATGGACGTAGTTTGTGCCGACTTGTCTGCAAACACTCGACAGCTACTCACTAAGCAGTAACCGTGATGCAAACCTAAAGTGAATACTGCCTTGCCTTCATTTTATCCAGCAGCAGGCAGGGTGAAACAACCACTGACTAACTGGTTAGAGAATAAGCATTGCTCCCTAGCTACAGGTGGTTGCCAGGGGGTCTCCACCAGATCTCTAACTCTGTGTGACTGAGGACTTGTTGGTTTTTATAGATTTCACAAATCATCATGAAACATATGTATATTTGTAACTGTCTGTTTCTCACAGAGCTGACCAGCAAAACGGACGTGCAGACTCTGACTGGTAAAACTTTGTCAGTGACTGCGGGAACTGCATCACCTGGCCCCGCCCCCTCCACCGACACCATCGCGTGTCCTTATGTAAACCTTCTACTATGCAACGCTCAGCCAGCTGGTGAGAGAAGCAGCCACAGAAACTGAATTTATGTGCACAACACGCTTTTCTCACTTCTAAAGATTAATCTTCGTCTGACCAACGTTTTATTTGAGAGAAATATTGAGAAGATTTTCTTTGTTTTGTTTTGTTTTTGTCCTCTTTATATTTGCATTTATATTCGAGATTGAACTAGTTTTAAATGAAAAGTTTGACATTGATTTTGCTCCAGACCAAATTTCCTCCACTGGGGCTTCAAACATTGATTCATATATTTATTCATTTATTCTGTACTTGTGCCTGCACAGCCACTTAAATTAGCTTACCACCAAAACTAAAAATGGTAAAGTGCTTGCCTGTGGTCATCAGCACCACAGGCAAATGGTCATGGTAAATGGTAAATGACCTGTATTTGTATAGCACTTTTCATCAAGATCATTTTTCATTTTTTTTGTAAGTTAACCAGCTGTTGGTGGAGACAGAGTGGCATCTGTCTCCTCATCGCTACCATCAACTACCATGTATATGGATTTCTTGTCAACATTACAGTTATTCCTATTATTTTAAGTGGATATTGACAAGGAGTAACTGTAGCTGTGTTTAGGTTTTTCTTCCATTTCTTCCAAGTCATGCATGCTGGTTGTGCAGTTATGATGCAGTTTTGCTTCTACTGCAGGAAATTGAGTATAATCCAACTTTATCCTTTGAGTCATTCAGTCTGTCCTTTCACCTTTCCCTTCTACTTAGCCAGGATGTTTTTCCTCATCTTTTCCCAGCTGAAGCTTGTATATATGCCCTCTCAGGACAGAACTATCCCTGCTAATAAAAAACATTGTTAATGATGTAACATGTGGTACAGTTCTCTTTAACACCCTCCCTATCTCTTCTAGAGTGCCAATCAGGAGACGTGGGTACCCTCCTACTGGTCAACCCAGTAGGCCAGAATCGGCTTAACCACGAAGGCTTGCTCTCTGAGACTGCCAAAGTTTTTGGCCTCCGCAGCAGGCGGCTCAAACTCTACCTGGATGAGGACCTTACTCAGGGTAAAAAAAAAAAAAGATCACTAAAACCATCACTGAAACAGATTTTAAGGCAATTAATGGCTGATAGAGATACGGTGATTCCTCCCACACTTTCTCATGAAAAGTTAGTAAAAACATGTAAATGTATTTGCCAGATTTTCCTTAAAATACTACTCAGTACCTAGTAGTACATGCAGAAAAATGGCTTCTGTGACTGGAATAGATTTTGCAAATCTGCACATAGGCAGATTTTTAAAAAAAGATTTTCAGCTTGTAGGGAAAGCTGTAAGATTCTAGTTGTGTATGTTGTTAGATGCTAAGCTGTGTATTCTTTATTGTAACCAGTAGGACGTCCAAATCAAGTATAAAACACGAGTTAGTGCATTGTCATTTTTAAAAAATCGAAGCATTTTCCTGAAAGACACCAAGTTTCTTTTAACTGCTTTGATAAAGCAAAGTAACTTTCCTTAGCTGTAGGGTTTTAAACGTTTTAAAAACTGCTCTTCTCAAATGTAATTTTAGCCATAAATACTTCTGTTTTCCAGAGCTGCCAGCTGATTCTTCAGTCAAATCTCTTGACACCAAAACTCTGTTTGTGAGAGTTCTTCCTACGACCGCTGAGGCATAAATCCACAAACCACCTGAAGAGCATTTGTCTCTGACAGACCACATGTTCCCTAAATGAAGGTTTCTACCACTCAATAGCCCGATTGATGTACGATGGAGTAGCATGGAGTAGCTTCATATGTTTATGATGCTTTTTGAATGCAAATCAGGGGTTGTCTGTCAAATTCAGAACTGTTAAAATGCAGAGTCACAAACAGAAAAGTCTTTGTGTAACATAAACTCAGATGGAAAAAAAAAAGAAGAACGTTTTGGGATGTCTTTATATTTAAATGGGGGGGTCTTTATAAGAGTCGATGGTCTCTCTCGCTCCAGTTTTCTCCCTGACAACCACACAGGTTTTCCCTCCTCATATTATTCTTGTCTGCAACTGTAAGTAGCTGTTTCTGAAAAGTATCTTGTTAGGTCATATTTAATGTCGACCAAGAAGGGATTTTTCTGGGTGATGGTGTACATTCTCTCCTAAAAAGTGGGTTCACCTCTGTAACACAGTGATGGTTCATACATAACCAGCTCTTTCCAGGTTTCGAGGAAACAGTTTAATTTGATTAACTGTCAATTTTACCAGTGGATGATTTTCTTTATTATGATAATGATGCAAGCTACTTCTCTTTGAGGCTTATTTGAAGGCAGCTTAGTCCAGAGTAATTATTGCTTTGTCTCATAATTGGAAAAGCAAATTTGGGCTATTGTGCTTATACACCATTTTGAATTTAACAGATAAACTCATTGTGCTCACTGCATTGAGAATCCTGTGACAATGGAAAAGGCATTTAAAAGGTGAAATGGGTTTTTGGGCTGCTGTACCTGGGGACAAAAAGGTTCTGCAATGAAAAGAGCAACAAATGAATAGTGTACTATTTTAGGTGACTGAATAAATCAAAGGTGACTTGGAATCAGCATGTTTTTTTTTTTTTCCTTGTCTCCTTTCTGTTCACTTAAACCTCTTCGTGGCAGTGAGAGACAGAATGTTTCTGTGGGATCCTGCAGTCTGACATTTTGAATGACTGATGTTACTTTCTTTAGCAGCAAGGTCAGAGAACAAATACATCAAAATGCATTACAGATGCTCTCAGCTGTGGTAAAAGTACACTTTGGCATGTGGACTTACTTTGAAAATGAGTTACAATAAAATCTCTGAAGTTAATTTCCCTCTTTATTTTAACTCCACGTGGGTGCTTTACTTTTTTACTGAACTGAAGTGTTAAAGGTAATGCATAATTTAGACTGTAGCTTCTTATATGACACACAGGTACTCTTAAGGATTTGGCTGTTCAGTTTCTGTTTTCTCCTAGTCCGAAATAGCATCACATTCACTATCACAGTGAATTAACAAAGCAGCCCATGACCAAAATTAGATGACTAGTGCTAGCATAACTCCCAGCTGAACCCTCTGATCCAGATACATTCATCATTCAGTTGACTAAAAACAGCCCAAAGCAAGAAGACCTAATGTGTGAGTTGGACTTCTGTCGGAAGTAACAAGGTAACTGGAAAGCCCTCCTAACCCAACACCACAACCTGCCACGTCGTTGCAAGCTGCATCGATACCATGCATCGTGTTGCAAGTTTCTTGCAGAGATCTCACAATAACTAAGTCCATCTTTTATATATGGTGTAATACTTTGTTTCTGCATTTGTTTCCATTTGAGCCTATGCAAAGGGGTTTTCACCCTTTTGAGTACTCAAAGGCATGTAGCTCCATGTAGATGATCCTATGCTGGGGCTAGGGACAAGCACAGATGGTAGCATCAATGGATGCTTTTCATTGTTTGCAACACTGTTTAATTTCAGCTTTTTGTATGTTATAACTTCTTGGCTCTTCTTAGCCAAAAAGTTATAACTTAGTAAGGACCAAGGGACAGTGCAAGCAAAAGTACTATCCTGAAGTATTATCTTAATCTCAGAAGTATTAATCTTCCCATTAGGTTATTCTTTTGGCTCTATTCCTTATTGTTATGTCTGGGCCTGTTTTTAATTCTGATTACTACAGAGCATGCATTAGACACTGATTTGGATGATTCCACAAGTGGTTTTCATAAGGCATTTACCGGGCACAGTGTGAGGCTGATGTGGCTTTCCAGTGAATGTTTAAATGGGACTTTTATTAATCCGTGTCTGCAAAAACCAGTTTCCCGTTGGTTTGGTTGTTGATTTGCATATTTTGATTATTAAAAAAAGCCAGGAGGAAGAGCAGTCTACTTTGGTAGTTGAGGTAATTCTCAGCTGGGGGCGCTGCTGCAAAACATCATCTTCTCCACATCCTTGCAACGCCATACCATAAATTTACTATTAATTTACATCCAAATTAAATGCATAAATAGTCCATTAATCTTCTACCGTGCAGCTAATGCTCATAAACATTTCTTCACCCTGCACCCTGCTAAGTCATCAGCATCAACACTGTATAGTAAACTGCTTCCATTCACAGTTACCCATAAATACATCGACGTCACTGAGATCCACTGTGGAGCACCTGTGAACACATAATTTCCTCTGGGATTAATAAAGTATTGTGTGATGTGTTATGTTATCCACAGAGTGATTTTACATATTAGCATTCAAAGTTATTCTCATATTAAAGGAACAGTGTGTAGAATTTAGTGGTCACAGAGTACAAACAACCAACTATTCCTCCTTTAAGATAAAAACAACTTTGGCTTATAATGTAGCTAATTCTAAGCTAATAAAAACAATATTCAAAGTACATGTGAATATATACTAATTAAAACCTAATTATCAATATCATAATTAATGTCTGGAAATAGTTTTCTCTAAATTTCCCCCATAACTTGTGGAAGGTGAAGTATAGCTACTCAAAATCTTGGGGTGGGGAACAGTGATGATGTCATTTCTGTTGGTTTTATGTTGTGGGATGGACATTTAGTATGTATTGAGGTTTCTTTAAAATCTATATATCTCATTATTATACCATATGTTATTGTACATTTATTACCATTTATTTGTTAATGAATTGACCTTGATCTGGTTTTTGTATTTATCAGGTCAGCTAACAGGAAAAATGACATGAAAAGGATAGCAGAGAGGAATAACACAGATTTAAGTCAATTATCTTTATTTGGTTGTCAAAACTCAACAGGCTCCACAAAACATGTTTTTGGTCATAACTCAAGAATTCATGCGCAAATCAAAGCGTGATTTCACACAAATTTAGTCAAATTTACTGAGCAGTATGATAAAGTGATGGCATTTTATATTCAAAACAATAAAGGTTAATCTTACTGTGGCATCACATTATGCAAAAAAAAAAAAAAAACTCCAGACAAAACGGTTCACATTTATCTTCATTGTTTCCTCTCAATCCTATGCAGTACATGAAAAAGAGGCATTATCTTCATTAAAGCACCTTTTGGCTAAACTAAATTATACCGAACTACTAATGGCTGGAGACTTGAACTGGGACTGGCTAAATGCAACTTCTGGTGAATTTAAAGAATTCTGCGATTCAATTAATCTTACCCAGCTAGTCTATCTTCCTACCAGGCCAAATCTTAAATGCCCTGAAAAGTCTACATTAATTGATTTGGTTTTAACAAATGTACCTCATAAATTCTCTTCACTTGGTGTTTTCTGTAATGACCTAAGTGATCACTGTGTTGTTGCTGTTTGCAGAAATGCTAAAATTCCAAAATGTAAGCCACGCATAGTGTGCAAAAGGAATCTTAAACAATTTAATGAACAGGCTTTTCATCATGATTTGTCATTAGTTAATTGGGAAAAAATCGGACTATTACCAGATGTAGAGCTAGCTTGGACATATTTTAAGGAAAGTTTTATGGGAATTGTTAATAAACATGCCCCCTTACGGAAAGTTAGAATTAAAGGTCGAGAAAATCCTTGGTTTTCGCAGACACTCGCAGATAGCATACACAAGCGTAATAGAGCATGGGACAAGGCGAGACAAACAGATACTTCCACTGATTGGTCTGTTTTCAAACAGCTTAGAAATAAATGTACTTCTCTTATTAAAAAGGCCAAATCTGAATACTTTTTGTCTGTCACCACTGAGAACCTCAATGATCCACAGAAATTTTGGAAAGTAATTAAGTCTTTTTCCGCCAATAAAATGACTCAAACCTTTCCTAAATCTGTTGTAAAAGATTCAGTCTCAATTAATGATAAAACTGAAATTTTGAATTGTTTTAATGAACACTTTCTATCAGTGGGTTCCTTGTTTGCTTCTGCAGAAACTTTTTTAACAAATACTTGCCCAGAACTCTCTATGTTTTCTGGAGACCGTTTTAACTTTGTACCTTTTAGTGTTTATGAAGTGCATAAAGCTTTAAAGGCTTTGGATCACAGAAAACCTCCTGGTCCAGACTTGATGGAACCTTATTTTTTGAAGTTGGCAGCTGATTTTATTGCAGAACCACTCTCAATTCTATTTAATTTTTCAATTAAAACCAAAGAAATTCCAGCGGTTTGGAAATCAGCTTTCGTTTTGCCTTTATTGAAAGGAGGTGATCCATCGGTGTTGACTAATTATAGGCCAATATCAAATTTGTGTGTTTTATCCAAAATCCTGGAATCTCTAGTTTGTGACCAGTTGAAAGAGTTTTTGTACTCTAATGATATTGTCTCCAAATTTCAGTCAGGCTTCAGGAAAAAACACAGTACTAACACTGCCACTATGAAAGTGATAAATGATATTATTGTGGCACTTGATAAGAAATTGTACTGTGCGTCACTCTTTATTGACCTCTCAAAAGCTTTTGACACTGTTGATCATGCAGTCCTAAAAAACAGACTGCTCAGCCTTGGATTGTCAGAACATGCATTAGCGTGGTTCTCAAATTATCTGAAAAATAGAACCCAGTGCATTAAACTTGAAGGTCTTTGTTCTAAATTTGTTGCTGTCCACAAGGGGGTGCCACAGGGCTCAGTTTTGGGTCCCCTTCTGTTCCTTTTATATATCAATGACTTGGGTCAAAATGTCTCAGACACAAATTTGCATTTTTATGCTGACGACACAGTTATTTACTGTTATGGATCATCTCTTGCTCAGGCCATTGAAACTTTACAGAAAGCCTTTGTTGCTTTCCAGCATTCACTTATTCAGCTAAAATTAGTTCTCAATGCTGACAAGACTAAGCTAATGTTGTTTTCCAAGTCAAAGAAGGTCCCGGAGCCTATTCCAGTGGTGTCCACCCTTGAAGGAAATGTCATAGAGATAGTTCATGAATATAAATACCTTGGTGTCTGGATTGATGACTCCTTCACCTTTAAACCACATATAGAGAGACTAGTAAAGAAACTGAGACTTAAACTTCGTTTTTTCTTCCGTAATAAACAGTGCTTTTCTTTTGCAGTAAAAAAACGTCTTGTCACTGCAACCTTTTTATCTGTGTTAGATTATGGTGACATTCTGTATATGAACGCTTCTTCTTCATGTCTTCTAATGTTGGACACGATGTATCATGCTTCCTTGAGGTTTATTACCAATTGTAAATACCTGACCCATCACTGTGATTTGTACTTAAGAGTAAAATGGCCTTCTTTGGCCATTAGAAGACAGGGGCATTGGTACACTTTTATTTACAAAGCTATGCTTGGATTGCTGCCTCCTTATATTTGTACTTTGGTCACAAGGACAAATAGTGGTTCTTACTCCTTGCGCTCAAATGATCAGCTGCTGTTGTCTGTTCCCCTTGTCCGCACAGAGCTGGGTAAGAAAGCCTTTGTCCACTCTGCGCCTTTTTCATGGAACATGTTACAGAAAGACTGGAAACTAACTGAATTGTTGTCTTTAAATGTTTTTAAAACTAAACTCAAAGGCCTACAGGCTGCCTCAATAATGTGTAATTGTTTTGTGTAATTTTAACTTTGTTTGTTCGTATGTATTTGTCTTGAAATGTGCTGCCTCTTGGCCAGGACTCCCTTGAAAAAGAGGTCTTTGATCTCAACGGGACATTCCTGGTTAAATAAAGGTTAAATTAAAAAATAAAATAAAAAATAAAAGTATACAGTTACTGTTTCCAAGTACCTTACCAATTACCAAAGTAGAATACCCAAACATTATTTGGTGAGGCCATATGTTCAACAGCTTGGCTCAAATCGGGTGATACAACAGGACGGGGCAGCAAATCTACAATAAAGGGTTTATACTGGTCTTTTTGGTGTGTGTGTGTGTGTGTGTGTGTGTGTGTGTGTGTGTGTGTGTGTGTGTTTTAACTAAAGTTTCTTACAACCTAAAAGATACTTCAGTACATCATAATTTGAGTATAGCTCAGTACATGATGCTTGTTTTGAGCACAGTATTTTCTACCTTTGATTCCAGCATCCCTACAATCAGTGTTATTTCATTGTGATCATTTTCTCCTCTCCCCTCCTGAGAGGAGCAGCATGCATCTTCACTGGTTAAATATTAAGTACACAGCTCTGTCTCATCATCCTGTCATCCATCTCGCTCCCATCTGCTCCTGCTGCTCCCTTTGTGCCTCTACACACCTCAGCCTGGGCAAGTATGCAGGTCGACGACCCATCTGCTGATAGGCATTACAGAAATACACTATGCTACACGGATGAATTGAACATGAACCCTGTCGTGTGATTCTAATGACAGACAACAAAACTCATTATAGTGTACTGCAGTGACAGAGAAAAAAGAAGTTGCTTGTGCAGAATAAAAACGGGTGTTCTTTCACGATATATAGCCAATAAGGGTCGCTTCTAACAATCTACCCTGGCAACAAGTGTGCTGTGTAATGGAAAAATCTAAATCTCTGCCAGTAAAACAATTTTCAGTGCTCTGCATGTTGCCAACTTCAGAATGACAGCAGCAAACACTACCTAGTAAGCACAGTAGGTAAGAGGATAAAAAAAGTTGTTACTTTGGATGCAGAGCTTGGTAAGCCAAATGAGGGGAATACACCAGCCACTTAATTTAAAACAAGTTCTAGTGGATGGCAGCATTTTACATGATATGTAGGTATATTACTTGCAAGACTGTAGTAAAATAAATAATAGACTCTCAGTGTGCTACATACTAAATGCTGTGTAATAGTGGGAAGACCACAGCACATTGCTGACATCAATAAACATGTTTCAGATTAGTATTGAAATAATAATATTAAGATAGTACCTTGAAATGTTCTGCACTGATGGGGAAAACAGGCTTCCACACAAAGTCAGAGATGTTTTATGTACGTTTTATTGCTGTGCAGATTTAATTACGGCAGGTCTTGAAAACGTTTTTTTTCCAGAACCTTTGACTGTATAATTATCAAACTGTGAAATCTTCAAAAAATCAGGTTAATGAATTTTGTTACTTTTGTTAGGTGGGTATTTTGTGTTTTCTTGAACACGCCACACATTTCTTTTGTGGTCTGCCTGCAGCCATCTTTATTATGACAAAAAAAAAAAAGACGAAAAAGGGGGAAAGGGTGTATTTTATGAGAAATTAAACATGTTTCTCCTGTGAAGAGTTCAGGGGAATATGAAAATGTCCTAAAATGTGGTAAGTGTTGATTTTAAAGTCCGACTTCTTGTAACAGAGAATAGTTAGCTTTAAGGTTTGTTTTACTAGCTAACAAATGCAGGTAAACCTTAAAGGATAGCAAGAAAACAATTAATTAATACATAGATGAAAATATAAATTAATAAATAAACAAAGAAGATGCATAAGAAAAAGAAATGAAGTATCACTACCCCCAAATGGGTGGTGTGCAGTTTTATGACTAACATTTGGATTCGTTTACATGAATAAACTATAGTATTTGTAGTGAGCCTGACTTGGTATCCTTGCACCTTGCTTCAGCTGTGGTCCACTTTCTGCTGTTTCGTCTGCATCAGCACTGAATAAATGGTTAACTGGTAAGAAGTATCCAATACAAATAAATAACAGGCAGGCTCCGGTAAATTGGATTCAATCTTTTTTTTTCTTTTTCTTTTTTTTCATACTAAAGCAGCTGTGCGTCAAAAGTAACCGTCAAGCACAAAGTGGATAAATGCATTGGCGACGAGCATCGTGACTGTGGAGGGGGCACCAGATCCCAGTTATCTCCTGATCATCTAAATGCGGCATCTATCTACATCCTGATGCGCCTGCTTCTCCTCCTCCTCCTCCTCTCCTCCTTCCTGGAACGGCAGAAACAGGTAGGACACGCTTCCGATTTGAAAACGCATAACCCACATATCCAGCTCGGGGGTGGAGGTGGGAGATAGTGCTTTTACATTCTAGTTTGTACGTTCCCTTTTTAGTTTGTTCATGTCGTGGTTGTTAGGAGACCGCTGTCAGATGAGGAGTCGGTGATAATGGGAGATGTCCTGGCATCTGTAGTGAGATGCGTCGGCAGCAATAACACACTGTTGCTACCCACGCTCTTTTTGCCACAGAGACGTGCGTTCTGCCGCAGGTATGCGGTGGAACAGAGGGGATGGATGCAACCAATTAGTTTGGTCCAGTATAGTTCCACTTTTATTTGCGTGCATTTCTGCTGTACCCCCCCCCCCCCCCCCCCCCTCACATTGTAGAATTTGAAAACATCGAGGCTAGTATAGGGCGACCCATTTTCTGTTCTTCTATCCTTATAAAGAAAGCAGCACAACTCAAAATAGCACAATTTGAGACTCTGCATTAACACACTTCAGTCACATCTAATTGTTTGCTAGCACATGCTACCTAAGCTGCAATACAATGTTTAATGAGAAAATGCTTATAATCTCCGACTTTTCACATTGTTCTATTTATAGACTGACAGCAGAACTTGTGCAGCTCCTACTCTGTAAACTGTCATCAGTTATGAGGCCATATTTCAATTTATACTTTCAAAGGGCATGTTTTGTTATTTTGCATGCATTTACGTATTTCTTTTCAATGGTTTTGGAAATACCTTTTCTTAGTTACATTGTTGCTTTTACTGTACCTCTTATTACTCTTCTGTTATACCTGCGTAGAAGGATTTTTGGTGCATACCAAAGAGGATTTAACCAGAGCCATATCATGGTTATAAACCCTCTATACTTTAATTGTAGTTAACAGTATTCTTCTTTCTTTCTTTTTTTTATTAAATTTTTTTGCTGTGTGCGAGGTTATTTGTCGCTTTTCTCACATGGTATACTTTAGGTTAACTGATTCCCTAGTGCTACAGTCTCACTAATGATGGCAGTGGTTGGAAACCACAGCACGACCAAAATTGTCACTGTGTGCAATAAACTTGGGATCTTGTTGCTTTTGAAATTGTTGATTTGAAGATGGGGACCAGGTCTGCGGCCACTCTCAGTCAGTTGTCATCTTCAGGACAGCGATAAAACAGCAGTAAGTGCTGTTATCGGTTCATGATGGAATGGGATCAGCTTGGCAATTACATGCAATCTGTTTGTGATGATAAAGCGGCTGACTGTGATAAATCAGCAAAAATCACTACCTTCTGTTACAAATTTGTTGCCGTCAGCATATACAGAAATTCACAGTAACTACTTAAATTCAGAATCCAGTTGTGTTTCAAATCCACCAGAATACAACCAGCTGGCAACCAGCTGAGTCGGGTCCCCCATTGTGAAGCGATAATGTCACAGATGAGTTGAGCGATCAGTCTGACTGCATTTACAAATTAGACCGAAGTTATTTGCAAACCTTTTCCAGTCTTTCTGAGAGTGAATGCAGTCAGTCTTCAATAGAGAGACAGGTTACCTCCCAGCAGGCGATCTATGCAATTACTGGTCGAAAGTGATTACCGCAACTACTTGCAATCAATTGCAGATACAAAAAAATGACACTAGCAGTTTTTCCTAGTGCTAAGGAGATTGCTGTCCTATTTTTACTTTAGTATGACTGAGCCAGGAAAACCTAACTGCAAAACATTACAAAGCTGTTACCATCTTTAGCATAACAGAACCCTTTTTATCCTTATACCAGTGGTCTCTTCCAGGATGACAGTGCCCCCCATCTGTGGAGACAAGGTGTCAGTTGTATGATGAGTATGAAAATGATGTGAAACATCTGCTGTGACCTTCACAATCAGCCAGATCCCAGCCTAATTGGAGCATTTTAGAAAAGCATGTTCAATTGTATCAACGTGGTCTGTCCTTTACTTTTTCAAAAGTAATAGATTACTCCTGTAAGGTTATTGTTGTAGTACGTTGTAGCGTAGTGTAGTGTAGTGACCAGTTCACCTGGAAACTACAGGTGAGGGACTGTCTTTCCTTTCATCCTTCCAGTGGAGTGCCATAGATTAGGAGAATTAATGCAAAGGAGCACACAAACTAACGCACCGTTTATTTCCCTGCTAATTTGTCACCAAATTGTCTTTTAAAATTGTACTTTGAACTGCACTGTAATCCCTATTGATCTTCTTGCAAACAGAAGTTCCCTTGGTATTGCTCTTCTGACACTTTCAGTAAATAATGCATATAAATAATGCACTTTGTTTTGGGGGGTTTGTAGTCCAGCAAGAGCACAAATCTATGTGTGTGTGAAATCTCTTGAAGGCTTGAAAAGCATGAGGCTGAAACACCGAGCACCTTGGCAACAGTTATAAGTGATGGGTAATCCATTTGTGGGAATTTGGGCAAACCAATGCAAGCTGAAGAGCAATAGACACTCCAATCAAATAGCATTTAGGTACGTTTGGAGAAAAAAAAATGTGTTCACACAAACAGCCGCTCATAAAATAGTTGATTAGTTAATGAAATCACGAATTGTAATGAGCCATTTAGGACTGTTAATTACTGCTGCACATTCAGTGCTCCTTCTGTCTGTCATTTTCATATCACAGCCCAGTGTTAGAATTAATTTTACCATGACCAATTCTCACTGCAACAATCAGAAACACGACTGCAGGCATAATGGTCCTCACAGAATCTCTAGACAGATGGATGAAAAATCAGACTGTAATTATTTCATGTGTATTTTCCCTCTCTTCTCTCTTCCCTCCCTACTCATCCTCTCTTCATTCCACTCAGCAGCATGATTAAGTGTATTTTTTGTCCGTGGTGTAATCAGTGATAAAGTGGATCATTGTTTGCTCTGTCCAGATGTGCCAATTAAAAACTTGACACCACAGTTATCTGTTTCCAACCATTTTCAGTGCACTGTTTTATAGCGGCAGAGCACGCATGTCTCATTTTTGTCCTTAAAAAGAAAAAAATACATCTTAAAATCAGTGGCTAGGCAATGTGAATTGTGGTCAGTGCTGTGAATGGCATTTTCACACAAATTACAAGCCACAGATTTCCCTGGATGAATACAGCAATTTTCCTTTGATCATTCCTTTTGTTAAAACCCCCAAAGAGAACAACTGTGGAGTGTTTGTTTCTCCGTTTTGATGTAAGCACTTACTGTCTCATTACATTTGTTGGGTTGGTTGCTGTTAAACGTAACAGCTTAAGTTCAGTGGCTATTGCAGCTCCTGTTATACACATCCATTCATTACTCAATTCTGCTGCTAACCTTATTACGTAAGCTGAGTGTTACGCCGTTGTTAACCTGATTTCTGAGTCTTGGCAAAAGTGGACTTTCAGCATTTGCAGTAAGAAAATCTGAACTCCAGGGTAAACTGCACATTAGAGGGCTTACAGTGAGCCGTTTGGATTTGGAGCACTCGGGTCGAACCTTTCGCTCGGCAAATGCTCCAGTGCGACTAAAGGAACTCACAGAATTACACTTTAATGTAAGTGACAAACTTGTACGTAGACAATGGTTCTGTGCTATTGTTGTGTCTCTATTTCATGCGCTCTATAGTGTGTGTAAGTTGTTTGCATAGTAGTATTTTTCATACCCTTACTTTGTAGGCTTAAAATTCCTGCCACATACGAGGCACAGCAGTTACCTCCTTCCTGCTGACTTGCTGTTCTTTGTTGCATTCTCCCAGAAATCAATGTGCTTGTCTTTTGGGCATTAGAAAAAAGTAGAACTTTTATAACTTGCATGGTGAGAGTAGCAGACTTCATATTGTCGGCTTATTGGAATATGCTCAGTGACAGCAGCTAATTTAAAAACTCAAAACAGATGAAATAAACAGTGTTTTTTAATTAATTTTTTTTTTTGAATAAATAAATAAGGTGCTGATATAAAACACAAACTAATTACTCTGAGCTGCTACAATATGATATATGGGTACTTTTTTTTATTTATATATTTATTTATTTGCTACTGGCTATATTCTGAAAAGTTTGGAAACTCATTCTTATTTATTGCCTGCTGTGTTTGGCAGTTTTTTCTTGCCAGGATAATTAAGCTCAAGAAAACTTTGAAGGCCAGTAGGAAGGAGGGAAATGCTTTAATGCCTATGTTGGACAATAGCCGATACAAATATTTCATTTATTTTTAACATTTGTATCTATTTTTGTTGTAGTGAAACAATGAGAAGTACTTAATACCAAAAACAACAGCGACAACAGCAACAAGAAAGATTCTTTAAGGTCTTTATTTGGCTTGGTCAAAATTAATGTCACACAACTGACAATTGTCATAAACCAGTATCAGTTAACTAGGCCGATATTGGGTGATACCAATAATCCCAAAGTAGTCCTCTGATGTTACCCAAAAGCAGTAATCTTATGTTATTATCACAGAAGAAAAATTAAAAGAGAGCAGGAATTAGGAGAAGAGTAGGTATTGATAACCTAGCCACCTCTCACGTCATTGTGGAGGAATTTACACCAGTGTTCTTTATAACATTGCTTCAGTTCACTGATGTTTACAGACGTGTATTCATGCACATCTCTCTAAAGGTCTCACCATCAGGTTGGGGTCTGGACTTTTGACCTTGATTCTCTACATTTTTCAGCCATTCTATTGTGGAGTTGCAGCTGTGCTTGGGATCATTGTCCTGTTGCATTGTCCAAGCTTGGCCGTTAGACACATCCCATTTGAGTCTAGAATACTTTGGCATACAGAGGATTACATTTCGATTCAATGGCTGCAAGGTGCCCCAGTCCAAATCGTCACCCCCCGACTAGTATGGGATTTTTGTGCTGATACAGTGTGCCGTGTTTTGTTTTTGCCAGAGTTGTCACTGTACATTTTGGCAAAGTATTTCCACATTGGTCTGGTCTTATTGCAAAAGTCTTCTCCTAAGAACCTAAGGTGCTCTGCTATGTTTTGTTGTAGATAATATACTTCCCCCTGACAACCCTTCCAAACAAGTCACACTTGCTCAGTGTTTTTTTAATTGTACTTGTTACTGTAACTATAAAATTTGTCATGCTAAATGAGATAATTAGCTAATATTACAAAGTCTATGTAGTATGGGTATTTTCAATGCAATGTCAGGCCGCCCTGTCCTCATGACAGCATTAGTAATCTTAGCAAATACCCAAAACACCATATGTTTCCAATCGAACCAGAAAGACCTCTAGCAGCCATACCGTATTATAAATCATGTCTCCTGGGAGAAAAAGAGGAAATAGTATACTATTTTTATGGTGCCACAGAGTTAGCAAAAGGTCAGGGTGGCAGCATGGGGCAACAGAATGTTGGACAGTAGAGGATCATTGTTTAGTTTCATGTCTCTGCTATGAGTTATACTTTTCTTTACCCCAAAACTGTTCTCACAGTGTTGCATCATGAGAAGTATACATTGTGATTGTGCTGTGAGTGTTTTTTTCTGTATTTCAACCAAAAACCATGAGTTTGGCCTAACATTTCTTGGTTGTTCTACATCATACCTGAACTCTACAGTCTTTTCAGGTTAGAAAACTCTTTTTTAACAATTGAAAGGTAAGATTGTCAAATCAAATTACAAATCATATGTTTTGGTATCTATATTAGATGAGTTGTAAAAATATTTAGTTAGAGAGGGAAACGGACATTGAAGACATATCAAATTGAACTTTTCTGTTTAAGATCAGAGACAGTGTTCGGAGTATACTCGCTGTATGTAACACTAACGTAATGCTGAATGTCATGATGGAGTCATCTAAGCAAAAAGCATGGAAAGTGCGTCTCTCTGCTGCTTTTTGGGGTCAGGCATGGCTGCTCAACAGATGGTTTACCACAGCAGCATGGGTAGATTACAGTTATGACTGGTTTTCTGTAGATCTGAAAATGTGTTGACAGCAAGGTTGAAGGATTTGCTCTTGTTTAGAGGTCACCTCTACCTTATGTTCATCTATAAAGGGCAGCTGCTCATGCTGTAAGTAGCAGCCAGTGTTGAGGGTCTCTACTAGCCCAACATGAACTGGGACATGAAGCATTATGTGGCACGGACAGATACATGTCAGTAATAAAATATGATATATAGAGTTCTTTTAGGTCAGTGTTATGCTACAGTTTTTGAGGTTTCAAAATAAAAATTATTTAGTGGGACTGGACGTATGAAGGAATCTCAGCGTGTATCTATGGGTGGGGACAGGGTGTAACGTGATGCTCATGGTTAAGCGTCAAATTCATTTGTCATTAAATTGTGGCCTTTAGGTTGTCCTTGTATTGTAGCTTTTGTCAATAATTTTACAGAACAACCTGCTCTGAAGCACAGCCAAAGCACACAGGTGAACATGTTACGACATCTTTATTCACCGCCATCTTCCATAAAATTGCATAATATTAATTCAGGTCAGTTTTAGGAGACTTGTATTCCACTAGCATTTAATAATTTTTCATGAAAGCACATTAAGCCCCATGGATGAACCAGTGCTTGCTGAGTGACACAGACTCTCTAAACACCACTAAAGCTGTGCAATGAGATTCCTGCAGGGTGAAAGGCATTTGGAAATCCATCTGTGCTTACAACTCTCCTCTGTGAACATGTTTCTCTTGTATCTTTGCTCTCCCTCTATCCTCCTTCATGTTTTAACCACTTGGTATCAATTACTCATTAATTACTCACTAATAGTAATGTAGCTACAAATACACATACGAAACAAGTTAGGGCGTTGGATTTGAAATAAACAGCGCCCACTTCTAAGCTTGTCACTTGGCCTGGGGTGCTACTTCGGTCTAAAAGGTGGTGACGGGAGGGAAAAGTTATCTGCTAACACAAGCTCCTTATGATTATTATTCCTGAGGGAACAGGCTAAAATCAGAGATATCTGAACTGTTACTATCACTTTGCACTTTTCTTTGTGCTTTCTGAAGAACTAAAAAGAATAACAGAAAAGAAAAGACAATTTCATATCCAATAAAAAGATGAATGATGTGTGTCACTGTAAGCAGTTGAGAGGATCTCCTCTGGGCAACATGCTGTTGCTTTAACTCTGCCTCGATTTCACTGATGTTCTGTCCTCATAATCTAATAGACTAAATACCGTCTGGGTGCTTTTTGGCTGCAGGGATCTGAAAAAAAGAGAAAAAAATCAAGACATTGCAATAATTGTGTGAGTTAGTGCGTTTGTGTTTACGCAGCTTCCTGCGCTACCTAGTCTGAGGCTTTTGTCAACAATTACACCCCTCTGAATGGTAATATTTTAGGCTACATTAATTTACTGTACTTTACCAGAGTGTGCTGCAGTCTTTTATGGTACAGTAATTTACCGTGCAATCTTTGAAGTGGCTTGCTCCTGACAAATAGTTCAATAAAACCTTGTTTGTGTTCTGTGGTATGGCTATTAGACCCCTCCTGACATATCATAAACTATTACTGTGATCTGTTTGGACATTAACGGTTACAGATGTTCCCTGAGCTTGCCAGAGAGCCCGGAAGCTGCACTGCATGCAGGGAAGTCTGCTGCCGTACTGTACTTTATCAAACCTATGCAGGACAGTGAGTGTACAACTTTCCTGAGTTGTACTTGAAAACTGTTCTACTTCAGGCATTTTGTCAAATTGAAACTCCCTGTAGTCAGAGGGTAGACGTGGTTGAGTCTCTGTTGAAAGAGTTAAGCTGAATGCCCCTTCTCACTGTGGGAGGAGGTAGTGTGAGTACATGGCAGCGGACTGAAGTAGGCATCTAAGTATAGTTATGTGTGCGTGTGTGTGTGTGTGTGTGTGTGTGTGCGTGCGCGTGTGTTCATGCATATGTGTTGTGTATGAAAGTTTTTGGGGGTACTGGCTATTTACAGCTCAGCCTGTGGGAGATGTCCAATTCCAACAGAAAGGGCAGGGGGGCATGGGAAGACCTCCACTCTGCCTCATGTGTCATCCTCTTCTGTTAAGACTTGAAGCAGTCTGTGTGTGTTTGTGTGTGTATGTAGAGTTGTGTATTTGTGGGTGTGTACACACTGTGTGTTGTGTCAAGGTTGCTGAAAACAGTCTTGGTGCATAAGTATAAGAATATGACACTTTTGAACGCTCATGCATAGTTGTTCAGGGAGATTTGTCTAACAAGACTTGAAATTTCCTTGTGGCTCCCTGTTGTTTACAAGGCCAGATACTTTCTGTTCAGTGAGTCATTTTCAGAGAGCGGGAGAGAGGGATAAAGAAACAGATACAAGAAACTTTGATTCCACATTATTTTTCATTGAAGTGAAGAATATTTCAGTGCTTACATAAATGCGCTGGCCTATGAAGAAAACAGTTTGTTTTTCTATGTACAGTGGGGCAAAAAAGTATTTAGTCAGCCACCGATTGTGCAAGTTCCCCCACTTACAATGATGACAGAGGTCAGTAATTTGCACCAGAGGTACACTTCAACTGTGAGAGACAGAATGTGAAAAAAAAATCCATGAATTCACATGGTAGGATTTGTATGTCTTTAGTCTTTGACCCCTGTAGAGGAATTATGGACTATCTGTTTTTACAGCACGCCTTCAGTTCTGACTGGTCTGCTCTCATTTGATTCTAGAATACTTTAGTATACAGATGAGCTCGTGGTTGATTCAGTGACTGCAAAGACTCCATGTCCTGTACCTGTAGAACAAGCCCAAATCAGCACCTCGTCACCACCGTGCTTAACAGCTGTTTTGAGGTGTTTGTGCTGATATGCCGTGGGTTTCTCCAAACATGGTGTCGTGCATTATGGCCAAACATCTCCACTTTGGTCTTGTCAGTCCAAACGACATTGTTCCAGGGGACTTGTGGTTTATTCAGACTTTCCAAAGAGTTTATGTCGAAACTTTCTTTTTCACATGAATGTTCGTGTTGAAATCAGAATGTTCGTTTGGAATATTAACAAATTCTTAATTAATAGCAGTAATGTTTTTTTTTAAAGAAGTTGTGTTGGTCTGAATTGGGGTGTAAGAAGTGGGTCCTCATTTTAACAGACAGAAGTGATTTCCATCGCATTTCTAAATCCACATTTCCAAGAAAATGCAGCTTGGCAGGGATTGTTGATACCCTGCTGTGATAAAGTTGATGCCCAGCTGTTTCTAAAAGTGCAGCCTCCCCGGTTATTTTATAAAATGTGTTTAGTATGCGATATCGACCGTTTAGAAGTGCTGTTATTGAATAAAGGTCAACAGTTTTCTGTCTGTTGACTCCTGCATTTAGACTGTTTTTGTGGTTAATTTTTTTAAGAGTTCAAATCACGCTAAGCACAAATAGTCATTCGACTGTTCATGGTATTTAATTGGGATTTTTCTTAGAAAAACATACAACTGTGAGAATTTTACAATTTTTTTAAATTATATTACATTTATTAAATTAATCTTGTGTGCGATGTGGAGATTCAATGACTTTCTGTACTATTGCGAGGATACGAAGCCTGACAGGTGTATGCCTAAGAATTGTTTAACTTGACTGACAGATCCCTCATATTATTTACTTCAGTTGTGAGAATTATTGTTTGCTTGCACCATTAACTCTGCCTAAGCTCAACCCCCCAAATTACGACTTCATTAAAAAAAAGATAATAATGCTATTCAGCTTTCAGAAACCTGCAGGAACATGGCATGCATCAGTTTTTCTATGATCTTTCATCTTATTTCAAAATTTCTAAGTGGAATATATTGAGGAAAGGTTAAGAACTGATTATAGCTGTGGTCCTTTGCATTACTTTTTCATTTATGTGAAAGTGTAGCTTTTGTTTTTGTCTTAGCAGTTAACATAATACATCTTTTCGAGAGCAAAAGAAACCACAGAAATTGCCAGCAACCAGATATACACTCAGTTTCAGAAAAGTTAACAAATGTTAACTGATGTCCAAGATAGAAGGTTTTGACTCTGTGTTTGTGCCAGTGTACATACGCTCTTCACAAGAGGTCATGCTAGCTGGTCCTATATACACACGACACCAGCTCTCTCCCCCGCTGCCTCCCTCTCTTTCTCTTTCTCCATCTCTCCCCTCTCTGCCTCCCTCCCTCCCTTCATTTGTTCTAGGGACAGAGTCCTAGTGTGAAGCTTCTTGTTCTTGTCCTTTCCCTGTACTCTGCAGCTTTTCAGCCATCCAGAATGAGTTTCCTTATAGCAAATACACTGTACATGAGACGTGGAAGAGCCTGGTTTGGCCCACTCTGTGTTCCCGCTACAAGCTCTCTAGGTTATATTTAGCCTTCGACAGGCCACCCTGCTACTACAACTATCATCAGCACCAAAAGGGATATCGGGGGAAGCTGTACCAATTACCGCCAACACATTTTCCTCTCTGCTGTTTCATTGTAAGTAAAAAATCCTTTTAAAATAATGTGTTTGTTGAATTTGAGAGAGCATCAGCATGTCACTGCAGAGAGAGCATGAAGGAATTATTTGGAAGCAGTTGCACTATAAGTGACATGTTGTAACGTACTTCAGCTCTTGTAGTCTTTCAGTGTTATGCCACATAGGCCAGGCTGTCATTGTTGTAGAAATGGTAAACTTGACTGTATGTCCCTGTGTTTAAGTCTGCTTTTGAAAGTGGCTCAATAAGCAGCACAGCTGTGGAAAGATTGCAATGTCATAGTGTATTATTTATTTGTTTTAAGAGATCTGTTTGTATGTGGATCTGTGGATCTGGGTATAGAGCAATACTATTTGGAGCAGGCTGATGGTCCAGTTTGACCTTGGTAGCTTTAGTTTTTCAGCTTGTCACCATATCACTAAAATATCAAATGAAACCTGAGGTATGAAAAAAGTATCTAATGTGATTTTTAGCTCTTGGTAATATTTCTACCTGTTTTTTGGTTGTTTTTTTTTTTTTTTTTGGTCACACACCATCTTTGCACTGTTTCTAAGTAAGGAAATGCTACAGTTAGGTACATATTTGTCTGCAGGGAGAACATTTCTCTTACTCATCAGTTATAGCGGGAAGGGAGGGGGTGGGATTTGGGCAACAGTTATGCTTGCATTTGACTGAGGAAACAGGCAGCAAGACATGGAAAGTTTAGTTTCTCATCCCTGAAAATGGAAATTTAGAGAGTAGGCAGATGCAAAAAAAGGGAGAGAGGGAGAGATAGAGAGACATGGAGACAGGATGGTGGGAACATCTGGAGAAACAAGACCAGTGAAAAAAACCCTGTGACAACACGAGGGGACTGGAAAGTCTCTGAAGAAAGTCTTGAACATAAAGAGTTGTACAAGTGCATTCACTAAATTATATGATAACATATATGATATACATGATTGTATGAACGGAAATGAACTGAATTAATTATTAATTAAGTTTTTTTTTTTAGATTTAAATTACTTAAATATTTATTCTTTTACTTTATTTGTAAAATAATCATCAGTTTAAGCTCAGAGAGCTGTAATGGAAATATGAGGCCTCTCACCTACTGTACTCTACTTTGGCCTTTTTAAGAAGATGCCATGGGACTTTATATTCTTTATAGATTTTTATAATCCAGTTTCACATTTTAATCCTTTGCTACACTCCGTGGGGAATCCTATACAGCAACAGTAAATACATTAAACATGAATAAATTATAATTGTTGCTTATGGGTTTTATCTGACACTTTTTAAATTATAGTAAACAGTCAGCATTACCATTACTGATGGGATTTAAGATATTCACTTATATAATTGCTGCATGTTCTACCAGCAGGTAGAAAATGCATGTTGTTTTCTTTCATCCATCCATCCTTTCGTGACCAGCATAAAGAGTTATAGTTCATGATAAACACCGAACATGTGTGAGGGATGGGGTAGACTGTAGGTTGTGAGAAGCTTTCATAACACCAGTTAGCTGCAGTGAAGATGCTGTGTGCTTCTGTCTCGATGTGTCTAGAATTATTCTCCGCAAGTCTTTTCCCATACTGCAGGTAAAGAAGCAGCATAATGGAGCACTCCCAGCTGGAGAATCACACTTCCGGCATTTTTGATCTAAGTCTTCCTTCCTTTAAGAAAGTAGCTGTAACTGAGGTGGTAGTTAAGGTCATCTACAAATTGGAAGGTTAGTGGTTCGATCCCTGGCTGCTCCAGTGTGCGTGCCCAATGTCCTTGGGCAAGATACTGAACTGCAGGTTGCTCTCTGATGCATCCATTAAAGTGTCAATGTTATATAGGAAAGACCTAAGCACAGAAAAAAGTTGTTGCTTGAATGAGTGAACGGGGCATACATATAAAGTGCTTTGAGAGCTCAGGTACATTAAAAATGCATTATGCAAGAACCTGTTCATTTACAGCTTAAAGGAAGGATGGTGGTGGGTGGGGTGTACATATGCTACAGTATGAGCATAGATGTACAGTAATTATTAGTCGGCCGAGAACTTCACATTTTTTTCCACCACCAGTTGTTGTTCTCAAACTGGACGTGACAGTTGGGGACAGATGTGTCGGTAAAACCGAGCGTTACCGCACAGCCATACGGTAACAAGTTGTCAAATACAAGGTAGGCCTGCGTAGTCTAACAACTGCTTTATCTTCCTCTTTGACTCTAACGTTGACCATATGTTATATAAACAACATATGATATTCAGAATGACTTAATGTTTTGTGACTGAGACTGTAAACTAAGTGTCTCATGTTCAAGACAAACATTTGGCCTCAATTTTAAGACCTGGAACCTACATCAGTCTTTTATATATCATTTATACATATACATATAATGTGCCGAGGTACACTTTTACAGAACATAGTTAGAAGCTGGAAGAATTTTTTAACCAGCAAACATGTAACGTGTAGTATGTAATCACCTATAATGCAAAGAGAAATTTGTTAGAATCATGTAGACTTGCTACTACTTTAATAAAAAACAATTTTTTCATAATTAAAAAAATGTTATGTTATGTTACCATGGATGGATGGATATTGAACTGCTTTTTAATATATATACATCAAAGCACAGTTGATGTGTGACTTCTTTCTCCCTGTACGGCTGCACAGTGTATAGGAAATAATGGAAAAACACAGCTTGCCATATTCTTACACAAGTTTTAAGGAGTCAACGGAAAAATCCTGTTTGGTCAGTGGAAATAGCCCCTGAGAGGAAATAACTTGACCATGCTAATGCTGGGTTCAGAGACGAGTGTACCACGACCATTAAAGTGCCAGGAGAGAGATACAATCAATGAACCCACGCACTCAGTGCACTGTAGAGTAGCACAGGACTGAGCGAGGAGCTACCTGAATGCCTGCGCTCACACAGAGTTGCTGCTACACAGAAAGTATAAGGACTCTGCCGGCCGTCTTTGTTTCTGATGGGGCTGCAGGATTAGTTTGATTCACTGACCGGGCTTTCAAAAATAGCCAGCTGCTTCTTGTGATGATTGCAGCTATGAGAAAAAATAGCATATAAGTAAAAAGAACAGGAGAAATGTATGAAGACCTGGTGATGAAAAGAATATGATGTTAGGGAGGAGCAGAAGAGGTAGAAAACAAAGCCTTGGGAATATTATTAAGCACAACACTGGAATTTTCCAAACAAATTGTGCTGCAAAGTTTACCTTTACTTTTAGTGCAAAGTATATATTTGATCTTCTTTATCATTTTTAGGAAATATGTTGGCATATGAAAATGGCTAATAAGTAATGACTTTAATCTTATTCTTATGTGTGTACATTTACATACCAGCACAGGTTGAAGCCACAGCACAAGTCAGCACGTTGCTCAGTAAAAACATGTATTGATATTAAACTAGAAGAATTGGCTATATTTACATGAGTGTACTAAAATATGGCTGTTTGTTCATTATATCCAACCTAATGATAATGTAAATACCAATATTTACATTATCATTATCTGATGATGATTCTCTGCTATAATTTGTTTTATAATTCAGATGACAACAGTTGGACATAAAAATAGTTTTTAAAATTTCTATTGAAGAAATGATAAAATGATTAATTTGTCTTTAGCTTTAATTACAAGCTTAATATTTTTGTCTTGGTAGAGTTACAAAACAGGTTGTTGTTATTGTTTAAGAAGTATTCGAGTATATTTCTATATCTATTTGTCTATGCTGCTCTTTAGATACTTTGTCATTTTTGAACTGCTTGTTTTATACAAATAAAACAATAGACTAAACTAAAATACTTATTAACTGCACTAACCCATTCAAGCTTTCATCATGGAGGTTACTGACTCTTCATATGAGTACCAAGTCTTATGCGTACTGTTTCAGCTGTTAAAACGAATGGTTTTGCGCATTTTAGCCCATTTAAAACAAATATTTAAGCAGTAATATGTACTTACGAAGCACACAGTGACAAAATCCAAATGGTTTGGTTTTAAAAGCAACACAGAGTTGTTATGAAAGGGAAAATTAGCTATAGAGACCAGAATAATATTTATACCAATGTTCCAGTCTATAAACTTCATTTTATGTTGCCTGTCATGAAACTTAGCATTTAACATGCCAACTGAGGCCTCTAAAATTTGAGCCCTTGGGTTTTTTTGCAGTGCTTCTGGGCCTTGCACACTCTGACCTTAGGGTGAAGTTGCCTTGATATTTACTCCTGGGAAGATAGTGACATTGTGTTAACACACACCTGAATTCTGAATTCACGACTCCACTTCTTTGTGCAAGAGAAAAAATATCGCTCCAGTTTCCCCTACATGCATGTTGAATTAAACTTCTTGTAAATATTAAAACTGCTCTGCTTGACTAAACTACCTGGCAGTTTTTGTGGTAATGATTTAGTGTAAGGAGATGTAAATAGAGAATACAGACACTTAGTACTAAATTGTCAGTTAAATATGCGAGTTTCCTCTGAAATCCATATAATAACCTTTTCTAGTCTTACCAGGCTTTTTCAGTTTTATCTCTTTATAGACTTATTTAGCTAAGGTCAGAGAGACGTGCTATCAGCCTGCTGTAATGCTAAGTGTGATGCTTACATGGAACAGTGGAGGCTTGTTAGCCTAGTTTAATGTCCACATACACAATTTATTTCCAGTGTGAGAGCATATTATAGTTAGAATGTTGTAACCTACTGTAATCTGTAATACAATAGGCTACAGTATGATATAAGTGAATATAATTAATTCTTGTGGGCTTTTTTAATTACTTTTTTATGATAGTTATTTGCACTATTTTACATGTCTGCGATGAAGAATGGTAACAGTATGCTAATAATATTACATTAGTTAACTTAATGCTTCTAGATTCTGTATTAAAAAGTAAACAATCAAAGCAAAGAAAACCTTAATGCTCTGACCTGACTGCTGGGCTTATAATAGGAAGAACCACTGAAGGTGCAAACCACTTACTCCACAGTTTTAATGTGTGGTGACAGTAGAAAAGGCATTCCATTGCACTGAATTTAGGGATTGCAAGTGATACATAAAATGCTTTGTGCACTTGTACAGAAGAAATTGGCCTCTCAGAAACTCCAGGTCGGAAATTCCCAAATGCCCCCTGCAATTAACCAGGACCTAACATCATTTAAATATCGAGTTTGACTAAATTGGGCCAAGTGTCTTGGGAAAATTCTCATTCACCAAAATAAATTCTAAGATGACAGTAAAACAAGTCAGTAATGTGGAATTTATTCGTTTACATGCTTCAGGGTACATTTGCTTTGTTAATTTTCCTTTCTTATTAATTCAGCTATGACTACAAAATAGTATGGTTCATTGATATGCCCAAGACTAAACATGCTTCAGCAAAGCAACACACATTCACTGCAGGTTTAACATAATCATGATTTCGTGCAGTCGCTTGTGCCTTGGCCTTGTCCAACACAAGGACATGAGTTTTCCTCCTATGATGGACAGTTTGCTTCTGTCTTTAAATTCCTATAACACCACAGCAGAGACTCAGCTTTTGAAGAACATTTCCTTTTACCTTTGTGTTGTTGTGCTGTTATTGATATTTAGAAATAGTGTGCATTATTGTAAGAAAGAGCTGTATTATAGCCTACTTTCTTCTTGTACATTGTGAAAAATGTAGTGGAAGGGCATGCATTTCTTTTTGTGATTGATGACTGACATTTAATATGCGTTAAGTTTCCTTGATTTGGTGTCTGGTATTGCTCTTGACAATGAGAAATATTTTATTCATCCCATATTTGGGAAGTAATTTTGTTAGAATATCTATCAGATGATTCCTTTCCAGACATATATATAGTATTATAGAGGGTGATGACATGTGGTATGAAAGATTTCCTATATTTGTCTTTGTAGCAGTGGAGCTGAATCAGTCAGTCAGAGAAAATGTGCTCTGCTGCCTGTCCAGTAAATGGTGCAGTGTGGTCAGGATTATGATGGATAATAGTTTCTTCAGTGACTTCCTCTATACCAGAACTCTCAAAGTGTCCAGGTGACAGCGAATCAAAAACACAGCCATCCTAAACAGTCAATTCAGTCTGTTGGCGCCACCAGCCGTGATGCTGCTCCCCCAGCAGAACACAGCAATGCCCACTGCACTCACCACAACTGAGTGGGAGAAAATCTCCATCATTTTGCTGCACATATCGAAAGATCTCAGCTCAAATAGAGCATGTGCATCCAATTCTTTGGTATACAGCATTGGTCTTCAGGTTCAGCCTATTGTGCATCTGGATGCTATATCAACATCCTGTTCTAGGACAGATACATGTTGTGTAGCTGCCCTCTTCTATATGATGTCAATAACCACCTTTCTGGTCTTAGTTATATCACATCCAGAAACAGATTATTTTGCTCAGGCCAATCTAAAACAAATCATCTCCTAGTATCCTGTACTCCTCCAGTCCATCACGAATATATGTGACTTGTGCAGAATTATTGGAGTATTTCTGTGGGTCACATGATCTAAAGTTGCGCTGAACGATTGAGTTGTACAAGGTGAACAGGAATGGAGACAGCACAATCTTACAGCAAAGTACAGAAGACAACATACAGAATTTAACTCGCCTCACATGTCACTCTGCAACACGTTATAAATTTAAAGTGAAAGATGGTGAGAAGAGTTAAATGTTTCTGATCATAGTAACACAACAGGGGAGAGTTTGAAGTAGGTTTGATCTCAATCTGGATGACACGGCAGAGTAATGTACGCTGAAAGATATAGGAGTGACCCATGCTGATGAAGAAACAAGGTGCGACAAACAGATGCTGTTTCTGCTGGTGAAATGCTGTTGGTGGTTTCCATCAAAGAGGTGTGATCCAACCCATACAGGAGATGAGCATTTGCCATTTGTTTAAATCCCAGCAAGAGTCCCACATGTCTATGATTAGAATCACAATAAAAGAGTTAGTGTAATACTAGCATGTTTCCAGGAGTGTGAACCATCATGCATCACATGTGTTTTAATTACCTCAATAACACCCATTTCCACCAGGTATAGAAAGAGTGAGCCAATCACAGCTTTTTAGGCAGGGTTACATTCATGAACAACATAGCTGACTACAGATCAATACTGTATTCCAGAAAACAACTTCTTTAGAAATGGTGATGAGAAAGAGGAAGATTGGCAGTCTTGTACTGGTTGTTCCATGCAGCACATCCTGTGTATTCTATAAATTTCCTTGAACATTAGATCCTGTATTGACTGAACTGATGCAAGACTGCCAAATCTTTTGCTGCAGTCATAGCTTAAAAAAAGAATGACACCTCTTCCACCTTTAAAATGAAAATTCTCACTGTGCAGCAAAAAGTAAGCAAGGAATAGCCTCTGCAGCTTTCACTGGAGATGTAAGAAATGATTTAATGATGAAACACATAAAAAATTACATTTTTTAGTATTCAACTACTTTTATTAACTTGCATAACTTTTCAGATTGGTGTCATGGTCATTGGTGTGGTAGGTCAGTAACGAGCAAGACTTTGGTTCTTGCTGTCAACTAAGCAAAGATTGCTCTGTGTTGTTGTTTCAAACCGAACCAGTGGTTGTTGATAGACACGAATCCTGTAGGCTCTCTAATGCGGTGGTACAGCATCAACTTGATATCAGTTGATGCAGCTGGTATCAGTGGATGGTTTTAACCAACTGTATGTGCTGGTATTGATGTTAAGATATCCAATGCTCGCTATATACATACAAACAAAACAGTGTATATTTGTATAACGCTAAACTAGTCCCTAGGAGACTAAATACAGCTCCTTTTGAAGCAGCTTTTGACAACGCTAAAAACAACAGACAAACTTTGCTGATGTTTGTCGTGGCTCTTTTCTAATTTCAGAGCACAGCTGGATACATTGTAATGATTTTTGTTACAGAGAACACACTGAACATACAGAGGGCGAGCCACATGGCGACTGTTTCATCAAAGAGATGAAACAGCTGATGACACTGGGTTTCTTTCTTGGGAAAATTTTGTATTCCCTCATGGGAAGCTGTTTCCCTAATGGGTTTTTATAGATTTATTTTGTGTATTTATTTCCTGGTTAATTGGCAAATGCAAGATTTCTTTAGCCATGTTCTGCTTCATTTTTTTTCCTTTTATGTTTTTTTCTCAGTTCCATGTTTTGAACGCTGATGTGCATCTTTGCAGGTACAGCAACAGTTAAACTCCTACATCAAAGATGTCTTCATGTCCCAATCAATCCAAGCTGGATTGATGCTGGATTGCTAACAGGGTTGCAGGGACATAGCATGTAGTTTGGGAATATGCTACACTACATACATTTTTAGTTTTTTTTTAAGCACACTTTTCAGCATTCGTTTCTGATGGCTTTTAATAAATAATGGAATTCAAATGCAAAACATGTAAATATAACAAGTTAAAGGCAAGAGACTTTGTAAACAGTTTTAGTGAGACTAGATAATAAATAAGTCTGTAACTCAGCAATTGTTGAAAATCAAAGTTGCTTTGGTTATATGCAGTAGTGCTGACTTTGAAATTCACTCGCATTAGCATTATTATAGAATCATCATGGACATCAGTATGAATTTATTCAAGCATGATCTTGCTGTATCATCAGCATCATCAAAGTTCAAATCTCAACATTTTCCTCTCCCCTTTCCTCTCTCTCACCCTCCTTTTCTAACACTAATCTCATCGTCTTTCTTTTTCTCCTCCCCTCCTACTTCCTCTATTCCTTCTCACTTCCCTCTTCCTTTAATCAGCCCATGTCTTCTCTCGTCCTCTATCACCTCCTTTTCCTTCTTCCTCCTTCTCTTCCTCCTTTTCTCCTCAGTTTGCTGCAGTGCATCACTGGCAGGCACATTAACATCTCATCTCCATTACCCAGCAATGCCCTGCCCTCTCTCACTACTTTTAACCACCCTCTTCTCTCCTTCTTTTCTCTTTCTGTCGGCCCTGTTCCCGTTTTCCTCTAAATTTAACACTCTCATGCTATCCCTGTTTTCTTTTAAAGTGTCCATTATCATCCCTACTGTCTTTTTTCTCTATAAATGTGATCATCCTCATTAAGGGGGTGCTCTCCTCTCCTCTCCTGTGACGAGCTGTGCTGTAGTGTTTCAAGGGAGTGGATGCCCTTGGTGTGACCATGAGAGAGATGGGCTAAAGCTCTGCAGTAGCAAGCCAGTGAGTGAGCAAGTTGGTTTCACTGTGTATTTGTGTGTATGTGTGAGTGTGTATATTCAGCTAGTAAGATGTGAGGAGTGAAAAAAGCATAGCTTGTGTGTGTGTGCATGTGTGCGCATCCTCAAAAGCACCGGTCTGTGGTACTGGTTTAACATAACTCAACCAGAAAACCATAGTTAACATTCACACCAAGCTGTCTTTCCCTGGAAGCCCACCATCCCCAAACTAGCGTTGCCTCACTGCTCATCACACGATTCCTGGTCAGGTAATCCAACTTTCTTCTCAGGAAATGAAAAGCTTTTTTTTTTTCCTGCATTTGTTGACACTGGCTTGTGTTTCTCACAAACACTGCTTCCATCCTTGTTCACTAGACAGGATTTAAGATTGGTTCTACTTATAGTGTAACACAATAAAATAAAAAAATATACTGTAGAGGGGAAAGGAATATTGCAAGGACTTTTTCTAAACTGGCAAATGGCACTGAAAGAACATTGTTTTGTATTAAGACAGTATATCAAAGCTGTGCAGTTGTAGTCTTAAGTCAGGAGTAAGCATTCAAGTCTCATCCCGAGGACATCCAGTAGACTAGAAATGGCTAATGACGTAGTGATTTGCCATTACTTTAAAAGGATTGGGGCTTCTGTCTGATTAGTTCCTTGAAGGTGTCACTCAGGATTAGATTCTCTATTTCTTGTTATATTTGTTTTCTCTGCCTTTTTCATCCTGTTTTTAACCCCTTTGTTTCCAACTCTGCTTCATATGCCATAATTATTACATATGTAGATAGAGGCCACAAACCCTGGTCCTTGCACCTAAACAGACAAGTACCAATAGTGCAATTTTACAGAGCTACACAATGACAATGAAATTTGCACAGAACCAGTTGAAAAATGTTACTGAATTGAACTCAGTTTTCTGTTCTAGCTTAGCCTTAACTTAAACTTTCTCCTGGTCTGCATTATTTGAAATTGGGTGTTTGATTGAGCATAATTGGACACATTAAGGGAAATATTTGCAAAAGCAAGTAGGTTATTCATGTTGCATCTGCTAACCCAGGCACTGGAATTAGCCCGTCGGTGCAACTTCAGCCAAAGTTTAAATGTTGGAGCATTTTCTCGAGAAATATGACCAGAAATCAGGTTGGATCTCTAAAAGTTGGATTTCATGATCATGAAAGCACATATCACTGGAAGTAAATTCCAGCATGTGTTCCTTCTTCACCAAGAAGCAGACTGTGACGCACAGATTTTACAACAGGATGTTTGAATTTATAGGCTCCAGCCCCATCCGTATCCCTGAACTGGTTTAAGAAAATTGATGGATAGAAAGTTTGACGTTATCACTGGAAAGCAGGAGTGTTTCTAGGATCAAATCTTTACAACGGCTTAGCCCCCAACAGTGTCTTGCAATTAATATTAATGGAATATTCTGCTTGCAATATTCAATCCTTTTCAGCTTTGCAAATTGCAATTCAACAGGGTACATATTACAATCTTACCTTCAAAATCAGTCTAATTAGTTGGATGACCTAGTGTCTAAGAATGCTTCAGAACGAATAATCACATTATTTAATAAAATACTATAGTTTTTCAGTGGCCACTTGAATTATCAAACCGGAGGCAAAGGCTCAATCATGTTAAACAAAATTTTCCAAACAAGTTAAAAAACAATTTGTTGCAAAGCAAGTAAGAGGAGAAATATGCTATGTAACCGGTTTATACACCAGTAAAATAAAACACTACCTTTATTGTGCAGAATTAACACAAGATATCAGGTACCAAACTGCAAGAGTCGAGAAAAGATTTGTATTCTACCACCTTAATGTAGTGGCAGCCATCCTGTTCAAGCCATGTTTGGACCGATATAAATCCTTTGGCCAATTACAGATTACATCCTTCTGACTTTTTCTCTGGAGACCTGCTCAAGCCCACTTTGACCAGAATAGGAATAGGACACTAATTAAGTACATCAGCTCCTTGGCTGGCAACTAGCAATCTGACACCGGACTTTTTGCTCAGAAAGCTAAAGTTAGCTAATAATCCTTAGCGAGCTAGCTTAAGTTAGCTAACATTTTGATGCTTTAGAGAACAAATATACATAACCAATACTTTGTACATCACAGCAGTGACCCTGTGTTATCAGAAAAGTGTGTTTTTTAATCTGCACCACAGATGTAATTACCTCTGATGAGTCTAAACTCATCAATCCTGTAAAGCCATTTTTCACTTTTGGAGAATAAAATGTTTCTTCTTCTTTTCTCTTTCTCCTCATCCCAAAACTGTTATAGTATTAAGTGCCTTGATTAGGTTTTTGTGATTTGGCACTATATAACTAAATATGAATTTAATTTAATTAATTTAATTATTCTTTGTAAAAACATGGTTAATATAGTCTTTTGAAAAGTACTGAAGAATAATTACTCCAGAATTTTTAAAAAGTAGTTATTTGCATTCTTTTTTATTTTAAACGTTTTGCATCCAATTAAAATTAAAATAAGCTCATATTCTAGGGATTTTCTTTAGCTCTTTAGCTCCCCTTTATGCATTGTAAAATATATAAGTAAAAATGTATTAGTTGCTATCATGTCCTTTAGGGTAAATTATGTAAATACTATCCTGTTTATTTTATTACATTTTTACTGTCTTTTCTGGAAGCTTTTGGAATTAGTAAATAGAACAGTAAATAATAATAGAAATTACTAGACAAATGAGTATTTTTTTTTTCTGTTATTATTCATAGTACATGTGTAACGTTGCAAAGTCAGATTTGACAGGCAGGAATGCAAACAGACAGACAGAGGGGGACAAAATAGGAGATCAGGACAGTATTTGTCAGTACTTTTTAATGTTAGATCGCTTATCAGGAGAGAGTGTGGTGCAAAGCTGTAAAAGTCTTTCATTGTTTTAAAACAATATAGTTGAAAGATGTCTTTTTCATACTATTAGTATTTTAACAACCACAGGATTTAGGCTAAGAGCTGCTGTGTGTGTGGTGTGAGGGGGGTTGTACTCTGTGTAGCCTGTGTGAGCTAGCATTATTCTCAGTGCCAGGCAGATCAGTTGCATAGCAACAAGAACTTTTGAGGGCAGGAAATGTTTCACCAGTGGAATGTGTCAAGCACAAGAACAGTAAAAATGGAAAGAGAGAGATACATACTGTACATGTCCCAAAATTCCCATATACAGCTGGGGAAAATTACATAACATAAAAGACATTTAAATGAAGACCTGAAGAAATCATAACTGCTGGTGATGTCTGGCATTAAACTATCATGCAAAAGACAATCTTGGTAACTATAACTAACGATATTATAGCATCATATGACAGCCAAAATTTCCATTACATCCAGCATAAATGTCATAAGAATATAGACTTTCCTTTTTATGCTCCAATAAAATTGTAGCTATCAGGCGAACTGTACTGTACTCTGTGTTACCTAAACAGGCACATAACAGTCAACAGCTGAGGTATTTAAAGGCTGACTCCAACAATGTTAATTAAAACAGTTGCAATAACTGATAGAAACGTTAGATAGATTTTGTGTGAACTTGTCTTTCAGTCTAATGAAGCATTGTGCTGCATGCTTTGTTCGTACAAGTGCTTGGGGTAAGACAAGACCATTTAAAAAGAAATACCAACACGTCATCATAACAAAAGGACAGACTCAGTCAACTTCCAGAGACTAACAAAAATACATCTATGTGTTTTTCCACATTTGCAACACAGAACTTGTAAAGAAGCATAAAGAGTGAGTCTGCATTGCGGGTTGATTGACCTGAGTTTGCGTTCTTATTTTAGCTAGCTTACCAGGGTTTACGACAATGTGTTACAAGCCTAGCTGCAAATGGCTGTAAGCATCTAGATTTAATTATCTATTTGTTCAGGGTTTTTTTCCAATTAGTTAATGTAACGTATTAGCCTATTATTCCCATTATTGTTCCCCATTATTGTAAAAACTGTTAGAAAAAGTATCAAGAAGTCAGACGAGACTCCTTGTTTGGTTTGTTGACTTCTTCATACCTTTTTCTGTTTTTACACTTCCAGTATTTCCCTTCATATTGAAAGTAGGACATAAACTCCTCTGTGTTTCTCCAACCATGTGTACAGACCTGCATTTAGGCTGTCCTGCTGTTCTATCTGTGCCACCACACAGTCAATTATTACAGAAGTGAATAAATCAAGCAACTTTCCTCATGGAAAACCTTTTCTTTTCTTTTCTGTATTTTAGTTGTTTGTAGTCCCTTTTTGGTTAGACAGGGACAACAAAAATACCGGTTGGATTTAGGAAAGGTTAATCATCCATCCATCCATCTTTTTTAAACTCCACTGGGCAGACTTAAACCTATTCTAGGCGTCATAGGATGGGACGCGTGGTACATAATAGACAAGCTGCCACTCTGTGGCAGGGTTAAAATGAGAGCTTTCAGAATGTGCAAGAGTTAACTTACAGAAATCACATTCAGAAATCATTCATCAGTTTTCTGGTGAGGTCTGGGGTTGATTACAGCATGAAGTCAGGCAACTAATTAGTTGATCTACTGCTGAATTTTTATGAATTTGACATGCAAATCATGTGTCATTTGTTTTGTTTGGGGTTTTTTTTGTTGATATTCTATCTCTTTCCACTGAAATAAAACTACCATAAAAGTAGACACTATTCATTTGAGCAAACTTACAAGGGACCAAAAAGTTATTTTCCCCACTTTGTTTCTGTGCTCTATGCTCATAGTCTGCAGTGAAATTTGACATCACCATAAAAAGAAAGCTTATTGGAAATAATTCAGTAATGGATATAGTGTGTCTGATGTTATGCTTTAAAAAAGAAGTAAATGTAAGCATAATTACGCACTAATCGGCTGCATTAAAGTGATATTCTATAGGCTACTTTAAAGCTGCAAAAGTGGCTGGAGTAAGAAGCGCTATTAATGACCCTATAGAGTGCTTACCTTGCAGGGTGGGTGTGTGTGTGTGTGTGTGTGTGTGTGTGTGTGTGTGTGTGTGTGTGTGTGTGTGTGTGTGTGTGTGTGTGTGTGTGTGTGTGTGTGTGTGTTGAATAGTGCCAGAGGTCAGTGCAGAATCAAGTTAAACAACCGTGCTTCTTGCTGCAGATTATCCTCCCATCCTCCTTTCACCTTTATTTTTGCCACTTATTTTCACCTCTCTGTTGTTCATTAGTGTGACTGACCAGCTGTAACTGGAAATGATACACTAAATGACATTGTAGAGCTTCTCACACCCTTGTTGTCTTGTTTATTCTGTTACAAGTAATTATTTCTGTGAAGGGACTGTAGATTGTTGCCTTTCCAGTAAAGAATGTATCCCTGGCTGTCTTGTATATCTAGCTTCTTTCCTCTTCTGTTTCTTCTGTAGGGATATTCCAGACACATTTCTCAGTTAACTTTGGACATTTTTGGTGAGAAAAAAAAGAGCTGACTGATTGTTTTTCCATCATTGAGGTTTCTTTATGTACCTTACAAACATAAAACTAGTTCAGCTAAAGAAAGAACAAGTAGACTTGCATTTGAACTCCACCTTTACAGGTAATAGTCCCAACCTTAACTTGTTGTCCCACCTAACTTACCTCCTATGGAACTTTTTTATGCCTTATGCTGCTTAACGGATCTGATACGCAGAATTTGCTAAAATGCCCTGACACAGGTTAGCTTTAAGCCTTAGGAAGAGAACCTAGAGAAGGTGTGTATTTCTAATTCCCTCTTACAAAAACTTTACATTCTTCTGAAAAATGATTTTACTCTTTTTGTTTGTTTGTTTTATTTTTGTCTATTGTTGCCAAAAGTTTGTTTCCTAGCCTTGAGGTAGGTTTTTAAGGTACAGAGAGGTGGCCAACATTTTCACTTTTACTGCCCCTTACATATTATTATTATTATTATTATTATTATTATGCAAAATAATTATTGCCTAGGGTAATACAAAAGTAATTATATTAATAAAATAAAAGTAAATAAGTGAATAAAATATTGTAAATTAAAGTAAGTAAATTATGTATTTTATTATATATTTTAAAATTCTGCTTCAGTATTGGAATAAATGTACTGGGCTATTGTTCAATAGTGGACTAAATCAGTGGTGAGAGTAGCATTGTCAGGTTGACAGTACTCACAGTACCTGCAAAGCTTTTCGCTGCATATTCAGTAACAAGTGCCGAAAACCATTATTTTTCACTTGACCTGGGTTCACTGTCTCCACTATAGTGCCTCTTCTCTGCTGTCTGTCCACTGTACATATCAGACAGAGAGGAGAGGTTGTGGCTTCACCAGAAATTTGACTTTGTCAACCTTTTTATTAAAAAACTGGAAGAAAGACCAGCTCTTTAGGGAATCCTGACTTTGCTTTAGCAACTTAATATCACAGGCAATTGTGATCTGTGTGTGTGGCTCCATGAGGTATTAGTTAACCCAGCTCTCTTGCAGATAAAAGATCATGAGTGTAATAGTTTTTTTTACTCACGACAGTCCATCAGACCGTGATCAGCATGCTTATTTGCACTCAGTGTCTGATATTTAGTTTTTTATGTCAACTTTTAGCAACTTAAAAATTGTTCTGACCTAATACGCATTGTCTAGTGTTGTTGAGAAGACTGTTTAACTCAGAGTGAACATTTTCTATCTGCTTTTTAGTCAGTGATATATTGGCGTGCCTAAAACCTTTTAAACTTTCAGTAGTGCATCAGTTTTTATTTGCTTTTGAAAAGTGACAGAGTATTTGGACTCAGAAATAACTTGTGTGTTTGACGTAACAAGAAGATTGGAATTGCCTGGAAATGCTTACAGACATGCTAAACCGATTAATCATGTAGCACAGCTTGAGTCTTACACCTCACCAAAACAAAACCTTTATTTCTCTCAGAGGTGAAGGAACAAGAGCTACATGGACTCTGGAGAGATTGAACAGGTAGTCCAACTTCTCCAGGATTACCTGTGAATATGTGCCATAGAAGGTCCGAATCCTTGGACCCATTGTCAGACTCTACACTCATGCGGTGGGTCCAGGGTTCCTCCTGGTCCACAATAACGCCTGGCCTCATGTGGTGAGACTATGCAGGCAGTTCCTGGAGGATGAAGGAATTGATAACAGTGATTGATCCCTACGCTCGCCTGACTTAAATCCAGCAGAACACCTCTGGGGCAATATGTTTCAGTCCACCTGACACCATCAAGTTTCACCTCACACTATCCAGGAGCTCAGTGATGCCCTGTTTCAAATCTGATAGGCGATCTACCAGGACACCAGCATTTTAGTTTGAATCTAATATCATTTTACATTAACGTTGGTACAGTATGTAGACATTCCAGCCTACTGGTTTCGCTGGGTTTTTAAAGGTAGAGTGGTGCCAAGAAATAGTTTATCATTCTCTTCTATTTGGATTATTGGTGCCAAAACAAAAAAAAAGAAAAGCTGTTAATCCCCCTCCCCATGGCTCTGATGTCGAATTGTTAGTCTTCCTCAGAGCTCTCAGTGGGCCAATTGTTTTCCTGGAAACCACTGCTTCATGCTGTGAATCAGTCAAATCAGTTGAGTGGTGGGATTTGCAGTTCTGGACTCAGAGAAGAAATACTCAAAGAATGTTTTCTGTTGGAACATTTGTTTTTAACTTTTACATTTAATCCACATTTCAATGCACCCTTGCTCATTTACTTTAGGCTGATAGATAACGAAAGGCCAAGCTCTGACTGTAGACAAATAGGCAATAGACTAGAAAGCATCTGAGTGTCAGCAGGCATTGGATAGGTCGCACTCTTCTCCATGCAGTCAGGTAATCTCTCTCAGGCTTCTTTCTCATTCAAGGCAAGTGCTGCCTCTCTGTCACTCTTCTAATCGGAACGTCTTCTTCTTTGTATTTCGTGTTCGTCCTCCCTGTTCCTGTCTATCATTGTAACTACTTGGTTTAAATTAACTGGCTGTTTTAAACGAAACAAACAAAGAAAAAAACAAAACCGTTGCCCTTTAAAAGTTCCCATCATTTTAAAGCAGCTGATGGAGTGCATTAGTGGCTAATCATGGATAATGAGGCCACTGATGTTGAGGCAATTTTGAACCTGTTATCCTCTGTCTGTACTCAACATGCTCTTTCAAACCTCCTCAGTGGCAGCTGTTTGCACTTTTATACCATTTATCACAGCTTCAAAGCATTCTGACAAATTAAAAAAAGGAATTATTGATTTATCAATTTACATATATGAGTTTTAATATGTGTCATTGTTGTTGTAGCTGGCATTTTTGGTGTACACTAATGACTTTGGTATAGTATGAATGACCGTGAAAAGCTGTGAAACTTAAATAAAATATACAGTAAAGGTCTGAAATCTATGTCCTCCTTCACATTTCCCAAAGCCAACCAATGGCCGAATTAGAGACTTTTCCGGGCAGATTCTGGCTCCTGGACCTTATGTTTGACACCCCTGCATTAAACGGTTAAATTATTTATTTATGATCTATGAGGATATTAATTGATAATCACTGTGTTTGTGACTAACCAAGCAGATCTTATGAGAATGGCAATTTAATAATCTATTAAAATGTGCTTATATAATTAAAATGGGAAAATACTACACAGTAAAAAAGTATCACACTCATTACATTATTCAAGCCATGATTCATTATATTAAACTCGGCTGAGGATGAATTATATTCATTCACTACCCGCTGTACCTATCCATATGCATGTTCCTGTCTTTTTTTAATAAACTATCTGGAGCTGTCTAGCTCACAGACGTACACTACTGATTAATCTTCTGGCACAGTTTAATCCTCACACCTCACCTCAGCCGCCCATTAATTTCCCTTGGAAATGGAGGAACAAGGACTGAATATATGGCTATTTAGGAGAGAGTATGTGTGTCAGGAGCAAGAGGAGTTGTAAAGGAATAAAAAGAGCAAGGTTGTTTAGATTAATAGCTTTGGACATCCAGCTTTTCTCATCTGTACGCCGCCCAGCTAAACAGGCTTCTGGACCAGACTGCTTTGTTGGGTTATCACTGGAACAATGTTTCTGCTTTTAAAGCTTTGCATCCAAGGGGTAGCAAATCAGAGACAGGTGATGGGTTCTGCCAGCAGGACTGGGCTCAAAATAGACTTCTTCCTAACAAATACCCTAACTGTATATGGTGGCATAGCTTCTTTAAACAAGCGGCTCATTTTGTAAAGTGACAAGTCCAGAAAATAAAATCTTCTCCTTTTACATTGTTCTTTTTGATATAGATTACTAATTAGCAAAGGAAGAAAAGAAGATTAATTTGAATTTTAAAGACACATGTAAATAGACAGCTGGTGTATGCAATCCCAACCTCGGTGAGCCGAGAGGACATTTTCCCCTGCTTTTTGTAGAAATTGCAGTTACGAATGTCGACAGTGAGTATTGCACCCACATTGACACTCTTAGCAACACTCTCTGTAACCTTCTTAAACTTCTGTGTTTACATTTGTTAGGCGTTACAAATGAACAGTTAAATCATTCATTCAACATAGTCACAAATCGCCACAAAGCCAAAATGTCGGAGCACTTTCTGCATCTTAAACTGTGATGCGATTCAACAAAGGACACTGTATTCTATTGAATTCGGTATGCAATACTCACAGTATAACCTGTGTCCTTGCTAAAATGACTCAGCAAATGTAGTGTGAAATATCACAGAAAAAAAAATTTGAGGAAACTGGACAAGAGGAGGAGAGGAGACAGTAACAGGAACCCGTCTTTAAGAAAAAATCTGACACAGGACATGAGAGATGCATGTGGCCTTTCAGTTGATCCATATACTGCTCACTGAAGCCTCATCCAAAATGGACTCAGTGGAAGGATGGCTGTCAACAACAATAATGAGATATGCTAGATGACACGAGAATTAGACTGAAAATCAGCAGAAACAGGGCTTATGGAGGGATGAATCCAAGTTTGACATTTTTGGCTGAAATCATTGTTAGTTATGCTTGGTGAAGGTCAGGATAACAGTCACCTGTGAAACACAGTGGAGGCTCTGTCATAGTTTGGAACTGCATTTCAACCTTAATGAAATTATGAACATGTAACAAATACGGTCATATTTTCATCTTCAATGCAATACCATCTGGCAAGCATCTGATTAGTAGCAACTTACCTGGATAGAAAAACAAACAACGAGGCACTCAGTCATGGACTGACCTCCCCAGAGCCCAGACCTTAATATTACTGAAGCAGTAGAAAAGAACAGAAGGCCCTTGAATATCCTCCAAGAAACCCAGAGAACTATTCCTGAAGACTCTTTAAAGAAACTACAAGAAAACTTGTCTAACAGAGTTTAGGCTATGTTGAAGAATAAAGGTGGCCATACCAAATATTGACATTCAGCCAGACTTTGTTTTAAATATTGTGTACTGTATTTTCATGTATGTTTGCACTTTTTTTTAATAAACTACTTGACCTATTTCCCATTCCCCAGAAAAATATTAAGAAATGGAAGGTGTCTCAAGATTTTTGCACAGCACAGTTGTAGACCAGCTGAAGTTTCACTTTTGCTAACTGTTTAAATTTAAAGGAAATACAGACATGCAGCATGTGGGAAACGTATTAGATAAGAGTTGGGGATGCATAATGGTGACCTCTCATTGAGAGAGGTTAGAAACCTTTGGGAGTCATCTCATTAACTGCAAGCATGTGTGCCTGCCCATAGATAGACACAGCCCTGGTCTAATTTTACTCCAGCACTCAGGAGATACTCTGAGGCTTCTGCAATTAATAAGTCTAATGGTTATTGGCAGGAGCTAGAAACCACTATATGGGATGTCTGATTGACCTGAGGTAAACATGACACTTTACGGGTTAACAAATCCCTAAACTGGAAGGAAATGGAGCTTTTACTGATGGAATATAAGGTGCCATTTATAGAAAATCACAGAGAGTATTATACTAATGCGCCTTATAGTCTACTTGCATGGTTGTGATTTAATTAAGACCTATGGCACAAATTTTTCTTAAGCTAAATACACCTGGGTTTTCTCTGGTGCAAAGGCAAGCCTGCAGCATTTTTTTTTAAATTTAACTACCCTGCAGTATTTGACGGAGTTAAAGCTGACTTTCATGTTAATGAGACAAGTGATAGTTTCATTTGAAAAGTACAGCATCTTACTTTTTAGCAAGTGCTTTAGGATCTCTTCACTCATAAAGGCAAGCAGAAAAATCAGACAAGGAAAATGATGATTTGCCACGATTCTTCCAGGTGGCAGAAACTATTGATGGTTTGTTGGACGGATATTAGCTGTGCAGGACTGTCACCTTCAGCTCTGATTGGCTGTGACGCTACTGTGCTCTTTCTCCCAGGTTTTGGTGCACTGCAGCCCTGAAATCTTGTAGACGTGCTGCATTGATATTCAGGGCCTGTTTCTGATCCCCATCACTGCTCTCATTCTCTCTCTCACCATACTTCACCATAAGCTTCTTAACTAAACTAAGTCACTATACAGGAAATAATGTTATAAAATGTGGTGAAAAGTTATCCAGTCACTACAGTACTGTATGGATCCATTCTAGGTTTTCTGTTCTGTTCTGTTCTGTTCTATTCTAGTCATGATCCCGATTTTTGCGAAGATAATTCTATTCACATTATCTGCTTTGTGTTTGTTACCTGCCAGAAACGTCTCTTCACTTCAGACACATCTGCTTCTTACTTCCCTGCAGTTACTTCCCGTTCACCCATTCACTCCCCACCACACAGGACGTTCTCGTACTCTTGTCATTTCGAAGGATGTTTCGTTTCTTAAGGATGAAAAAATGTAATTAAAAGCATCTCATTTTCAAAACCAACTCAAACATTCGGTGTCATTGTTCCCAAACAAACAAGCAAAAAAATTTTTTTCTCTGTCAGTCATTCTGTTGTAGGTATTACTGCTGTATTTGGAATCACTGTCTTGTTGCATGATTCAGTTTCAGTTAGGTTTTAGCTGTCAGAAAGATGGTTTCACATTTATCTCTAGAATGCTTTGGTATACAGAGTCGTTCACCTTACAGTCACTGAGTTGTGACAATGTAATGTACACGTTGAGCAAGAGACAGGAATATAGGCATTGGTAAAGCAGAGTGTGTGTGTGTGTGTGTGTGTGTGTGTGTGGGGGGGGGGGGGGGGGGGGGGGGTGAGATGAAGACATAAAGAGTGTGAGGTTGTACCCTCTCTTCCTCCTCCTCCTCCTCTCTCCCTGCAAGCTGTGATAGGATAAGATCTGGGATACATGAGTGACAGTGTCATGAAACTGTTGCTGTTACCTTCTTCTGGAGCGCCTGGCTTACACAAAGGTCTTGTGTCCTGCAGCTATAATGTCCACTGGGGTGAGCTGTATCCAGGTCTGTGGGTCTTATATGGGAATCCCGATCTGCAGAATGCAAGAATGACGCATGCCCTTGAAAGTTATCCCTCCTCTCCATTTTTATTCACATACTGGCTTCTTCTTTACATCTACAGCTTTTTATCGCGTTTCTGTCTTCAAGGCATTTCAAATCTTGTCCAATCACCTTCTAATTTCTAAATTCTTTGCCTTTCCTTTTTCACTTTGCCCCCCCCCCCCTTTTCTTTTGTACATCGTTTATTTATTCACTGTACGTCCCACCAGCCCACCCCTCCTCTTTTTTTTCTTTCCTATCTCTCTTCCTTCTTCTGATATTTCTAAAAACTAGGTTGCATGCATGTCTACACTGGACCTGCTGTTCTGTTCTCGGGGCAAAATGTCAATGAGAGGGAGTAAGAGACCCACAGGGATGTAGAGAACAGGATTCACCATCATATCCTCTCCTTCCTGTCTTTTATCCTCTCTATTCTTATCAATCCAGTTATCGGTCTTTCTGTCTATCTATCTTGAGTGATCCAGTCAGATAGTGGAAGATCTGCTATGCAGCACTGTCCACACACACACACTTTCTCTCTCACGCACACACACAAACACACACACACGCACACATACATACGCCCACCCCTGCTGCCTGCCGACATGGTACAGGCTGTGCATTGAGACAGCCCCAGCTGAGGCAGTAGCAGTGAGAGTGCAGCTTAGCGAGTCTCCACACACACATGCACACCTACACTCACACACACATGCACGCACACATATCGCACGTCGCTGTTGTGCCTAGTCCCCTGCTGCATGTGCCGTTGCAGTATCGTTTTTAGGTGGGATGGTTTTCACGTCACGGTGACGGTGCTTTTAACCTTTCTGCCATGTAAGTATGCGTTGCTCATGTATGAAAATGTAAATTAATCAGCACTTTTGTTTCGGGTATTTTTGTGTGTGTTTGCTGGTTCGATCATTTGCTTTTGATTCTGTTAAATAAATCAGCTGCATGTGAAGACACTGAATTGTACACATTGTTCCATGTGTGTCTCTGGTTTGTGACAAAGAGGACAAAGATAATAATGTAACCCTGTACTGTTATCCAAAATGGTCTAGGAGCAGGTGGTCTGTGAGAGAGGGAGAGGAGAGATGAGGAGATCTGTTAGAGCTGTCTGCACGATCCATCAACACGTGCATAATATATGCAGCGGTGACATTTTTTAAATATGCAGATATGTTGTACAAGTTCTGTCGGTCAATGCTGTGTGTTGGTCTTTGACTTTCAGGTGAAATCAAATGCCCTTGTCTGCAGTTTCTGTATATAAAGATGTTTTATTGCACACCCCTTCTCTCTCTCAGGCCATCTGTTGGCAGAATAAACTCTGCAGTTTCTCTTCTCTGTCATACTTACTGACTGGTTCTGGCATGGCAGCAGGTTTCACTGCTGTAGCTGATCATGTGTTTGCTGTCATTACTGCATTAGCCAACTGACTATTTGGCATGGCCACTGAATTAATTGGGAACATTATCACTTCTCCTCCTTACTCTGTTGGCTGTCAGTTTTTCTTGTCTTGCTGGCTGGGTCTGTGGCACATTCCAATCAGTGGTCAGTGAATTGGTAATTGCATTGGCTGGTTAGTTGATTGGATTTTTGCTTGTCTGATCAACTGACTGGACTGATCATCTCTGCAACTGACTGACAGGGTCAATAGCTTTTCGTCTGGTTGGCTAACCAGAATCGGACACTTTGGTTCACATGTAGTCAGTGTGACAGTTGTAAAAAAAGTCAGCCATTTGCATAGCCACCAAGTTATTCATGCATTCATTCATACAGTCAGTCAGCAAGTCTGCCGTCCAATCATTCAGCTGTACTCTAAGATAGGCTGTCATAGGAAATTGATCGTGCCTCTATTAGGGCTGCGATGACTGTGTGACCTCAACCATCATCTCCACTGCACCAAGACAGCCGGGCAACTCAAATGAGTGTCCCCATTTTATTGCCGTGTTCTTGCTTTTTCCCCTCTTCATGTTTTGCTTGCTCGTTATGTTCAGATAATAAGACATAGATAATAAAAGTGCAAATGTGTGCATAAAAATTAAAAATGGAATACTTTGGAGGCAAAAAGAAGAAAAAAGGTAACATATTCATGAGAATTTAAAAATGTTGTGCCAAAGTGTGTATCTGTTTAGAGTAAACCTTGTGAATTCAATGTAATTACTTTAACCAAGTTTGTAACTCGCAAAAAAACCCAAATAGCAATTTCCATAGCCACTTGTTCCCCAGGATGGAAGAGTCCCTACAAATTAATACATTTTTTGTGTATAATGACCTTTAACCTGTGAAGAAATATTTATACACTAATAGTAATGGTAAATGGCCTGTATTTGTATAGCGCTTTTACTAGTCCCACCTAGGGACCCCAAAGCGCTTTACACACCCAGTCATCCACCCATTCACACACACTGTTGGAGGCAAGCTACAGTTGTAGCCACAGCTGCCCTGGGGCAGACTGACAGTAGCGAGGCTGCCATATCGCGCCATCGGCCCTTCTGGCCAACACCAGTAGGCGGTAGGTGAAGTGTCTTGCCCAAGGACACAACGACTGAGACTGTCCGAGCCGGGGCTCGAACCAGCAACCTTCCGAGTTACCTTACAAGGCGAACTCCCAACTCTTGAGCCACGATCGCCCATAATAGTGGTGGTCTTTCCTGGATGATTGTCCCTCCCTGCATCTATGGAGGTTCACTGAATTATGAGTATGAGTATTATGATACGATTCCCATATATGACCTTCACAGTCATATCATAAATGCACACAGAATGTGCTCTCCACCCTTGTTGAAAAAAAGAGTACCATCCTTCCAAAAGATTTTCAGAGAGCTGGACAATCATTTCCAAGACACATTGGATGAGTTTAGACTGCATGTGGCATGACTTTTTGTCATTTAGTTTCTTGCCTGTCTGTAAATATAAATTATTTTGTCATTGTATGATTTATTTATCACTAGGAAGGATAACTAATTACAGTCAATGCATATCACCTACAGATACAATCCATATGTTGCTCTGCTTTCTTATACACTTCTGTAGCCGAGAGTGGTGCATGCACCTCATTATTTTTGCTGTGTCATCATCACGTCTTAGGATCTTACAGCTTAAAGACAAATAAAAATGATAAGCAAGGCTAACCCTTAACCCTATTTTACCTTAAAAAAGAACTAATATGTAATGTAATGTGATCAATTCTTGCCTTAAATGACAGGAATTGATAGATAACATATAGCAACTTCATTGCTTATTTTTCTTTTATAAGCATTTCTGTCAGTGAAGGAAAGCTATTTTAAAAACCTGATTAGTGGAAAGAAGAAAAAGAGGAGACTGAGACGTATAAATATAGGATTTGGCTGAAAGGGACAAGGCTGCCATTGAGCCAGTTTAAATTCAATTCTTACTCCTACTTCAGCCAAACAATATCATGTCTGGAGTAAATGCAGCAACGAAGGCAGGAACAAGAATAAAAGGTGGAGAGGTACGATGAAACTGAATGAAAGAAGGAACATTGCAATCCAATGAGGTGGCCATCATTTTCTAGGGTTAGTGAGTATTGATATACAGTTGTGTGTGGATTGTACAAGTTAGTGGAAGTTTAAGATCTGTAATTTAAAAACCAAAATGAAACCAAAGAAAAACTTGACTTAAAATCTCTACGTGTGATTTAATGTAATTTCCATGGACTAATGATTTATTGTGCTTTATGTGCAGTTTAGAAACATTAAGTATATTAAGTAAATTATATATTTTATATATTAAGCTGAGTTCCTTAAATAGAAAAGGTATTCTGTTAAGGACAAATTCATATCAGGTACCATATCCATGCCAACTTTATTTATAAATCACTTTAAAAACAGCCTCGCAGGTAGAAGTGCTGCAGGTGATGGAATAAAAGTTTGAGCACTTTTGTTGTTGATGGTTTTTGTTTCCTCCAGTCATGAAATCTTTCAAATTTTTGAAAGAAAAATATTTTGGCTGGTGAGACAGTGTGAAAAAAATGCACCTCTGATAACAAGTGTTCATAAGATGGGTTGAAAGCCTGGGTGTGAAGCAATTGAAGACAGCCACTTGACATTGACACCCACTTGCTTTGAGTGTAGTGACACATTAGAGAGTCCAGTGTTTTTTCTTTCCAAATTTTTCTCAGGTGAAAATACTTTTAGTTTTCCTACTGTGTGAAAATCTGACAGCACAAAGTGGGTTTGTACATAGGTGTATGACACAATGACTAATAATTTTTCCTCCATGTCTATTCCTGTCTTGTAAGCGATCATATTTTTGGTGTCTTGCCTGCTGATTGTTTGAAATCACTTTTTATAGTGTCCTGGTGATTCAGGATGTGTTTGACATGGTGAGCTGTGAGCTAGTAGTTGATGTTATTTTCTCGGCTTTCCTTTGTGTAAGTGTATAATCTGAATTGATTCCATAAAATGTTGATTCCATAAATTAAAGTTGAAATGAGATATAGATAGCCGTGTGTTGAGGACTAGAAGCACGCGTTGCTGTTTGATAATGGGACAGCAAAGGCTGAAACGTTCAGATCTTGCATCTAGGAGCTTGTGCCAATACAGCAGTGTAACACGTGACATTTGTTGGATGTGGTATTCTCTTGAAGTGAAATTGTTTGCATTGCTTCTGATAGTATTTTTTCATCTACTTTGCTTTCTTCGCTGCTAAGAATTATTATGAGGAGAAAGAAATAGTGACGTTATAAACCCAATAAAATATCATATCATCAGCAGCTCATGCTTGATGAAACATTGGTGCCGCACTTGCTAACACTAACACATACATGTAGTGTTAGCAAGCTTTTTATAAGGTCTTGGTTATTGCTTTACTGGTTACTACTACTGGTTAAAAAGACCAACTTCATTCATCATGAATTGATCATTGCAGCATGATAAATGGATGCTTTTTCTATTTTTTTCTATGTATTTGATATTTCTGTGAGAAGGTAATGAATATTTGTAATTATAATTAGGATATTTGGATTATCGCATAGAACGTGTTGAATTTGTTTATTGATGATGGGTTTTTATGTGTATTTCTATTTATTTAACTGCAGATGGAAACTAAATGTGGTGAAGTGCATCTTTCTATTTAGATGAATGTTTTTTCATACATTGCGCCTGACAGAAAGAAGAAGAAGAAAAAAAAAGTCTAAAAAAATCAATAAAAAAATCAAATCGAATCCACACCATAGTTTTTAATCAGCAACTCTATTATTTAGACCAGTCAGTCATTTCTAAGATGTTGCAAATCAGAATGTTATTTTAACATCAACATTTTCTGTCGTCCATGAATCATGTCGTTTTTGTAACGGCAGGCTCTGAACAAGCTAGCTTAAGTTGATGTTTATCAATTTAGTAACAACAAGAGGTTGGCTGTTACTAAAGGATCTCAGAGTTATGGTTGTATAAGTACCTAATACTTGAATTTAAAGTATGATAAATTAAATAATGTTTTAGATTATTAGTATTATTAGATAAAATTAAATGTAATGGTGTCAAATGTAGGGATGTCGATCCATAAAGTTATATAGGCTAACTACTGTTAAAGTTAAATTAGTTACTACTAATAATAAAAAAAATATCATATTTTGTTTGAATGACTTGAAAAATTTTAATTTCCAGGCAAACTTCAAAGGAAACTGTAGTGCTTCCCTTCTCTCCACTTCTTTTGTCTACTCTCCTACATCACAGTTCGCTTCCATGTGTTGAATTTAAATAGCCCAATAACTCCCTCATGATTTTTTGAAGCCTCATCTGGAGCAAGGAGAGGGCCACGGCAGCCTTTTTTCTTTTCGTCTAGCAGTGACCTTGCAGTAGGAAGTTAATATAACATATGTGTGTGTGTGCAGGCATGTTTGTGTCCATGTGTCAGAATGCACAGAATACAGCATATGCATATACATAAGAAGTATGAGGTCTATGATTTTGCTTAATAGACGATAACTATGGGTAAATATACATGAATGAATGTATATATGGCTAATATGTCTAAATTATCAGTACATCCAATTTCCACAGGGGAAAAACAAAAACAAATCAAATTCTGCCTTTCAGTCTTCAGATTGCATCTAATCTTGATACTTAATCAAGATAAGAAAACTATGTGTCACATTATAATGTGCTTATTCAGTTCTAGTTTGAAACATGTGAAACTGAACAGACTGCTGCTGGTGCTAATTCCGGTGATAAATGGGTTCTGGTGGACTAAAATGGCTACCAGTAAAGCTTTTGTAAGCCCGCTCTTTTGTTCTATTAACAGTTAGATAGATGTGCTCTACTGCATGCATACTGCAGCCAGTATTACACAATTTCAGTTCCTTCTTATCTTCCCGCAGACAGCTGAATTCAACGTTGTCTCTTTCTCTATTTTTGGACTATTTCTCAGTGAAACCTGGAACATCGGTATGATTCCTTTTATTCTTTTGCCTGAACAGATGATTTCTACACCAGACACAGACAGTGACACAAACATATCACCACACTGAGACATTTTAGCTGTTTTGTAGATGTGCACGGTCTCATCAGGGAGATTGGTTACAGAACCAATTTGTCACATGCATTTGTCAAACTCCGCCTAATGTAAGATCCTAACAGACTCTAGTCCGTCTCCAGGAAGATTCCAGCATTATATAATGAACCACTGGTGGGCAGAGAAGCACGCAGGCACAAGGAGGTGAGCCGACAAAGGAGAAGTTTAAAGAGAGCACAGGCAGACAGATGGGATGGTTTATTTAAATCCAAGTGGGGAACAAGACAGGAAAAAATTAGAATAGTTATACTCTGATATTTAGAAGTAGACATAAAAACATAATACCTGTGAACTGATTTGATGTCACACAAGAATTTCTTTTTGTTTTCATGACTGTCTACCTGAAATGACTAAACACACACACACACACACACACACACACACACACACACACACACACACACACACACACACACACACACACACACACACACACACACACACACACACACACACAAAGATGTGCATAAGTGTGCATATGTCATCTGACAGGTATAAGTAATTCTAGCCACAAGTTTCTCTGTGACCAGTATTTAAAACAGACCAGGCTTGTATACAATGAATAAATGGATGACACAGCTGGCGCTAATTAGCTTTCAGCTGGAGGATTAACAGCTTTATTTGCTTGTTTTCTGACCTGTATGTGATCATCAGTTGTACCGCACTGATTTTTTTTTAGACGTTTAAATCTTGCAACGTTAAGTCCAAATGGTGACAGGCTACAGCGTGTGTTTGGATTAGATGCTGACGAGTGCTCGCATTAGATGTTGTGCTTCCACCACACACAACACTTTGTTTTTTTTGTGTATGACTTAGATGATGATGAACGAGGTCTAGCAGTCTGCGATCCTTTTAATCCTATGCAGGCTTCCCATGTTGGACTTGTTAAAGTTAAATGTGACACCCAGTGTTTACAACAATGTTAATATTCTAAAGCTACTTTTGGCTGCTCCCTTATTTACAAGGGTCACCACACACTCTAAAAAGGAATTCAGAGGCTTAGTAAATATCACTATAAATATAAGTTAGATGAGCCTGAGATAAAATATCCTTATAGTAATTATCTGAGTTTGATAAGTTGAAATAAATGTCTAAAATGTTAAATTATATTTTGTGTTAAATTAAGGTATTCATTTACATCTCAGGCAAAAAATTCAGTATGTGGTTCACAGAATACCTTCTTTGCATGTGCTTAATATTTTTGTTTAAAATGGAATCAAAATATTTGAGAAATAGGTGTCTATACTCATCAGTATCTTGTACTAAAATCATTAATTATTCAAATCAATATTATTTATTGTCAGCAACTACAACTGAAACATGATAACGTAGAGTAATTGAGTTGAGTTGAGTTTGTTTTTTAAATAATCTGAGCTTTTGTGTTTGCTCTCATGGAAAAATGTTTAACATGTGGTCATTTTTCATACATGTATTATGAAAAACACAACTACATATTAGTTTGTTTGGTTTTTTAGACTTAGACTACCAGTGAAATACAATAACATTCATATTTGAATGTTAGGGGGCGGTCGTGGCTCAAGAGTTGGCAGTTTGTCTTGTAATCGGAAGGTTGCCGGTTTGAACCCCAACACCGATAGTCTCGTTGCCTACTGGTGGTGGTCAGAGGGCCCAGTGTCTGGCAGCCTCGCCTCTGTCACTGCGCCCCAGGGCAGCTGTGGCTGCAATGTAGCTTGCCATCACCAGTGTGTGAATGTGTGTGTGAATTACTGAATGATTCACACACACATTCAGGATGACTGAATGTAGTGTAAAGCGCTTTGGGGTCCATAGGGAGTAAGTAAAGCGCTATACAAATACAGGCCATTTACCATTTCTAATATTAGGTATAATTTTAATTACGTTCGGTTTACAATATTAAGTAAATGGAACAAAATTTTGGATTAACTGACCATCTATATTTCAGTTACATTGACCAAGCAAGTCAGTGTTATTTACTCAATTTTTTCATGTTTGTGTAACAACTACAATTATTTATTTCAACTTAATATGTTTAAGCTTTAGTTATTCAATTGATCAAGTATATTGAACAGATTTGACTGGTTTTGAATCTACTCAATATTTATACGTGTAAAAGTGTTGCCTCAAAAATTCGGTTTTAGTTTTTAGAGTGCAGTGGGTACCTCCACATGTTTGATTTGTCAGATTTTTAATTCTTATGGAAGCTTGTTTCTGCCACTGAAAAAAAAAAGCGTGAATATTATGTCAAAAGTAGGGCTTAATAACTCAAAATTTGAAGATATCTTCTTAATTTCAAGCCATTTTCTCAGAAGTCTGAGTTAAGAAGTTGAAATTTTCAGCCTGAAATTTTGAGATAGTAATTTGAAATTCTGACTTTGGGATGGCAACAAAGGTATTTTTCAATAGCAGAATCAAGTTTCTCTACCTTCCTGACTAAACACCAAAGGGATTTATCTCTCTTCCTGGCTGGCTCTAATTAAACTGGAGATCTTTGACTTCTGAGCCACAGGGGGGATAACTGGTAGATCACTTGGGTTAAACTGAGTTTTGATACTTAACATTTAGTACTTGTATAGTAGTGCTGGTGTAGTGACAAATTAATTTCAGGCTCTATATTAAAGTCATCTCTAAAAATTGCCAGAAACCAGAAGGCTTCGGGCCATTCGTGCGACTCATGTGTGGCTCTGCACATTTCCTTTTCTGTGACATCTACAGATGTGAAAGAATTGCTCGAGCTGTCGTCTCTACTTCCATCATCATATACTGTAGGTAACCTCTTCTGGCAATGAAACAGCATGAACTTTTGACATTTGACATAAACCACTTTTTCTATAAACCATTGCTTACGCGCTAGACTTGGCTTTAGTGGCATTTGTGAAGAACCGACATAAAATTTCACTGTCTGTGCACATGCTCATATGAGTAGTCAGAGCCTTAGGTATATCATTATGTCAGAGATTTATCCCAAAACCAGACCTTACAAGTTGGAATTCACAGTCTCTGCCTCATGAAATCTAAGCTTTGACCATTCATCCCTGAAAATGGTGGTGACTCAAATACTTTGCAGGCTCTTTCTTGGTTTGAAACCCTCTGCAGCAAGTGCCAGGCTCAGTGTCTTTTCCTATTCACCATACCACGTGTGGACTGGACCATGTGACATAATATGTATGGATTAGTAAAATCCCCATAAGCACATGTGTCATTCACTTGTTTAATGTGATACTTTCCTCGAGGAGTAAACCAGAGTTTGAAATAAAATAAAAGAGACTTCTTGTAGGTTGGACTAGGTTCAGGCAGGTAAGGTTATGATAGCTGGATGTGAGCCTGAAGCTAAAAGGGTGTGAAAGTTGTTATCCATCAGAAAGGTCAAAAGTGAAAAGGTTGACCCCATTACATTTTCTTGGTTCTTTGTGCTCATGTTTTAATTGAGTCTGCCAGGTATTGCCTGCCATACATGTTTCTGGCGATGTTCAGGGAGGCTGTTTAATATTTGAACAATGTACCACAGATATGGGTGAGGCAGTTTAAACTGGCTTTAATTAAGAAACAAAACCTAGAGCCAGATTTATTAAGCAGTGCAAATTGGTGTGATGCTACAGTCTTCAAAAAACACACATGGAAGTGGAATGTTTTGTAGGTGCCCAAATTTATATCCAGGTCATTTTGTTAATGACAAGTGCAAGCTAATTAGAGCTGCACAAACTATTAAAATATTGAAAGAAAAATAAATAAAAGTGTATTTATGATGTTGCAGAGCTGCAAACCGCCCCACTGGCTGTTAAAATGAACACATCAGTGTTTTAAGTAATGCATCCCTGGCTTCTTGTATAGGGAAACCATATATTCTCTCTTCCTTGTTAAGCTCTGTTACATTATAAAAGTAGCGTTGCAGACCATAAATATGCAGGGTCAGCTCCAAAGATTTAGGACGAGTCAGTGGAGAGCTACAGTACAGAGCTAAAGCCTTGGCAAAGTGTACACAGCAATCCACCCGTGCCAGTTACATGCCCATTTTGATAACGTCGCCCTCTGTCATTCCAAATAAATCCACACACCTAGTGGTAACTATTGCATATATGATGTTTTGTCACTATTGCATTGTAATGTTTGCAAAATAATAAGATTTGTTTTTGTTTCGATAATAAATAAGAAAGAACATTTAAATTCCCACCTGAAACCCTTAGTTACAGTTAAATCGGTAGATCCATCCCAACTGTCATAACGTGAAAGGCAAGCTACAACCTAGGCAGGTCACCTATCTATTGCAGCTCTAATACTGAGACAGGCAGTTAACTGTTCGTGCTCACATTCAATCACCAGTTAACCTAACCTAGAGAGAACCCACACAAGCATGCTGAAAACATTTAAACTCCACACGGAAAGGTCGTACGCGTCAGAAGGAACGATTATCCAGGTTGTGCGTATTGGCTAATGGCTATGTGACTGACTAATGAGATTGACCCCTTGCTAATTTTCAGTTTCAGCATCTCATGGCCTCATGTAACATAAACAACTGAAAAGTTGAGAGAGACTTGAATAAATAAAGTAAGGTAAAGGAGACAGCTGGCTGGAATTGCCTGTAATAAGTAAAGCTAGTAATGAAAAATGTAGTCCTTAAGATTTAAACAGGCTAGTTATAAAGGACACATTAGTTATGAAGGGCGAATTAGAGCTAATTAGAGCAAAATTATTTTTGCACTGGGCTGCGAATGTATTCACTTGAAAGTACAAAAAAGTTATTTGTTGGAAGTCTTCAAATAATGAACCAATGTTATGGAAAAAAATGCTGTACTTAAAAATAACGGGAGAGACTGAGAGTGTCCAGGCAGTATAAGAAGAGCATAAAAGCATGGGCATGGCAAGAGAAAATGTCACATCGCTGTACCTGCCAAAATTGTACGGTGTGCTTCAAAAGAAGAAAAGCAAAAGTAGCAGGTGGAAGTCAGGATGCAAGCAAGAGATGGCATTGCAACAGCAACACACCAGAGATGCAAACTCATGGTCCGTCAGCAAAATATGCCTTATTCTGTCTCACTACTAAACAAGTTAACCAACAAAGTCAGCGAGTATTAGCAAGTCTGAATGGGAGTGCAGGTTGGAGAAAAAGACCTCAGTATACACGTCCTTGTTCAAGATGTGCTTATTCTACAAGTTCTAACAATTCAATGATCAATAGTTTGAAGGTATGACATTGATGTGTTGGTTATTGTAGTGGTGGTGAGGTCAGCAACAATATCTGCTTATCACCTTTTATGTGTTTTTTTTGTGGCCCATTTATCACTCTAGCTGTTGCAGACGTCCTTTACCTCTTTGGATTCTTTGCATCACGTATGATTGAGACACTAGTCGTCTTCTAAAAGAATTATTTTTCTTGTATAGCTAAAAGATGCCTTTCATGAGAGCTTCACTATTTGGTGCAAATGTTTGCATTACTCACTGCCTTGTCCTTTGTCCTTTAGCCCAGTCGTTTTACAGCTATAGCATATTATCATCAGGTCTCACCTATTTGCTTCTTAATCTTAGTCTGGAGTGACACATAGCAACCCCTGCAGCCATTGGCATTGTCTGGCCAACTGACTGTCTTCAAAAGCCCCTCATCAGCTACCCCTAGCACACAACCACAAACAGAGTTAGGTCCATAAATACTTGGGCAATGGTCAGTGGATTTAAAATCAAGATGTGATTGAACTGCACACTTAGCAATTTAGAAAATGCATGTGATACAACGCCTTTTTCTTATATTTTTATAGACATTTCTCAGTTGTAAAAAAATAATTGGTTGGACTAGCATCATTTACAAGGTAAGGATTGTTTGTTTTTAATACGTGGGTGAAAATTCTTTGCAGTCATCCTTTTGCAGACTGCTTGAATTTTAGAACAAATCACCAAATGCTGTTTCCTCCCCTAAGAGGCTTTGCGAGGTCTTTAGTGCAGCTGCATTCAGTTGCTTGTTTACAGATCACAGTATAGCCTAGAGTATAGCTATGTACACTTCAGAAGTCATCCATGTAATTCTAACAGTAATCACGTTACCACCAAAGACCAGTGACCTGTTTCTACTGGCAGCCATACATGCCCATGCCATAGCATTGGCCCCACCATGTTTGACAGATGATGTGATATGGTTGAGATCATAATCTGTCTCTCTTTCCATCATTTTGATGCCGGTTCATCTTGGTTTAATCTCTCCTAAGATTGTTTTTATTTATTTTTTGCTTCCAGATCTGTTCGACTCTGGCCTTCCTGTTTTCAAGCGTAACAGCTCTCTGTATTTCCACTGATGAAGGCGTCTCTTAATTGTAGATTTTGACACTGATACACTTAGCTCTTCAAGTGTTCTGGGCTTGGTTAGAGTTTGTAGTTGCTTTTCTCAACCATAGAAATAATTTTGTCATCTTCTCTTTAACTGACTTTTGTGGGCTTTCAGGGCTTTTGGAGCTAATGAGCAAGCCAGTGCTTTGCTTCTTTTTAAAAAATAAACCAGACTGTTGATTTGGCCAGTCCTAAAATTTTTAACTGTCTAAGAGGGTTTATTTTAAGCCTAATTATAGCTTCGAGATCTCCAGTTAAAAAATATGAAATGCAAGTTTAATACTTGGAATTATCTCCTGATTTTTTGTCTGCTTAATGTCTCATGAAATATTGAGGGATCATGCCTCACCTGGCCACGAAACTGCTTGTCAGTCAATTCTAGTGTTACTTTTGTGCCTCTGAAAATAGTAGACTCTTTTAAAATAAAGCTTTAAATCTGTACTTCAATCACATCTTGATTGTTTGATCTAAAATCAGCTGCGGTGGTGTACAAAGCCAAAATGATACTACCAAGTACTCATGGACTAACTGAACAAGTACATATTCACATGGGTATTTGTTGCTCTTCCTCTTCCTGTGATACCTTTCTTGCTTTCTTTATCTTCTTTTTAGCTTGACATGGGTTGGATCTGCAGTCGTTATCGAGCTCCTGCATTGGTTAGTGAAGAAAAAATGTATTTATTTTTCGTCAGGCTCTGTCTGCACATAGTTAGCGTGACAGCTGTTTTCAACCCAATTAGAGAGCACTGATGGTGGCTGAAAGAAGAATCTCTGTGTGGTTGTTATATAACAATTCACCTCTGAGACAATGTCAGTTAATGTGTCTTTCTCTCTGTCTGGTTGTGTGTTTGTGTGTGTATGTGTGTGTATGTGTTCCACAGCAGCTGCTACCTAATGCACCATGTATTTGGGGATTCCCTGAACATTGTGCCACTGCTTATGCTGCTTATTATTTTCTTACCCCCGTTTTATGAGACAAACTGCCTTTTTTAATTGCAGAAACTGGCAGTCTTTTGCAGGTTATGCATTATGATGCTGTTTTAGTGATGGAGTTTATTGAACTTATCATACATCACTGTTTATAAGTCTTTGCATTGTAACTCAACCCCACTCAAACTACATGCAATAAATGGTACATTTGAGAAGCTTGTATTATATTTTTTTGAGACTTTGGTAGTATGCTGTTCATTTTTTCCTTTCTGTAATTTGTTGTGTTATTTTTGTCCCGCCTGCATGAACGCCTAAAAAAAAAGAGTGTTTTTAACATTTAATAAATTTAAAGCATGATGTGATTTCACGAACTTGTGAGCATTTGTAAAACTGAAATTACGATGTGACATCTGTGAACTGGCAAAGGTGCAGAACAGCTCTTACTAAAGTCTTCTGCACTATTTTATGTCACAGGCAGGGGGGGCTGTATGCCAGCTATGCTGGTGGCAATGTTGCAGTGGGCACAGCTCATACCTCAGCTCTGCCTCACTGTGCTCAAGGACATTTTGAGAGGCACAGAGAATGCACATGACTTCACTGGAGGGCAGCAAACTGCCCACTTCTTGTCAGACCAGGAACTTTACATCAAGGAGAAAGCAGCAATTATTAGAACACAGGTTCATCATTAGCACTTGTTCTTTACAGTCACAGAGCAGAAAAGAGAGACCAAGGAGAGAGAGGACTAAACATAATGCAATACATCAATGTTAGCATTAAAGGTAAGATCAATTTTAAAGTTAAATATATATTTTTATACTGTACATATTGTGCAGATTTGAAATCCGTCCTTAAAATGGTTACAATATTGTCATCACACTGCATTTCAAAATATTATAACCTATATCCTTGAGTGAATCTCAAGCTAAGTGTCCTAAATGGAAATCTTGCGAAGCATAATGGCTGAAAAATAGTGATAAGATAGTGGGATGACAATACATTAGTGGACTGTGCGTGCTATTTGTACTCTGTAAGTACTTAGAAATCTCTATCTGTGACAATGACATGTCACAAGCTTTATAGATAACAGCTGTTTGGTTTTATGTAAAAGGCCTTTTTTGTGTCTTACCGATAATGCGTTCCTCTGCGATTTCTTAGGAGTTAGTTAGAAGGCAAACACAATATAATGTATTATGGTCAGATGCTCTTAGCATCTGGTTGTTGGGCTCCACATTTTAATGTTGTTCCCATATGGTGTTTAAGTTCATAAAGTCCCATTAAGTGTGTTACGCACTTTAGATAAAAAGCTGTTAATTTTTGCAAAATGTGCACTTTCTCCTTCAGTGTTTAATCAGATGTTACTCATTACTCACTGTCAGCTCATGAGGGGCATGCCAACAAATATGTAGATGAACTGGCACACAGGCAGGGAATTAGACAGAAGGATAGCACAGCAGGAGGAGTTTCAGTCAGGTGCAAATAGACAGGAAAGCAAGAACACTACATCGAAATTTGTTGTATTGGGTGGCACTATATGGAGAAAAACAGGTTGGGGTGGTAGCAGTAGAACATATTGGTGTCATCAGGATGCTAAGAAATCAACAAAAGATACAAATCTTTAGCACTTTAGTTAAGAAAGACGCCTACAACATTGAAGAATGATCATACCTTTTATCAGAGTTTCATCTCAGTACGTAAGACCACCAATGGCTCCCTTTGCAGCCACAACCTCCCTTCCAAGGAAAGAGGAAATCAATTGTGCGCATAAAAGATAGTGTAAATGTCTGTATGTTTGCAGTCCATAAAAAGTAGAGCATCAGCTGCTTTGAAGTTACTCGGCTCAGGTATTAGCATTACACCTCACCTTTATCTACCCTCTGCTTTGCACTTTCTCTGCTTTCCCCTCTTTATTTCATGATTATGTATCACTCATTCAAACTCTTCCTTTCATCTATGCCTTCCTCCATCTTTCAACTTTCCTCCCTTGGCTGTCTCCGGGTTCCTTTTTTCTCTCTCCCTTCCTCTCATCTTATCTCCCACTCTTGCATGTGACTATAATTTAAAGATAGCCAACTGCACACCAGCAGAGTATAACACCACCATCACCAGCAGCAATGTGACAACATGAAGCTTGAAATACAAAGCTTCACGTGGTCCGTAATAAACAGATGTTGTTAAATGAGCTGCACTGACATTCTGCAGTATATTAGTCACGTTGCGCTTCATCCTGCAAGCCAATCTGGAATCAAGCTCTAGTTTGGATTAGATTTTAGCAACTTGTTGATTTTCCAGTTTTCTTTGGCAACTCATTCCTAAAAAATGTCTTTAAACTAGTTTCAGACCAATCAATATGTAGTTTAAATCCTATTATGGATAGATTAAGCAGTGTTTTATCCCCTTTTATCTCTGTGATTAGGGAATGCACAAGTGAGTACATCAGAGGGACAATTCAGGCTGAGCGATTTGGAGTTAGAGAGGTAAGACTGAGACAGTTTGGGCGTGTGCAGAGGAGAGATAGAGGATATATGGGAGGGTGAAAAGGGGAAGACCACACAGAAGATTCATGGATATAGTGAAGAAGAAGCAGAGGGCTAGTGTTACAGAAGAGGAAGCTAGGGACAGGGCGTTGGAGGCAGATGATCCAATTTGGCGACCCCTAAAGTTAGTAGCTGAAAGCAGGAGAGCAATTTCTCACTGTGAGGCTGTGAAACATTAGTTCATGTGTACGTTTCCATCAGGATTGACTTAAACATTGCTAAATTTGCTAAATAAAATCTAGCAAAAAATCCCGTCCAAAAAAGAACATTTCCTGAATTGATATGTATCAGTAAAATTAAAGAAGAGGCAAGAAAAAATTTATTACTTTAACAGTTTGTTTATCTGCACTCATCTCACTTCAGCTCAAATGAAGTCATTAGCCGTCTGCATACTGCAGTCATTTATAGTTGCAAGTTAAATGAAATCTTCCCAATAAGTGTGAAAACAACACTACTTTTTCCTCTCTGACCATGCATTAGGGAAAGTGAGCCAGAAAGCGAGCTGGAAAGAGAAGCTTAAGCACTCCCCTCATTGGAGCTTTTCCATCACTTGAACGCACAGTTAACACACTTTGCAGTTAAATAATAAAACTTGTTCAAACATACAGAGAAAAGCTGTTGGTCTCCAAACTGCACCTATTTCAGCTATGTTAGCTAAGCCTCAGATGCTGGTAAATTAAATACATAAGAACATAGACCTGAACTGAAAGATCAGCCCATACTGTAGATCGACAAGTTGTCATCAATGTCTGATCCAACCTTTTGGATCAGGACTCTTCTGATATCTGATACAAATGTGGGATTGTTGCATCCCTACTAATGATCAATACTCAAGTCAGGTCTTTTGATCTAATGATCAGTTTTTCTTAATTGTTATTGGGTATGCTGGTAAACCCCGGAACAGTCTGTGCTTTGCCAGTTCAGATTTGCAGTTTCACAGTCTACAGGATGCACAGCCTAGTTTGTTTCCATTTGTCTCATCTGATTATCACTTTGGCTTACTGACTGATTTGCTGATAAATATAAACTTGCAGGGCATGATAATCTTTGTTACAGTGCAGGTCTACCAGCATAAAAGTGATAGTGGCCATGTCCCTGTCTTTTGCAGGTGGTCCATCTGGTGCAAAAGAGAATTACCTGTGATGTCGTTTCTGTTCTCATTCAACCACACACACACACACATTCTGGGAGAGCATTTGTTTACTTTCATCTGACAGTTTTGGAGGATCTTGCAGGCGCAGATGTCTGCCTTGGCACGCACACAGTAACGCCAACATTGATTGGACCTGAGGGGCAGGCGAGGGGTAGGGGCGCAGTATAAAAAGTTTGAGAAAAAACAGAAAGGAACATCCAGTCTTTCAAGTTCACCAAATCAAGAAACCATCAAACACTGTTCATCACAAATGTAATTAATATGCTGGTTGTTAAAAACAGAACATTTTTCTGAGTTGGAATCACTTTCTGTAATCAGCTTTACTAAAAGGGTGAACACATTTGTTGAGTCGTAATGTCCGAGTGGCTTTGCCATTGCCGTCTAACTCTATAACTTCAAAAACAGCTGGAGCTCATTAGCATGCAGCGCTGGAGCCTGTGGAGTTACACAGTGCATCCATCCCACAGATGCATATTCACATGTTGGCAGGGTCTCTCAACACCATTCTGTGACAAGGTCGTGTCCTGCTGTTTCCAAGCACACTGTTGTGTCATTGTGTGACTAGTCCTATCATCACACTTGAATGTACACCTTGCTCACTGTGTTAGTCTGGCCAGTTTAAGCAGGTATATCCCTAGTAGTTTATTCCCATGGCTGCTTCCAAACAGGAACAAATGTGCAGACAAATGTCATAATGTCCTGTCTGTGGCTGACTTATAAATAGGGACAAACAGGGCATATTCAATGACATCATAAAGCATACAAGTAAAAAAGTAGCTCTGTTACTTCTTAGTTACAGGTTGCACTTAAAGTCTCAGCAGCGATTGCTGGGAATGTGTTTTAGCTGTTTCTTGTTCACTGAAATCACTATGGATACACCTCATTAATGACAATTTATAGCACAGATTTGCTCCATTGGCCTTTTACATGTACAAATTTGTTGCTTAGTAAAAAGGTGAACTCTTATCGCCTTAAATAAAAAGAATATTGTGTGTGGCCTCATAATTTGTGGGATGGACTGACAAGATATTGACCAGCCACGCTATTAGTTTTTTTTGGGGGGCTGACTGTGCTTTTCGGTGTGATTATATTATCTGAATAAGCCAAGTGTCTCTGAGGGCCCTCAGACAGAAATTTTTTTGCAGTATTGATGTTGTGCAGTACAGATGATGGATAGACAGTATAGTCATTGCAGCATTCAACCAAATACAAAATGGTGCTTTGATTCCAGGTCCCCCCCCTGAGTGGGTGGGTGGTGATAAAGGGCAGCTGTGAGGCAGTGGTTGACTTTGAATAAAAACATCAATAATAGATAGATAGATAGATAGATAGATAGATAGATAGATGTTACTCCACCATAATCAACAGATAAACACTTACAATAAAATAAAGAGCAAAATTTGCACTTCAGAACAAGACACAGAACATCTAATTAGCATATACACAATATATACATTTAAATCAGTAACACTAATGAGAAAAAGATCAGTGAGAACAGTTATGCAAAAAGGCAGCAAATTATATATGTAAGAAAAACAGGGTGTTCAGATAGTATAGCAAAAGGTACACAGTGTGTCTGTTGTTAGTTTTACACAGAGGGAATGTGCAATGTTTGTCATGGAGGGGTGCGCCGATTGTGTTGAGGAGCAGGACCCAGATGCAGACACTGGAAAGAGGAGTTGGTGGTTGAACAAAAAGCGATCTTTTATTTGGATGGTGGCAGCAAAGAACAAGAAAACAATGAAACTTAAGAAAGAACTGAGAACAACTATGAACACTGTGTAAACTAAGGCTACTTTGAAACACAGTGAAAACTATGAGAAAAACCTACAAAACACTATGGCTAAGACTGTGGTGGGAATAACAGACAACCTGACAATGAGATACAGGAAACAGAGGACTTAAAAACACAGGAGGTGATTAGGGGAACTGGGAACACATGGGGAAAGCAGCTGACTGACATGAAAATAATGACGGGACAGGGGAAGTGAAACTAAATACAATGACAAAGGCACGGTAGACTCCAAAATAAAACAGGAAACATGGAGATGTAGACATGACATTAACTTGACAACAAGAACCACACAGACATGAAACATGACAGATAGACGCACCAGGGAGACTTAGTATAGGGGAGGATGACAAAAGGAACTAAGAGACAAAGGACTAAACAGCAATCTAGAAACTAACTAGATGAGCTAAACTGGAACACAAATAAATAAAAAAGAAACATAAAAACTCAAACACTAGGCCACACGACCCAGTACCATGACAGTGTTAACATGAAAGGTAAAAATAACTTCTTAAAACATTTATGGCAGCAAAGCTGAATGTGTCTGTTTCAGGCTCCTCCTTTTTCTGTCTGTGATGAATGTTGTCGAATGGGTCGTGCATGATATAGAGCAGTTTCTTCCGTAACCTCCTGACTCCCCGTCTCCAGGTTTTGACCAATGGTAGTTCTGCCTTTGCGAATGAGTTTATTGATCCTGCTGACATCTCTGGCACTGATGCTGTTCCCCTGCAGACCACAGATGGTACTTGCAGCCACAGATTGGTACCCAGCATCTTGTTGCACAGAGCGAAAGATCTGGGCTTCCTCAGAGAAAAACGTCCGTTCCTCCCCTTTATGTCAACAGCACCAGTGTTCGTCCACCCATCCAGTCTACTTATGAAACGTACCCAAGTATTTGTAATGCTGAATTCTTACCTCGTCACCTATGAGGATTAAAGGATTGTTAGAAAGGGTACATGCTACCACATAGAGTCTTTGGAGACTTTCTGTACGTAGCATGAGTCAAAGTCATCCTGGAATTAGAGTGAACAGAGATTCTCTTGTTACATGTGTATTTTACTAGCCACTTCAAGCCAGGAGGTCCCTAGTTGAATAAAACAAGGATGCTTTAACAGATAATTAGCAGCCCAGATGAGAGCAAATGCCCTGACTCCCATCCTGAGGAGTTTCTAGATTAATCTAGTCAGGATGCGATCAGCATGTGGCATGCTGGGTCACCGATGGTACTGATTAAGTCACTTAAATTATAAGGTGTAAGGATTCTGTATATATCTGTTGTCAACATATCATGCAAATTGTTGCTTTTTGGTTTATGTAATACAATAAAAGAAAACATAAGCAAACAAGCAGAAAATGAACTACATGAGCAGTCTGGGTGAAATTTTAACCTCGTGTGGATGTTTATTCCAAGCCCTGGTACTTAAGATCACCAGATGTCTGTTAACTCTTATTTAGTGATTACAGTCGTCATTGCTTTTAAATGTAAATGCAAAGAGAGAGGCGAAAGAGGTGGAGACATTGATTCAGTTCATTGCTGCAAAGCATTATAAGACAACAGGTGGAGAGGAGTGTGTCACTGAGGCAGAGTGACTGCATAGAAAAGGTCATATACTGTAGTATGAGGAAGAACGAGTGGTGAGATAGCAGCAGCAGCAGCAGCAGCAGCTTCACAGCTCAGCCCATCCTCCCATGACAGCGCAGAGCTACGTTCTGCCTCTCCGCTTTGTCGTCAGAGCAGCCCCAGCCTCCCGCCCGCGCACAACTCCTCTCTGCTCTGCACCAGAAAGGAGCATTCTCCTCTCTCCCTCGTTTTCATATCCTCTCCCTCTCGCTCTCTCTCGCTCTATCTCTCTCTCTTTTTCTGTCAGTTAGTGTGTCCTCAGAATGAGGTTAGCGGCACCAGCAGCAGCATCAGCAGTAGATAGAGACAGCAGAGGAACAGTTACTGCAGCAGCCAGGAGAGGCTGTCCTTCAGCCGTGCACCATCTACCGCTGCATTCACCCCTGCCCTGAGAACGTAACGCTCATCCCTGTGCTCTCTTTCTGTGCCTCTCCCTGCTCCTCCCTCACCTTCTGTCCTCCTTGAATTCGTCTCCTGAATTCACCCCCCACCCCTCTCTCTTCCTCTCTTTCTCCATAGCAGTGATGGGGGAGACCACCATGTAGAGACAGAGAGGCAGCGGAGGCAACAGCAGAATAGCAGCAATGGGAAGCCACACATGGAGCGGGTCTGGACTGCAGCCGTGGTGAGCCTGAGACCGACAGGACTTGCATCTACCATCACTGCCCTTCTCAGGACCTGACCACTGGGGCTGTCCAGTGCTTACCTGGATGCTCCCCACTTGTGTTTTTTCATCCCCTCCTCTTCCTCTCCTCTGCTGCTCTCTCTTCTCTTCTTCTTTTTCTTCTCTGATGGTTTTTTGTCTGCTGAAATCTGTCTTTCCTGAAACAGAGAAGCTGCTCATCAATTTATCCCCACGGATTTTTTCCGCTTTTTAATCCCTGTATCTGCTTACTTTTCTTTGAAGAGATTTTTTTTTTCTCATTTTGTTGCTGTTGCCTCATTCACACCTATTTTGGATTTTTTTTTTCTTGGAAGAGACTGAGCTCTCTTGTGAAAGCTTTTGTTTGATCTATAAGCAATAAGAAACACTAATCTAACTGACTTAACTAGCTGACATCATGGGAGACATGTCCAACAGCGATTTTTACGCCAAGAACCAAAGAAATGAGGGCAACCATGCAGCAGCCTTTGGCTGCTCGCTCATGGAGCTGCGCTCGTTGATGGAGCTGCGTGGAACAGAGGCGGTGGTCAAGCTCCAGGAGGACTCCGGGGGAGTAGAAGGACTGTGCAAACGACTGAAAACCTCACCCACAGAAGGTGAGTTACCGCGCTTATTTATGCATGTGCGTGGTTGTGAATGTGAAAATGGATGCAGTGGTACTTATTGTACCAAAGACCATTTCTCGAAGAATATGTCCTCCTATGCAGACTGCAGATTTCCAGTATCTGTTCTGTATTTTATTTTTTAATTTTATGGATTACCATAACCTTCTGAATGGATAACCTGCTTCTTTGATACCAAAATCACTGATAAAATCACAGACATGCAGCAACCTTGTAAAGCACCTGGAGAAATGCATAAACACAACATCAGCAAAGTACACATGGGAGGGAGTCCCGTTTGAGGGGACTAATGAAAATTTCTGTTCAGTATGCACAGAAATCTCTGTGGACAATTTAGCCCCCCCTTACTCCCCCCTCCCCTGCAAAAGCATCCCACCCTCCCTTGTCATTCTCTTTTTCAACCAATTGGCTATAGCCTGAAGGAGCAGGTCGCTGGAGCAACACGGTAGAGATTTTGGCCATGTGGGATGTGCTGCGGTTCTTGGGCATGAGAGAAATGGCATAAAAATATCCAAATCCTAATCTGTTTCCTACTTCTTATTTTTAATTAAAAAATAAAACAGTAAGAATTTACATGCAGATGTGCCTCTATGGTTTTACCCTAGCGTGCGTAGCATGTTTGCTCTTACAGATTTTCATTTAAGAACATGATGCAAAAATCCATAATGGTGGTTGTATTTCTTCCAGCCCAATCACTTAAAGCAGTTTTTTTTAATACATACCTAACATAGCTTTGTCATCATAAATCATTCATTTAAATATATACACGTCTAGTTATTCTATTTCTACGCATAACTTGCTTTTTTGGGGGGTTGCATAATCCCCACAAGCAGAAAAATTGGCCTCTCGAATAGCTACACCAGCGTATTGAATATTTATCACAGTACTTAAATCATCTACCTCCCCAGACATTGGGATAATTGATCAGTATTCCTGTAGTGTCACCAGTGTGACATCAGAGGTAGCCTGTAACGTTATAGGCTGACACCCAAAGAAGATTGTGTTTCCTGATCGTCTCATTTCTGTCAGACCATTTCTAGGTCAACTCATGGTTACGCCCACTGGCTATAAGAGCAAACTAGATAAATTTAGGGAAACTTTAAAAATAATTCTTTTATTATTATTGCACGGTTAAATAAATAGTGAATAAATATTTTTAAAGAGATGGATTAAAACAAAACTGAACACAGAATCAGATAGAACACTGATTCTTACCCTTCAGTTTTCTCAGAAGCCTGGTTCCTTGATGTATACCTACACCCGTGATGTAGTGGCTGACTGGGAGGTGAAGAGCTGGCATTTCCTTTAGGCAGCCAGCTGGTGAATGGCACGAGTCATTCAGGGGCTCAATGGACTGTCGGGCTACAGCTTGGTTTCCAAGAACAGTTGGCATTGAGTTGCTTGGTGAATGACCTGTTTTCCTTCAGATAGGAGAGAAGACTGTTGGTGGATACGACTGTTTTCTCAAGAGACAGTAGAGACATGCAGAACGTCAGTAGGTCCACCTTGGTAGAAAGCAAAGAAATACGAAATAACTTTATGGACAGTGTTGCCCCTTGAGGATTGGGGGGATGGAGAGATGCTCGGGGAATTGAAAATCTTTAATACTGTGGAAAAGCAAGAGTAGGAGGGTCTTGACCCAGAAGAAATTATTATAGTACGGAAGCCACAATATGCTCAAAACACCGCTGTAACACGCATAAAATTGCGAGTGAGCTTTTCAGGAAAACATGCCCTCACATTTGGATAAAATTCCCTAACTAGAGAAGAACCAGTAATGCTGTAAAATACTCACTATTAAAAGGTTACGCTTCAGTTTATATTATAGTGCCACTTCTTTAGCCTTGTGCTGAATATCTAATTGTGGTGACTACTGCTCATCACCATATTCGCAATATGAGCAGAAACAATGCCTGCAGTGTTACAGTGATACTCAAATAAATTGAATTTGAGCTAGCAATAAAATTATCATACCAGACATAAAATTATAATTTCATTTTCCCATTCTCACGAGGATCATGATTACATGATTGAATATTACATTTTATCAGTCAACTAAATACTAACCCAGGATCACAGCCTGCCAATGTGCAATAACACACAAAAAATTTTAAGCTAATGTAATAAAAAGAGGGGACTTGTAATCATTAACATACTGTTGTCTACACCCATACTTAATTACCTTAAAACATTAGACAAAAGCAAATTAATCTGCTCAAGGAATAATTACAAATGCATCTCATTTAAAACCTATGAAGGTCTCACATTAAATCACCCAAAACGTCTGGCATTAGATTATCGCCTTCAAATGTAGAACTCCACGGTCCTTCAAAATATACTGCTTTCTGCTTGATATACCCAGTTTTTACAATAAAATAGATAAAAGAAGTGGAAAAAAAATACATCTTTGTGGTGCAGTTAACAATATATATGAGTCACATACTGACTGCATTACTTAAAATAGTACATCACATCGAATGTGTGCACCATTAATTATTAATTCACCATACAGTATGTACCATTTAGTGGATTTACTTCAGCTCAAGGAGGTTTACCCGTATCATATTTATTTATTACTACTTTTAGCTGCTTTTAGGGGTCACCACAGCAGGTAAGTCTGAATATTTTATTTGGCAGATTTTTACAGTATATACCCTTCCTGACACAGACCCCCATGGGATTTGTGTCTCCAGGGATCTTTCATTTGTCAGGCATATGTGTCAACCACTACACTATAGACACACTATCACGTATATTTTAGGATATACCATATTTATTTATTGAAGACTTTTAATTGGTCAGTCCATTTAACAAGTCATTTTTTCAGTTAGGGTCTGAGCTCTATTGATAACAAGCAGGCTGTCTTCTCCCTGGTGCCTGGTTAGGCTTAATTACTTTTGATAAATTAATTGTTTTCTTTGACAGGATCAGTGACTAAATTTAAACTGAGTGGGTGGGTGGTGCAATTGTATATTAGAAAATACATTATATTATATTAGAAAGATGATCCTGGTAGCTCTTTCAAGTTATTTTATAAGGCTTGCCGTCATGTGTGTTGTGTACTATGAATGTGTCCCATGGGGCTGTGTTAGATCATAAGAGACCCTCGTGTTACATTGTTTCTATGATGATTCATCCTGTATTTGGAAGCAAATTCCCAGGTCTTCAGGTCTGTGTAACAAAACCAGCTGAAACCAGTCAATCAAGCTCAAAAACCAGCCCAGTACTCAAGAATCAGACAGTCAAGAGCAACAACACAACAGCGTGTATGCTGATCTGGAGTCAGTTCATTAGTAAAATTTGAGTGTTAAAAATATTACAGTCATAGTATGCTTTGAATTTGTAGCTATAATTTTTATGCAAAACAGATCTACCAAACTGGTGGACATGTCATTTAACCTACAGCAACTCTTCAGCAGTAACCCAGTTCTGCAGTCAAACCACCAGATGTACATTATTCATACAATCGCTATAAAATCAGCACATACAATAGTTATATTTCTGGGAAATACACTGCACTGAAATACACTTAAATTTAAAATTTCTGGGTTCTCCAGTTCTTAGCCTTCAGAGGTTCAGTACCTTTACCCAGGATGTAGTTACCAAGAAGGTGAGTGTAGGAGTGAAGAGCTAACGTTTCTCTCAGGCAGCCAGCAGGTGAATGACATTAGTCATTCAGGGGTCGGATGCGCTGTCAGGCTACAGCTTAGTTTCTGAGAAGATATGGCATGCGGCCGACCAGCATATGACCTGATTTTCGGAAGACAAAAGGAAAAGGTGTTTTTCGTGCGAGTTGACTTGCTGGTTTCATAAGACACAGTAGAGAGCTGCAACACATCAGTAATCCTCCTCGGGAGGAACGAGAAATCAACAGAGAGAGCTCAGCCGTTCCTCGAGGGTCTGGATGATAGAGAAGTGCTCGAAGCATTGATGGTTTTTGATGCTAAGAACGAGGGTAGGAGGATACTTAGGCAAACATTTGCAGGGAAGCAGTTGTAAATATAGATGGGATTAGAGCCCACATTTTATAGACAGTTTTTCTACATTGCAAAACTACAGTGGTAATTTACATTAAATTAAGCAATAAATACTAATTAATACATGAGAAACTTTGAAGATGCAACAATAATAGTAAAATTCAGATTTTCTTTTTCACACAACCTGTTCTAGCCTCTCTGAGTCTGAATAATTAAATTTCATTTCTTCAAACTCACACCTTTCCTTTAAAATGCTTTTCTTTGCCGTGCCTCATTTATTTATCACTGTTACCTACAACTCTCAACCTCTGCTTGGACACAACTTCTAGAACTACATAGACCGTTTCACACCTGTTTTTGAGTCCTAACTAATTAGCTACAAACCTTAACTGCACTGCAATTGTGTATCTAACAGGATTATGCTCACAGCTTGATCATTTTAATACCACGACCTCATGTCTACTATCCACCACTTTTTTGCCTCTTCTTCACTCTACAAAAAGTTACTAGGACTATTTCAAGCTTGCATGGGTTTGAAAAAAGCTAATCTGGTTCATTTTATACACACAATGTCAAGTTTTTCAGGTGTGAGGGTGGCATTTTTCAGTTCAATTGTTAGAACAGAATTTGCGTAACCAAATGGGATCTTTAATTTAGGTCAAATGTAGAGGTCTGTGCACTTAAAAAAGTATGGGAAGAAGCTGGGAAGAAATTGCAAGTGGCAAACAAGAGGGATATTTGATGATTGTGCATCACGCTGGCTGGCTGTTTTCCCCACCCTCTGTGCTAAACTGTTATCTGTCTGCAAGAAAAAAACCTGCAGACCTCAACATATTGAACTGACCTTTTTAGAACTGGTAAAATGATTTGCTCTCACTTTGCAACCATGCCATGGATATCTTCTCGCTTACGTTGTCTTACTTTTTACCTGCCTTTGTCTTTATTTGTCCTTCCTACTTCCACCAAGCTTCCTCCTAATCAACCCCCCCCCCCCCCCCCCCCAGCTGCCCTTTATCTCTGTCTCCCATCCCTATCTATCACCACACCTTACCTCTCCCCCCTCTTCTCTTTTCTTTCCTCTGCTCCCATTTCTATTTCAGTGTACTGGTCGGTCGCTGGTATCCCAGTGGGCCAGTGTACAGCGTAGCCTAAATAGACTTGCTCTAAATCTATAACCTTCATCATCTCTGTCTTCCATTCTCACTTCTTTTACTAAGTTAGCAACAATGCAATAATGCTATGAAAGTAGCTCCAAATTTTTAAACTTGTCTGTCTCTAACCTAGTAAAATATTTTCACATAATATAAAATTTACTTTTTATTGATATAAAAAAAGACTAAATTTCATTTTAAGCAGATTGGCTTTCATAAACCACAGAGCATAGTAGGCTTTGATGAGTAACACACATGACTGTAACTGAGTGAACACAGATCCAAGAAGGGGACTGCTCCTGCATGGCCTTGTGTGGCAGTAATACCAGCGGCGCATAACCAGATGGCACATCATGCACGTTGCCTGCACTTCTCATGGGAAAACTTGGTTCTTGAGTAAACAGTTCCATCTCTAAAGTGAAAACTGAGCTTATTCATCAGAACGTAATTTGAAACCAGATTTGGATTGCCTCCTCACACAAAGACACAAGTTAGAATTAGGTTTACACAGCATCAAAATCCTTGTAGAGGAAAATCCACATTCCACATTTTCAAACAACTCTGTACACTTATTTAGATGGTAAGTTATTAAACATTATATAAATAATATAAATAAATAAATGGCAAAAGGACATAAAAATTGCATGTTTAGCGTAACCAGCATGATTATATTTCCACCCTGTTTTCTGTTGTTGATTTAAACTGAGAATTTTTTGAGTTTGATGCTTATTCCCATTCTGTTTTTTTCTTTAGTGTTGTTGTCCTTCATATCTGTCCTTGCTTTACTTTAGCGATGGACATAGTTACCATGATGTCAGCTTCTGGTTTTTGAAGTCCTGTTTTGAAGCTTCGAGATGAGCCTTTTTGCTTTTGCCATGTTGATCCAGATATAAAAATATCCTTTTTTTATTCAGTATGTTCTAAAATCAGTGGTTAAGAATAACCATAAAAGGTAGCCATTTATATTTTTCCGTAGATTTCTACAGGGCTGGAAGTATTTTTGCAACCACAGCTATCGCCATATGGTGGCCTTCAAATCAAATGCAGGTGAACGTGCTTGAAATCTGCATTCTTTCTAATGGCCAGTAGGGGTTGAATTATACCCCTGTGAACACTTAACTGATTAGTTTATGGTTTCAATCACTAGTTTCATGTCGTATTAAATACAACATGATTAATCTTTTTTGTAAATGATGGTCTCCTGTCGAGTCAAAACACAGGGTATGCCTAAGGGTGGGCTTAACATTTGGCATATGTTTGGCTACAGTACAAGAATACGCTCAGTCAGATCCTCTCGTTCTGCAGTTTGAAAACCCAAGATGACAGCAGCCAAACTGCTTAGCTCGAGGCTTTAAAATATGATTTCACCAACCGAGAGATTCCATCTTTTATATACAGTTTATGACTTCATTACAAACTGTCCGATTTGCTTCTGTTCAAAATATCAGCTTAATGTGTTTCCACTGCTGAGACCATCATCCCCTGAAAACAGTCACACAGGAACCTCTGGTTTCTTTTTGTACTATGCTGTACTGCTGTTACTGCTTCTAATCATGCAACTCTACACACTTTAGTCCCAATGTTCTGTACTGTTACTGTAATGAGGGCTTTATAAATTCTATACATTGCCCAGGAGAGTGTTTTCTCCCCTCATTTGTCATCTGCTTTTCTCACTTCCTCTTTTTCTTCACCTCTCCTCTCTCTTTCCCTTCTGGGACTGCAGAGTTCAGTTGAAACACACCACCTGTTCTCCCATTTCATCGTCTTTAGTCCTCATTCTAATGCATTCACTCCCATATTCTCTTTGTTTTCCTCCCTGCTTGTGTTCTCTTCACATTTCAGTGTGCATTCTGACATTTCTGCTCATTCTCCTCTTCTGATCGTAACCTCCATTTTTCTCATCTATTTGTCCCTCATCACACCTTTCCTCCTCACCCCCTTTCTTTTCCACCCTCCCTCCATCTCTCCATCCCCGATGTTCATACTAATCACGTCCTCCAGTCGCAGCACCATGAGCACGTTCCCCTCTGACGCAGTCTATTTAATCTCTGTCCCACAAGGGATCTCTCACATGGCGCTGCCGTCTCTTTAATAAGGACAATTTCTCCTGCTCTGCTCCTCCTCTGCTCCTCTTGTATCTGCCCTCCTCTTGCTCCCTCCTCCCCTAGTGACTCTGTAAAAGGGCTGGAAGAGGTAGGGGAAAAAAAAGAGAGACGGAATGAAATTGGAGGCAGCGAAGAAGGGAGAGAGAGAGATGGCTCTCAGAGGACAGATTATAAATGATACACAGCCATTTTGCTCTGTGAGAAAGCAAAACCACACTGTGGGCAGACACGCACACGTAGACATGTACACCACTACTCACACAGGTGTTCTGCAGTGTAGTAGCAGTGACCTTGAGGCAGACTGAAGCAGTAATCTGGCACAGCAGTCAGTCACTGCAGTACCACTCTATATGCGGTATTAAGAAGATTTACACTGGTGCCCTAATGAGTGGTTCATGTAATACTTCGGATGTCATGAAAAAAAGTCTGTTTTCAATAAAGGCTCATCAATAATTCATCAATTCTTTGCAAATTAGTGATAAGCAGTAATCATAAGAAAACAACATGGGCTTGCTACAGTGCACCCACAAACAAAAGTCTCTCTGATGTCTTTTTCTTGTATTTTTGCACGTTTTTTCCCCTTTTGCTCAGCTGTTGTGAAATAGTGACCAGATGACAGTAAAATTACACTATATAAAGCACGATATCATGCATAAATCCAGTTATTAAAAGATGACAAAGTGCTTTTAAATGATCCTAGACTGTCAGGAATGTGAAATCAGGAAAAAAAATAACCTTTCAGCTGCACTGACACTTGAATCTGAAAGCTTGATAGCGTACTGAAACACGAGAAGTCAGCTACCTCACATGCCATCAAACCTAGAGATATAAAAGCTTTGATGGCTTGATATAAAAGAGAAACCCATAAAGGTTCACCCTAGCAACCTAAATGATTCCAATTAAACTTTGATAAAAGATTAGAAAAATTGGTAGTGAGAGCTAATAAACCATTTGCATGCCTTATTACAAAACTAGTGCAAACTTTTTTTAATTCGGTGTAATAAAAAAGGACTAACAGATGTTAGGGAACAATAATAATGGCTGGTGAATCTTTCTACTGCACTGGGAAGTGCAATCATTTCTCAGAAGCTTAGACTTAGGCTTTTATCGCTGTTCCTAGAGAAGTACAACCTCAGCTACAGGGATTTGTTATGTAAGAGAGTGGCCTCCAATGTATACATTAACTGTATACTTTATTATTGACTTCCTGCATAACAAATGTGCTCATTTTGGTTTGAAGATATTACCAGCCATGTCAGCGAGGTGAGTCTGTGTTTGTTTTCATGGTGACGCACCTCCTGCAGGAACTACAACAGAAATGGTTTTGGTGAGTTTGACAGGTTTTTATATTTGTGTGTCTGGACAGATTTTAGTCAACATGATGACTACTGTGAAAGGTATAGCCAAAATGAAGGGCCACTTAAAAGATGGGTACAGTCTGACTCATGAGCATTGAATAAAGGGTAGCTGAATCATGTGCAAAGAGGCAAGATTACACTCATGTTCCTGCATTGGGTTTGATTCAAATATCGTTGTGGTCTTATAATGCGCAGCAATATGTATATATTTAAAGTATATATATATATATATATATATATATATATATATATATATATATATATATATATATATATATAAAAAAAACACCCAGCACGCCCCTGCGGGCGGTTTATCCTTCAAGCTCGGGTCCTCTACCAGAGGCCTGGGAGCTTGAGGGTCCTGCGCAGTATCTTAGCTGTTCCCAGGACTGCGCTCTTCTGGACAGAGATCTCCGATGTTATTCCCGGGATCTGCTGGAGCCACTCGCCTAGCTTGGGAGTCACCGCACCTAGTGCTCCGATTACCACGGGGACCACCGTTACCTTCACCCTCCACATCCTCTCCAGCTCTTCTCTGAGCCCTTGGTATTTCTCCAGCTTCTCGTGTTCCTTCTTCCTGATATTGCTGTCATTCGGAACCGCTACATCGATCACTACGGCCGTCTTCTTCTGTTTGTCTACCACCACTATGTCCGGTTGGTTAGCCACCACCATTTTGTCCGTCTGTATCTGGAAGTCCCACAGGATCTTAGCTCGGTCATTCTCCACCACCCTTGGGGGCATCTCCCATTTTGACCTCGGGACTTCCAGGTTATACTCGGCACAGATGTTCCTGTACACTATGCCGGCCACTTGGTTATGGCGTTCCATGTATGCCTTGCCTGCTAGCATCTTGCACCCTGCTGTTATGTGCTGGATTGTCTCTGGGGCATCTTTACACAGCCTGCACCTGGGGTCTTGCCTGGTGTGATAGACCCCAGCCTCTATGGATCTTGTACTCAGAGCTTGTTCTTGTGCTGCCATGATTAGTGCCTCTGTGCTGTCTTTCAGTCCAGCTTTGTCCAGCCACTGGTAGGATTTCTGGATATCAGCCACCTCCTCTATCTGCCGGTGGTACATACCGTGCATATATATATATATATATATATATATATATATATATATATATATATATATATATATATATATATATATATATATATATCCCCTTGTTGCATATGTGTGCAACTCTCTGATGAAATCACAGCTTTAGAGGGAATGTCAGAAAGATACACACACAGATGCTGGGCATGTCCCAAGAGATGCCTGACTGAATTAAGAGGACAGCTGCCAAAAACCAGACTCTACTGGCCTGTTCCCATGGAGCCTGGTGCTGACTCATGACAGTATACAGTATGTCTGTCTGTGTGAGTTTATAGTATAGTGTACAGATTGGCACAGTAAACATGGTTGAAGATGTAAAATTTCTTTTTAGAATCCAAAAAGTGACTGTAAGCTAATCCAGTGCTAATAAAAAAAACAGGACATGTGCTTAATAAACTTTTACTTGGAAATCAATTTAGAACAAACTTAGGTGCCCTCTCTTATGGATATAACCTTATATTGGATCATATCTTTATTTGAAAAATAATTTATTGTGTTTGCTTAGAGCTATTACGCCTATTAAGTCTGGCTTTGTAGAAGTATTTAGATCTTTGTCCTAGGTTGCTGTTGTATATCTACATGCAGTACTTGTCTGCTGAAATGTCTTAAATCTGAAATGCTGGAAGTCAGAAGTATCTGGATAGGGAGTTGACAGGCACGGCAGTGCTTTTAGCTGGATATGCAGAGTCCGGGTGTATAACCGGCTTGTTTCTCTCCATGTCAGCTTTTTTCCTGAGTTGACCTCTCTCCTCTCTTTTCTCCCGCTGTGGGGCAGAATAAGGGTGTTACCACTGCTGCCAAACAGACAGACAGCATTTCCTTCTCAAGGGCACATAAACAGATAGTCTTGAACCAGATCCAGCCCTGCCTTGCTCAAGGGCACAGAGCAGCTGTCTCTGAGCTTTGAGTTTACCAGTAGTTGAAAACTGTATAACAAGCCTGTCACATCAGAAAAGACAAGCACAAACAAGGAGATAGAAATAAGCTTTTCTGGACCTTTAAAATGTATCTGTCTGTGCCATACCCATGATCATAAAGCAAGCAAAAGCTTAATCTTGCCTATTTTCAAATTTTTACAAAACCTTATTCAATGCATCCCTATAAACTCTTGGAGACTTTAATGATATTTGAAACTATTTAGGAGATTTTATAACTTAAAGAATTTATTGAAAATCCTTTCAGTAAATCCACTTATCTAGCCGTTGTTGCAGGTGTTGCTGGAGACTCTCCGAGCTGTAAAAGGCAGGTTACACCCTGGACAGTTTGCCAGTCCACTACAGAGCTTACACAGAAACAAATGTTCACGCTCACATCCACACCTACACCTACAATTTAGAATCACCAAATTATGCATGTGTTTGGACCGTGGGAGGAAGCCTGAACACCTGGAGAAAACCCACGCAGGCACAGAGAGAACATGCGAACTCCACACAGAAAAGCTGGTTCAAGGAGTTTAGTTTGCCTTTTTCTCTGTGACAAATATTTTACCAGTATTTATTTCACTGCAGAAGCAAAGCAGAGGCTTCTGACACAACTGCCAAGGTGCAGAGGATAAAGATTCAGCAGCACTCGTAGCACATTAAAGACTTTTATTATGTGTTATATGTACTTCAAGTGCTGCAGTGTTCAGTCAGTATCTCTGCATCACTGTGTAAGTTAGAAGCACAACAGCAGGTGTATCTATTTGTGCGGTAAAACTGCAGTAAACAGGCCCCAGGTTTGAACTTCTGGGCTTATATAGCTTATATAGATACCAAAGTTGAAAATACAAATTCAAACATTTTTTGAAAAGAAAAAAAAAAAAAAAAAAAAAAAAAAAAAAAAAAAAATATATATATATATATATATATATATATATATATATATATATATATATATATATATATATATATATATAATTTTTTTTTTTTATATATATATTTAAAAAAAAAAATTTTTAATGGTAAAAAGAAATAATTACATATATAAAGCAGATGGCTTCGTTTAATAAAGGTCATTGAATAGTGATGCACAGTCAGCATTTTTTTTTTTTATTTATTTCACTGGGCCATTTCTATGTGTGCAGTTCAGATGTTCTCCCTGTGTGTTCCTTCGAGTGCTCTGGTTTCCTCCCTATGTATAGACATGTATAAGCTGTAGGTTTGGATATGGGAGCGTTGTCTCTCCTTGTGTTGGCGCTGTGTTTGTTTTGTACCCCCCGTCCCCTGTACATGTCACTAGTGAGAAAGTGACTAGTGATATGTCTGGGGGAGGGGGGGGGGGTGTGTAAGGTGGGATTGGCTCCAGCCTCCTGTGACCCTAGATAGATAAGATATTTAGAGGATGGATGGATGAATAGATTATAGCTTAGCATTTTAAAGCATTGTTTTGGCTTTCTAGTCCAATTTCCTGCACCCAATGATCAGAAACCCAAACTCTGTTTCTTCCCTGCGCTTTCAAACAGACAGATGATAAAGGGGGCATTAGAGTGTGTTGATTTCCCTTACCTGTTATGACTATTTCATGACTCTCTCTGGTAGTTTGAATTTTAATAGCTGTCCCTATTGTGTCCGGAGCTTATCTGAGCCCCTGGGCGAAACCAGAGACTGACACCCAGATGGGAGACAGCAGATAGACCACTGTCACTCTCCCTTTCAGCCTCTTGGCCCTGGATGCTCTCTCTTTTCACTCCCAGGGGGGAAGGATTGTGGATTTGTGTGGGCGTGCATGCACTGTGTATGTGTGCAGTTAGAAATGTTGGAAAAGCCCAGGTGACAAAATTAGAGACGTCAAGACTATTTTAAACTAAATTCTTTGAATTTAGTTTAAAATAGTCTTTAAATTGTCTTACTGCTTACTATTGTATTCTTTGAAAACAAGAGTAAGCATCACTTACTTTGTATGCATTTTTTTCTCTTTCAATTTTCAATATATCCTGTTACACCATTTTAAAAGCTCATGCATGTTTTACATAATCAAAATGCACTTATATTTCTGCTATTATGAATACAGCAGCTCATACATAACTGCATTCAAGAGTCATACAAGAGTGGAGTAGGCAACAGATGTGTTTCTTCCATGCATGTATGCATGTGTAAAGGAGAAAGTGAGAAACAGATGGAAAAAAAAGTCAGAGAGGTTTTTTTTTGTTTTGTTTTTTTCTTTTGGGGGGGGGGGGGGGGGGGGGGGGGGGGATTACCGTAAGTAGACACCTACAGCTTTTATTTATTTGATCGTCTATAAGGTACAAAGAATACAGTAGCAATAACATTTCATGAATGACTGACTTTCAAAAAAACATAAATAAATAAAAAGAAAAAACTCAGTAAATTTGTGTTAACTGGATGAGCGAAGAAGAATGAGAGCTACATGGTGGATTGATTGACTGAATAAATGGTTGAACGGTCTGGAATTACAGGATGAAGTTACTGACCTCATTACACTTTGCCCTTATCACTAAGTAGTTGTGTCTAAACATGCTGGCAAGGTCTCATTTTCCCTTACAATGCAAACACACACACACACACACACACACACACACACACACACACACACACACACACACACACACACACAGGCTGTAAACAGATGTCTCATTAATGTTGTGTCCACATGCAGGGCACTGGAGCCAGCTAACTTTACAGTACTTTCAGGTGGTGGAACAGATACACTGTTGACTAATAAATTCAGTCAGGCACTTGTATTTTTCTTCTGTTTTTTCACTTTCGGTGGATTCATTTTAAGATAAGTTTCCACAATTTCAAACTTTTTTTCTGTTTAATTCTGAAAATATTTTGAAAGCTAGGTTCAATGCAGCATCTCTGTCCATTAGATGAAAACACAGCAGAATTGTTAAGAATGAGATTGCACAGAGATCTTAATATGATGAATCGTGCAGCCCTAATGTATGCCCCCGTTTGTGGTGTGGACCTCGCCCATGTGCATCATTTTCACAGAATAAATAACCGTGTAATGAATTTTGAAAGGAGCCATATGAACTGCTTATGAGTCACAAGGAGCCTGCTCCCCACCCCCCACCCCTACATTTGCTCTCAATGTGCTACTTTTCAGGCCTCCAAAAAGATTTTCGAAGAGGTGTAAATTAAACCTCTGGGCATTCAAATTCTGTGATATGAGCATCTGTCACTTCAGTAGAGAGAAATACTTCATGATTGATTTTCTTGTCATTCTTTTGAAAAAGCTCTGCACAAAAGTATCATTATGGAGCTGTGTATACTGGCTCAAAGCTTTAAATTAAATATTCAATGCTTTATTTATGTTTTTGAGCCTGTATTTTTGGTTCCATGTTCATTCAATTGTCACTACACATTTTCCTTCCAACATTTACGCTGATATATGCTGCAAAGTACGAATGATAAGTAATTATCAGTTATCCTGCAGAGTGCCTGGTGTGCGTGTTTTTGTGTATGTATGTGTTTGTAAGAGAGCGCGAGCTGTGAGCTGCGTTGTCTCACTCCACTCTGCCATTTCTCGCATGAGTCAGACTCATAGAGCACAGTGCCTGACAGCAAAACTCACCCACTTGTACAGCTGCCCCCACAGACTCTCATGCGCACACACACATGCACACACGGTCACACATTAGTGAATATTTTATTTTCGGCATTGCAACATACATTTAATTGTGGTTGGTGGGACACACTGCTCTGCCATTTGAGCCTTTTAGTTATTAGCAATTTATGTAACACCGGGGACTAAGTAAAGACTTAGCATTTTATTTGTCTTTGTAATAAAAACTTTTAAGACCAGGTGAAAATTGCGTTTCTAGTGAGCTTGTATGTGAGCTTGTAGTAGCTAAGTAAAAAAAAATCACCTCGGCTGTGTAAGACGTGGACGTGTAGATGTCTAAGACTAATGATTTGACATTTGGAGAAAAACCCCCCACAGTAACTTAGCTGAGTTGTCCATTAGTTGCATGGCAACCAGGCCCAGTAATAACCCGACTAATAAAATGTTGAAATGTTGTATTTTTTCATATCTTAATTACTGACTTTTAGAGGCACTGTTAGGTGGATTTAGTTGCATTTGGACTGAGCCAGTTTAGCCTTTACCCTCTATTTTTGTGTTAGTCATGCTAAGCTAAGCTAACAAGCTACTAACTCTATATCTATCATATATGTATAGAACTGTGCAAACATAAATGGAAATACAATATATAAGGCAAAAAAGAGTTTGTAGGTTTCTAACTACCCTGAAAGTCAGTATTTGGTATGGCCACCTTTAGTCTTCACCACAGCCTGAACTTTCTTAGTCAGGCTTGTCCTTTCTTTAAGTAGTCTTCAGGAATAGTACTTCTGGCTTGAAAGCTCTTCTTTGGTTGTTGACAGGCTTGTGTTTTGAAGATGATCTGTCAAGATGATTTCAGACTACTTCAATAATGTCTAGGTCTGGGCTCTGAGGAGGCCAGTCCATGACCAATAGCACTTCATTGTGTGTTTTTCTATTGAGGTACGCTTTTAGTCCATTGTTCGGGATAATTTTCACGCTGAAAAATGAACAGTGGATCAAAATGTTGAAGACTTTTCCTTGTTCACGTTTGACAAGATCCCCAAGACCACTGATCTCAACAAAGCCTACATTGTGTTTTACAGATGGCTGCAGACACTTACTGGACCTCTCTCCTGACCTCCTCCATTCTGATTATAATTTGATCTTGAAGTTTTAAATTTGGATTAGTAATCTGGAACAAAGAAGACCTGTTGCCACAGATTTTCAGTCCAGTTCTTGTGCAATTTGGCATACCTCAGCTTTTTTCTCCTTTCCTTAACAATGGCTCCTTGACAGCCAACTTTCCACCAAGACTATTTCTGAAGAGTAAACAGTAAGATGGATAAACTGAAGGGACAGATGTTTTTCATATGTCAGTATTTTCTTTGTTGTTATTGAAAATTAAACAAAAGCAGATATAATATATAAAGATATGATTTAAAGGTTGTACTTTTTATGTTTATCTGTTATATGTGGACACAATACTGCTTCACCCCTTCAGTTAAGTGCCTTTTTTAATGCTTGAGTGAGTTACAGGTCAGTGTTAAGTGGCCCAACAAACAAAAAGGATTAGTCTGAAAATAGCCAGCTGAATGGACCGACCTGAAAAATAATGAGAAAAAGGTTAGTTTGCAAAGAAATTGGTAAAAGCCCTGCAGAAAGCCTGAGTAACTATTGCTCAAGACCACTTTAAACAAATTCCAAGAAAATCTGGCTTTTTGAGAGCAAAATATGAAGAAATAAGAGGTGGCTCTGAACTTCTGGACAGCACTATTGTGCACTTATTATGCAAAAACCATGGTTTTGCATAGTTTCAGTTTCCAGCCTATTAGCTTTTAGCTGGGGCTGACCATAGGAGAAGGAAAGATAAATGTATGCTTGTGCATGTGCATGTACTCACATATTAGTGTTTGTGTGACCTTGAATCCTCATGAAATGAAAGAATTTTCATTCATGCTTACACACAGAGCATTATGTTTCCTTGCATCTCTGGCTTCTGAAAATATGTCTGATTATAATCTGGTCTGTGAGCAAAACTGGAAGATTGCATATGTGGTGCGTGGAGAACAAGCCTCCTGCCATGGCCTCTTCACTCTGAATCTTGACACACTGTGGAGTCCCTAGAGAATCTGTGCACCCAAGCACTGATTAAATAGTCTATAAATCTAAGACAAAACAACTCCTTAAACTAGAGTACACTCATGTCCATCAAAGACACTGTTGGCAACCCCAAATATTCAGTCATACCATGTTTAAAAGACGTGATGGCACATATTCTCTTACTATATGTGGATACTGGCGATCAGCATCTGCAGAGAATGAAAACAGTATTTAAAAAACCCCATCAGCTTAAACATGTATGGGCATGCATGCATACAGCAAAAGTATCAGACACGCTTTAAGCACTGTTTGTGGTGAATGGCAGAGTGTCCTCTTTGCTGCAAGCAGACACAGTTGGGGAGCAGCATGTGAGACATGGGTCAGCAGATCTAATTCAGGCTTTTGCTTACTTCTATCTCCTCACATGTATTTTATTTATTTGTTTATTTATTTTTTGCAGGACTCTCTGAACTTTATTTTCATCAAAAAAGAAAACAGCTTGGCAGCATGTGTGCTGTGAGAAAATGCATCGCCTTGGAAACTGAACTTTGATTAAATATACTATATATTAAACAATATCACTAAGCCATGAACCATTTGCATCAGTGTTTACACACAGACTAACTGATTCACAGTCAACTTTATTGGCCAAGTATATGAAATATATTAAGCATACAAGAGATTTTTCGAGTAGCTCTCAGAGTATTTTAATACAGATGCGTGAATAAATGTAAAGAATTAAAGATATAGCGTAAAAGCAAGGAAAAGTAAAAAGTCATTCTAAATGATTATTGGAGGACACAAAGGTGTTTCTTTTTTTTGCTTGTTACATATATTTTTCTTCCTTTTCTTGTAGTAATGTGTCCTTATCTAATATTCTCTGAATCTTACATTCCTACCTTTGTCTGTCTCACATCCTCTCTGCAGCCACAATGCATCATTTATACCGTATCTTTTACATGTCATAGTGTTTTCTTACAGTATTTTATACCTGCCCATTTTATCCATGTTGCCTTTATTCTGCCTTTGCACACACAGTAACAAACCTCTACTCCTTTATGGCATAAAATGATGTCATTATTATGGAGGTCATTCTCAAGGACACTGTGACACATTTCTCCATCAATCCCTCTTCTAATAAGAGCATGATAATTATCCACATTTTATCCACTGATGGGTTATTATTCATAGAGTTACTCCACATCCAGCCTAGTCCCCATCTCTCTGTTCTTCTTGTTCTCTTGCTCTTGTGCTCTGTGAGTCACACCTCAACAGCCCCCCCCCCCCCCCCCCCCCCCCCCCCCCCCCCCACCACCACCACCACCACACTCTATTTCCCTTTCAAAATGGTGAAAGCTGAAAATAAATGTTGAAGCTATTGATTTGCTTTTTGGGGGGGTGGCGGGGGGGGGAATCAGCATCATCATCATCATCATCATCATCATCACCATCGAATTGTGTTGCCATGGCAACTTGTTTTGGACACTTTAGCGCACAGTGAAAGAGGGAAAAAAAGTTGAGGCAGACAAGTGTAAAGGGGGGGGGGGGGGGGGTGTGTGTGAAGGGACCTGCTGAAACACCTCAAAAAACGACCTTCAGCTCACTATGTGTATTTTTAAAAAAACACCCTTTGTTTCCCGCACAACGCTGACGAGCATACTTTTCAAGGACATTTAGAGGTCATCTCGTTATTTCGGTCTGCGCACACACAAATACGCAGGCATGCGTTCACTTTAACACAAAACACACATACGAAGCGCACAAAAACTGACACCCACTTACTTATTCACACTTTCTCTGAGGTTGAGAGTTGCGGGTATTTCCACTCAACGAGTGGGATGCATAGTGTTTCCATGGAGATCTATTTTTAGTTGCTGACAAAAAAAGGGCAACTGTTAAAATATACCATCATATTCCCTCTGAGTGCAAAAAAAAATCTAATTTCGTTTCATGCAGGGGTTTTTTTGTTTTTGTTTTTTTACAGTTCCTTTTCCTGTCCCTTGTCATTTGGAATTCGGATGTTAGGCCGGTGCCATTTGCCAGTGTGGATTTTGATCTCAGGTCTTGCTGCTTTTGACTGATAAATATATTGCCAGGCATTTAGTATACGAGAAGAGTCGCCGGGGAAAGGTAGAATTGATGCATTGCTAATAATCCTCACTGGGAACTAAAAAACTGCTTAAAAAGTTTTCTGATCACAATGAGCTAAAAATGTTTTTGGAGCCGAAATCTCTCTTAGGTTACAGAAGTTTGGACAGCTTATCTTAGCCCTGAACCAGAATACCAAGAAAAGTCATTACTGATAGCCTGCGATGCAGTCTTTTCCACGAGTAATAAAATAATCCAAACGTTTATCGAAGTGGGAAAAAAACAACGAAAAAAGGATTTATTGTTGGTATATTAATGAAATTTCCCTTTTCTTTCCCAAAGGATATTTAAACAATACTGTTTAGTTATCTTATCCCACTATTCCATCAGTATTGTAGACATAAAGTGACTTTATGTCTACAATAAAGTCCGGTTCCGGGTCGCTGCTCATGCGGCTGACCGGCCAGCTACCTAGTCTGACCTGTCTCCCCAATGTGATGTTTTTGTATTGTATGTGCGGTCGGCAAGGTCAGTCTATCAATTGCCCCTCAGGGATAAATAAAGTCTTCTGAATCTGAATTTATTTGTGTAGCACTTTACACACAAAATAGTTCGGACAGTATTACAGAAGGAAACAGAAGAGGAATAACAAATAAAAAACATTGTAAAAATGAAAACATGTTTGTTTAACAAGTAAATGTGTCATGATCCTGGGTCTTTTGACCCAGCGTTTTAAGTTTGAGTTTATTTTGTTCATTAGGTTATCTAAGTTCATTTGGTTATTAGACTCCTTGTGTTTTCTTCCCCTGTATTTAAGTTTCCCCTCAACCTTCGTGTTTCATGCTGCGTGTCATTTGTTATCAAGTTTGTATTATTATGCCTAAGTGTTTCTAGTTATTATTTTCCCCTCGTGTTTCCAACCATGTTAAATCTCCCCTGCTCTTCATGCGTTTCATGTCTGTGTCTTACGTTGTCAAGTTCGGGTTGTCATGTCTATGTCTCATTATGTTTCCTGTTTTATTGTGAAGAGGTCTGGTGTTCTGTGTTCATCATGTTCAGTTTTACTCTCCCACTGTGACGTCATTATGTTCATGTGTGCCAGCTGTTTCCTCATGTGTCTCCACTTCCCCTAATCACCTCCTGTGTATTTAAGTCCTCTGTTTTCAGTGTGTGTTTGTCAGGTCGTCTGTTGTTCACGCCATGTTCTCCATGCCATGTTTCATGTCCAGGTTTTTCCATGTTGTTTGTTTAGTTCTCCCAGTTTAGGTTAATGTTAATTTTATTTCTGTTTGCCTTGCCCGTTATTTGTACCTTTTCTGCCAGCCTCATTAAACGGCTCGCTTTTTGTTACTCAAGTTTTGATCCAAGTTCCTTGGTGTCTGCATTTTGGGTCCACTCTTCACAATACATACAGTCTGCTCTCGCCAGACTGTGACAGAACGACCTGACCATGCTGGACCCAGCGGACATTTATTTCAGTGACTTTTTTGAATTCAAGATTCGTGTTACACAGCTTCGTGGACTTTGGATTATCTCCTGTGCAGGGAAGCAGGGGGAGGAGAAGGAGGCTATTCGGGCTCAGTTGACCCGGATAGCCACGGCTAACCCAGGTTTTATGGACTGCCTGCCTGCAGATTTAAAGAAGTTTGCTACAGCCACGATCTCCTCTGCCTCACCATCATCGTCTGAGCAGGTGCCCAGTGTGCAGGCTGAATCACACCAGCCCTGCGGTGATGCAGCTCTTCCTTCACCGGCTACAGGAGTAAGAGTCGGCTTATTTAGTCTCTCACCTGTCTCCATGTCCATGTCGCCACTGCAGCAGAGAAGTGCTGCGTTTCCCTCACCTCAACCGGTGGCTGCTTCCAGTGCTACATTCACCTCAGCTGTAGCGGCGCCGGCCTCCACAACCACCGCTTCCAGGAGGAGGCGGCGTCCAGGTCGTCACCACAGCTCACAGCAACATGAGGTGGGTGATTGTATCCTGAATCCACGCGTTTTTTCTAAGGACAATATTGGAACAAACACTGCCTTAAAGGTTCATGGGCATGTTTATGAAATGACTAAGACTGAAAAATCACCAGCCAAGTCTTCCACGGAATATCTTATCCCTCTGCACAACTACCTAGCATCCCAGTGTATTGATCATGCTATGAACTTTGCTTCCAAGAAGCCAAATTATAGGACATTTTGCACTGGAAGTGCTAGCCATGAGGCTCAGCTAAGCCACTGTGGGACCGAGATCCAGGCCAGATTGGAGCCAGGGGCTGAGTTGGAGTTTGTGCAGCCTATTTCAGCGTCAGCTGGAGGGCCCGAGGATCCCGTCCAGCCTCATGCCACGTCAGCTGGGGGGCCCGAGGAGCCCGTCCAGCCTCATGCCACGTCAGCTGGGGGGCCCGAGGAGCCCGTCCAGCCTCACGCCACGTCAGCTGGCGGGCCCGAGGAGCCCTTCCAGCCTCACGCCACGTCAGCTGGGGGGCCCGAGGAGCCCGTCCAGCCTCACGCCACGTCAGCTGGGGGGCCCGAGGAGCCCGTCCAGCCTCACGCCACGTCTGCTGGCGGGCCCGAGGAGCCCGTCCAGCCTCACGCCACGTCTGCTGGCGGGCCCGAGGAGCCCGTCCAGCCTCACGCCACGTCTGCTGGCGGGCCCGAGGAGCCCGTCCAGCCTCACGCCACGTCTGCTGGCGGGCCCGAGGAGCCCGTCCAGCCTCACGCCACGTCTGCTGGCGGGCCCGAGGAGCCCGTCCAGCCTCACGCCACGTCTGCTGGCGGGCCCGAGGAGCCCGTCCAGCCTCACGCCACGTCTGCTGGCGGGCCCGAGGAGCCCGTCCAGCCTCACGCCACGTCTGCTGGCGGGCCCGAGGAGCCCGTCTGGCCACCTTCTGCTTCACCACCTGTGGCTGCCTCACTGTCACCTGGTTCTGCCTCTGCTACGCCAGGACCAGCTCTCGCCTGTGCTTCGTCAGCCGCAGCTCCAGCCTGTGCTTCGTCAGCCGCAGCTCCAGCCTGTGCTTCGTCAGCCGCAGCTCCAGCCTGTGCTTCGTCAGCCGCAGCTCCAGCCTGTGCTTCGTCAGCCGCAGCTCCAGCCTGTGCTTCGTCAGCCGCAGCTCCAGCCTGTGCTTCGTCAGCCGCAGCTCCAGCCTGTGCTTCGTCAGCCGCAGCCTCAGGGCCTTCATCCTCGCCCGGTCCGGCCTCTGCATCAGCTGCTCCTGCTCCACCTGGTCCGGCTCCGGCTTCAACCTCAGAGTCTTCGTCCTCGTCTGGCCCAGCCTCAGAGTCTTCGTCCTCGTCTGGCCCGGCTTCGTCAGAGTCTTCGTCCTCGTCAGAGTCTTCGTCCTCGTCAGAGTCTTCGTCCTCGTCAGAGTCTTCGTCCTCGTCAGAGTCTTCGGCCTCGTCAGAGTCTTCGGCCTCGTCAGAGTCTTCGTCCTCGTCAGAGTCTTCGGCCTCGTCAGAGTCTTCGGCCTCGTCAGAGTCTTCGGCCTCGTCAGAGTCTTCGGCCTCGTCAGAGTCTTCGGCCTCGTCAGAGTCTTCGGCCTCGTCAGAGTCTTCGGCCTCGTCAGAGTCTTCGGCCTCGTCAGAGTCTTCGGCCTCGTCAGAGTCTTCGGCCTCGTCAGAGTCTTCGGCCTCGTCAGAGTCTTCGGCCTCTGCCTGTGCTTCTGCTACGCCTGGTCCGGCCTCTGCCTGTGCCTCAGCGTCACCTGGTCCTGTTGCGCCAGCTGGAGGTTCAGCCAAGCCAGTCCAGCATCCCTCCACACCATCACCTGCAGCGCCATTATCTGGTCCAGCCACGCCTGTGCTCGTCTCGCCTGCCACGACCCAGCCAGTGGTCGACGCCACGCCTCCGCTCGTCCCACCAGCCAAGCCACCCGAGGGGTCACGTCCACGTCCACGCTACCGCCGGCCGCCAGCCAAGCCACCCGAGGGGTCACGTCCACGTCCACACTACCGCCGGCCGCCAGCCAAGCCACCCGAGGGGTCACGTCAACGTCCACACTGCCGCCGGCCGCCAGCCAAGCCACCCGAGGGGTCACGTCCACGTCCACACTGCCGCCGGCCGCCAGCCAAGCCACCCGACGGGTCACGTCAACGTCCACACTGCCGCCGGCCGCCAGCCAAGCCACCCGACAGGTCTCGTCCACGTCACCGCCGGCCGCGAGCCAAGCCTCCCGAGTGTGGCCAGCCATGCTTGCTTCTCCACTGCCACCTTCCACATGGCCGGCCCCCTGAACCCTTGAACTATGGACTACTGTGCCATCGGCCTCCACGTCGGCCACCTGAACTACTGTGCCATGAACTCCTTTTCTGCCAAGATCATGGTCGCCTTCCTGAAACAGGGTCTCGGACTCTTTAGCCCTTGTGTTTGGACTGAGTGCTTCGGTTTCTTTGTTTTGTTTCTGGCCCTCCGTCCTGGACCCCCACCGCCCGCCCTGGGTGGGTTGTGTTGATTTTGTTTCATGTTTGTTTTCTTGCTGCTTCTTTTCTTCATGGTTTTGGGCGTCTGGAATCCGCCCTTGAAGGGGGGGCTCTGTCATGATCCTGGGTCTTTTGACCCAGCGTTTTAAGTTTGAGTTTATTTTGTTCATTAGGTTATCTAAGTTCATTTGGTTATTAGACTCCTTGTGTTTTCTTCCCCTGTATTTAAGTTTCCCCTCAACCTTCGTGTTTCATGCTGCGTGTCATTTGTTATCAAGTTTGTATTATTATGCCTAAGTGTTTCTAGTTATTATTTTCCCCTCGTGTTTCCAACCATGTTAAATCTCCCCTGCTCTTCATGCGTTTCATGTCTGTGTCTTACGTTGTCAAGTTCGGGTTGTCATGTCTATGTCTCATTATGTTTCCTGTTTTATTGTGAAGAGGTCTGGTGTTCTGTGTTCATCATGTTCAGTTTTACTCTCCCACTGTGACGTCATTATGTTCATGTGTGCCAGCTGTTTCCTCATGTGTCTCCACTTCCCCTAATCACCTCCTGTGTATTTAAGTCCTCTGTTTTCAGTGTGTGTTTGTCAGGTCGTCTGTTGTTCACGCCATGTTCTCCATGCCATGTTTCATGTCCAGGTTTTTCCATGTTGTTTGTTTAGTTCTCCCAGTTTAGGTTAATGTTAATTTTATTTCTGTTTGCCTTGCCCGTTATTTGTACCTTTTCTGCCAGCCTCATTAAACGGCTCGCTTTTTGTTACTCAAGTTTTGATCCAAGTTCCTTGGTGTCTGCATTTTGGGTCCACTCTTCACAATACATACAGTCTGCTCTCGCCAGACTGTGACAAAATGAAGAAAAAGCAGACACATGATCAAACACAGCACATAGAGGTTATATAAAGATATCAGCTGTTAAACGGGAACTGCTTACGTTTGGCATAGCTACGAGCTAATGACTCTTTAAATAGCAGTGGAATTGGAAAATAGCAGAGGAAGAAGGGCTTTACAGTCTTAGAGGTAACACACTTTAGTGCTTTGTAGACAAACCTCCGTGTTTGGTACAGTGAGGTGGAGTAGTGTTGGGGTGATGGAGACAGAAGGGCTACTGAAGTTATGAAGGCAGCGGAAAAATGACAATGAAATGAAACCATCAATGACTTTAATAAAAACAGAGAACTGTTTGACATTTGATTTAAATACCTTGAGGGTTTTTTGCCATTCGTTCATGTTCTTTGCATGCTGTTGACATTATAGCTTGTTGTGTTTGAGTTTCATTACTTGGTAATGAATGGTCACACAAAGACTCCTTTGCAATCAGCCTTGATCCTTTCTGAGAAAGTTGTGACTCATTTGTGTGTCACCACAGTTTAAACTGCCTCCACTGCCCGAGCAGTTAGTTGGGTAGACTGACAGCATTTACATGGCAAGCAATATTTCATAAAAGGCCAAATAGATGTTTTTCTGTAAGCAGTATTGTAATCAGTGATCCGGGAATGAAAGATAACTAAGCAGAGGCTTTTCCAGGAAACACTGAGTATTTAATGACTGGGGAGATTGATTACAGTGTAGCTTGCATTTCAAGGGCATTTAAGGAGAATGTAGTTTAAAGTTTTAACAAGGTTAAAGGTCATTTTAAACCAAAGTAATGCCACAAAGAATTTTGCCTAATACATAACAGGTCAGATATCATCTAAGTGAATGCTAGGATTAGTATATGCATCCATTGTTTTATCATATTTATTTTAAAAAACATATATCACTGCAGTATCAGCAGAAATTGACTTTTTTTAAAAGATAGAAAGGGTTCATGTAAATATGTATTTATAAGCAGCGTTTATCTTTGTGTGTGCGCGCGTGTGTGTGTGTGTGTGTGTGTGTGTGTGTGTGTGTGTGTGTCTAACCAACTGGAACTGGCTAAAGCCCTGTTATATGAGCTCTACTCTTACTGTTTGATATTGCAAGCAAACTGCAGGCATGCTTGGCCAAGCTTATTAAACACACACGCACACATGCACACACACAAAGCTCAAGCAGTCTCTCAAGAGTCACGAGCTTATACTCACACACATGTGCGCACACAAGCACATACACTCGCTTTTGTAAGATGTGAGGCAGGATGCTGTGGAGATCAGTGGATGTACATGCTAGGTTTTCTCAAGAGACAATTAAAAGGGAATAGATAATAAGGTTATTTATAGACGGATCTATTTGTAACCGGGGCATTCTCCATCGTAAGAGCTGGGAATTGTTCTCTTTCCTGCCTTCCCTCCTTTTGTTCCCATCTCCTGCCTCTCTCCTACACCGTCTCCGTTTTGTATATTTTTGCTCCTTTCTTTTTTTAAACAGCTCTGTCATCATTTCTCGCTTCTCCTTTAGTGGATGACCACTTATTTTCCACAAATGTTACTAATTTATCGCAGGGAATCGGTGCGCATTTACATGTGAAACATTGTCATGCAGCAGCGATGTTATCAGGTGCAATCCAGGGCCACTCCTGGGAAACCCAGTGACGCACTACGCATGACATAATGCTGTGGTAATGTCTGCATTTGTGGGGGAAAGAGACAGAGAGAGCAACCGTGAAAACACACTGGGCTTATGTGCACGCTCAGCAAACACCGAACAGCAGCCGGGTAGATTAATGCAGCTTGATGTAATGTCTGTAATAAATCAGATTTTATAGATGAACATTTATATATATATCATGTTTAACATGTTATACACAAATTCGAAGGCCATTATGTAAGCGAAGAATGCTGGTAAGAGATACAAAATCCACCACAATGCTTTTTTTTCATATCATCCCCTGAATTTGATCCCCTCAAATCAATAAAACTGTACAGACCAAAACCTTTTTGCATAGATCTGAACCTTCTGTGATTATATAATGTCCTTATTATTAGCTTTATAATGTTCAACTGTGGCTCTTGTCAAAGCATTGAAACTGTTGTAATTTGGACTCGTGTACGAGAATCATTTTCTGGGCTGTAATCTAAAAGTAAACTGTGCCTCAAGCAGCCAGTATGAATTTCTTCGCATAAAAGAGCAAAAGATATTTATGTGCAGTAGTTCATGGCATACAAGGAGGTGGATGAGGTCAAAGCATAAGGTCCTTATCTCCCGAGCAGAATTATATAAGGAATGCAGAGCTGTAGTCCACCATGACTCAAACTGGTAATTAGAGATATTTTGTTTGTGGTGCTATGTTATGCTATTAAAAAAAGATTGCACATTTTCCCATATCTGTGTGGATTCTCTCCAGGTACTCCTACTTCCTCCAACCGTCCAGAGTCATGCAGTTACTGGGGTTAGGCTAACTGGTGATTCTAAATTGCCCATAGGTGTGAATGTGAATCGTTGTCTATCTCTCCGTGTTAGCAGGGCGACAGATTGGCAGCCTATCCAGGATACTCTGCCTCTCACTCTATGGCAGCTTGGATAGGCTCCAACCTCCCCACAACCCTAAATTGGATAAGCAAAATAAAATTGATGGATGCATGGATGGATGGATAAAGCATCCACGCAACATTAACTCTTTATCTGCTTCTGTCTCCCTATCTATTTCTGTGTCTTCCATTTTCAGGTCTTGCAGGTGCCCAAACTGACCTGGACAAGAGGAAAGAAATATTTGGTAAAAACCTGATACCTCCAAAAAAGCCAAAAACCTTCCTGCAACTGGTATGGGAGGCCCTGCAGGACGTTACCCTCATCATCTTGGAGATCGCTGCCCTGATCTCCCTGGGTCTCTCTTTCTACCACCCTCCCGGGGAGACTGGCGGAGAGTGTGAGTGAAACAGCTCCTGTGACTTTAAAGTCTGTACATTTTTGCTCTGCGCCATTATCTGTGGTATCTTCTCTGTTGCGGGGAATGGAAGTGGGGCTATAATTGTGCTGGCGCACTGGCATCACTTCCTCTGACCTGACTCGCCCGGGCTAACGTGCTTACACCTACATGTTTGCACACACACTTTTTAATTGCCGAGGCTGGTCATACTTTGTTTGTGGCCTTGCCTCAAGAGGTCAAGTGACTCATCAAGCATAGGGCTAATTTTTGATTGTGCGTGTGTGTGCTCGTTTGTGCAGATTATGACTGTGTCAAATGTGTGTAAGAAAGGTACTGGGAAGGTTAATGAAGTGTTGAGTAGAGAAATAACCTTGAGCTCCCAGGGCCCATACATCAGCCTTGTGAGCCGTGAAACAGGAAATGAAGACAGAGACCATAACGAGGTGCTGAGTCAGCTACATCAGTCATTGCGCCCTGCCTTATCACAGTAATGGAATTCAGTTACCCTGCCAAAGGGACAAGTCATCATTTTAGGGGGTTTAAAAAGTCTCATCAGGCTGGAAACATTAGAAAATGAAGAAGTGGTTACCATTGCATTAGTTGGATGTGTTTATTTAGTAATTTCACAGTTAATCCATGTTTAGTTGTTTGAGCGTAGCAAACAATACATGATTTACTAACTCAGTCAAATAATTACACTATAAATTTGCCTAATTGGAATCTGATCATCAGTTATGATGTCAGGACACTTGTTTCTGTTCTTTGTGTCGTTTTAGCTGCTTAGCTTTATGAATGAACTCCCTGTATCAAATAAAGCAAAGAAATGCCGAGGGTATCGCAATGCTAATAACTGCACTATCTGTAGATACATTATCAAGCTTCTCTTTAACCAGCAGCAGAATAGGTGCCAGTGTGCAAGTCTCTTTTCACAGATGATATGAATATGTATGGATGTAAATCAGGGACCTAAACTGTTATGAATAGAAGCCAGTATCAGGGCGATTGAGATAGATATGAATTCAAAGCATTTTGTCTCACCTAATTCAGAGAAATCCCAAATGAATATGTGTTTGTGTGTTACAGACAAAGGCAGAGCTGGACATAAGGTCATAGAAATGGAAGGATACTTAGAGATTCAGATCTCTCACAAAATGTGAGAACAAAAACAAGGATGATAGGATGATAAGGATGATAATAATGAAAGAATAGTCCACAGAAATGATTTGGATTGATGCAATAATGTCTTTCTTTTTTTTTCAAATTTGACCAAATAAAATGGCAGAAATACTACGTATAAATTAAATTAATGCAGTAAACTGCATTTTAAAACAAAAGAAAAAAAATTAAATATATGTGATAAGCAAATATTGCATTTCTTCACCTATACATTTGTCCATATACATATACCAAGACAAAGAAAGTCTGACGACAAGAAAACATATTTATGGCGTGTGTGTGTTTGTGTGTTGGGGGAACTAATACAACCCCCCCCCCCCCCAATCTGATCACACACCATCAACCCACACATCTCTCCCTGCTCGTTTACTGTTTTTATAAATAGATCAAAAAGCTCAACAGTCCAGAAATAGAAGCTGGTGGGATGACTTAATGCTCATTTCCATATGAAAAAGATTCACTGCAGTCGAATCAGATGGCTCATTATTATGTCTAAGCACGTAAGATGCAACATAGGAAAACTTTGAAAGACCCATATAGAAATCAGCATGATTAAGCAAAATGTGAAAGTGCCTTTGGAGCATATGGAAATCCACCCATTCATCCATTTTCTTAACTACTTACTCAACTGGAGTTCATTCTAATAGTAATAAGGCAAGAAGGAGAGTACACCCCATGCAGGTCACAGGTTTGTGCACATTTATTTAATCATGTCCATGACAAGGTCAGCTGCAGTAGATGCAATAATTTGCTCTTCGTCTTTTTCAGATGCTTTAGTGCTTTGCTGCATTAGTGTGTGAAGAAACGTCATTTCAGTACCATGGACAGCTACTCACTGACCGTGTTACCATCAGTGTCTTGCCAAGCAGAATAAGAAAAGGGAAGGGAAACTACTGCAGGACTATTTGATGATTTAACAATGTTCTTTAAAAATAACAAAGTACTATTGAATTGCTTTAGATCAGATGAGTGTTTTTATTCATTTTGTTCTGAAAAGCTTTATTGGGTACTTTTTTGTTTGCCTAACACACCCATGTCAAAATATGCACACTGTTGCATTCGTAAGTATCAAGCTGTCTCTCACAAAAAGAAAACATAAAAATCACAGGATTTTTTGTGAGGGGGCATTTGTCCCTGTTAAACGACATAAAACTAAATACCATGTTTGTCTAAATTTGTTGATCGTAGCGAGTACATAGTGTATGGTTTTGTATGTTTTTGTGCGTACGGATGGAGTACAAATCAAGGAGGCTATAATCTGTTAATTAATGCAGTGTATCTACTTAATGAACATCATATTGATTGGAGTCACTATGTTGCATACTAGTTGGTCCAAATTGCTTCTTGGAGTCTGGTTTTTGGTTAAAGCACATCCTGCACATGTAATGTCTGTAACATGGGGTTTCTGCTCATTCCCTTGTGAGCTGCAAGTGTTTTACAGTGCAAAGCAAATCGCTCCGCTGTGGGCTTTTGAAGTCCGCTAGCCAGGAGTGTGCAGCTCAATAGCTCCGAGAGAATTACATGAAGCTGCACAAGGAGGGCTGGGAATAGGCCTTGTTTCATTCCCATATATACCCCAATCTGTGATTGCACAGCCAGTAGACTGCAGAGCCGCGTTTGAAGTAGAACAAATATATCAAGAGAAAGAAGTAAATACACTTAAGGTTTTTTCAAAGAGAGTTCATATAATTTCACAGTCATTGCTCATATTGCTCATACAAATAATTTCCATAAGCCAGTTCATAAGGAATAGATTATTAAATAAATCTAAAATATGTACGTCATCTGACCTTGTCACTGCCCACACTCTAGCATCAACCTGAAATCAAGAGAGCGTTTTGAATGAGAGTACAAGCTTCCCCCTAAGAGAGAAGACAGATTTAGAGCCTACATTTGAACGTTGCTGTTGGGGCTAAGCCTGTGAAATGCTGTCATCAGTCGTATGAGGAATAATTGGCTATAGTTTTCAGGACTGCAGTGTGTGCAGACACGCATCAAAGAGCGTTATGCTTTTTTTTTTAAGGAAGCTCCAACACTGAATAATATGGGAAAAGAAATTTTTAGATTGCAGTATTTTCACAGATCAGATACTCAAATTTCATAAGGGCTGTTATGTTAATAAGTTAATTTTTTAATAAGTTAATTACTAAGACTGTATACCCTTACTCCTTTTTAGTGTGAAGGGAAGTTAAGTTGTGTTCCCAGAACTTGCTGACATTGAGGCTCAGCATAATTTATATGCACTGCAATTGCAAAGACATTACACACACAGTCACAGCTGTGTTTATGTGCAGCTTCTCTATTTCCAGTTTGAGCTTTGATTACATCTCTTTGTATATTTTTCTGAAGTGTTCACTAGTAGTAAATGTAAATACCTATGTATGAAATTGTTGACTTGATTTGTGTGAACAGAGTGCGTCAGCATTTATCCATGTACGAAAACGCAGCGTGCTTACATGTGCATGCATATCTATCTGTCTGTCTGTCTGTCTGTCTGTCTGTCTGTCTGTCTGTGTATATATATATATATATATATATATATATATATATATATATATATACATATATATATTTACACACACACACACATATATGTGTGTGTGTGTAAATATCTAATGTATCTAATATACTTTATTTGACTATGCTTCTGTCACTGTTCTGAAATTGCAGCCTGTGGCGCAGCAGCAGGTGGAGTGGAAGATGAGGGTGAGGCAGATGCTGGCTGGATTGAGGGTGCCGCTATCCTGTTGTCTGTAGTGTGTGTGGTGCTGGTGACGGCCTTCAATGACTGGTCAAAGGAGAAGCAGTTTCGTGGGCTGCAGAGCCGCATTGAGCAGGAGCAGAAATTCCAGGTGGTCCGTGGTAGCCAGGTCATCCAGCTGCCTGTGGCTGACATAGTGGTGGGGGATATCGCACAGATCAAATATGGTAGGTGCAACAAAACTGTCAAGATTACAATAATTAATTATGATTATGAACCAAAACTAATCAAACTTCCTAGAATATTTTGATTAGTTTGGCTTCGTTGGACGTGCTTACTGGCTACCACAGTTGGCTCTGTGTAAAGTAATTTTCTAGGTTCATAAGCTGAAAATAGACGACAGCCTCATTTCCAAAAGGGGATTAAAGTTGTGAAGTCCACCTTAAGCAATTAAACATAGTTAAGCTACATTCACGCAATTAATTAGCTGCAGACTGACCCCATGCATGCTGAGCAACACATGCACATCTTCAAATTCCATAATGTGAGTGACAACTGTCAGTAATGCCTCACAATGGTGCAGAATAAATGTGGTTATCCTGAGTGAGCCTGTTTTTTTTAGTACTTAGAAAGCAACAAAGCCTCTTTCATTGTTACAGGTGATCTGCTTCCTGCTGATGGTGTGTTGATCCAGGGTAATGACCTGAAGATTGATGAGTCATCACTGACCGGAGAGTCTGACCACGTCAAGAAGTCTGCAGATAAGGACCCAATGCTGCTGTCTGGTATGGATTCAGTTTAGTGTAGTTTATGAATGTTATATAGTGTTTGTAACAGCCATTTTTCCCTGCATGTTGTTTGGAAAAACAAAACAACAAATAGACAAGTCTGGGGTTTTTTCTGCCAGTGACAGCTTGAAAAACATTGTTTTTAATCAAATGTTTCTCTTTACCCATTTTGCTTTTTGCTGCAGCAGAAACACAAGTGCGGTTCTTGGACTGCAGGATTATTAGAATTTAAGAATATTCCTGATAAGAGAAATGTGGGCTAATCGGATCATATTAGTATGTTTTGCTGCAGATAATTAGCTGTGTGACTTTTTGCTGCCTTCTTTAATTACCCTCGTATTCACCTACACCAACTTGTTTTCCCCAAGGTTAATGATGTTCTGTGTGCAAATACAAGTCTGGCACATTATTAGTGTGTTAAACTTGTCACTCTAGCACATTTTATATGAAATGAAAGAGAGTTTAAATTATTACTCATGATTTTTGAAGGACTCTGTCTTTAAGATGTTTGAGATTTTTAATCCCTTTGACATATATAGTAATCCCCCATTTTTAGGTCAGTGAAGCCACTGATGTAAATTTAGAATCAATATGCACTTTTTCCTGGCTTCTCACTTTACTTGTGATCGATGAAAGCCAGCTTTGTGTTCTGGTTTGATTCTTGTTGCTTGTTAATATGTGTGATGTCACTGTCATGCATAAATGAGCAGAAGTGATAGAAGACCATAGGTGGCTGCACAGCATGGAGATTCAGAAAAGCATGTGGACAGTTCCTTAACAGCGACATGCCCATCATGTCTTATTACGTGAATCAAAGGTCTGACATCAGCTACACTGATATATAAGCCATTCTAAAGTAACAGTATAGGTAATGCAACAGGAGAGTGCTGTGTGACACAGCCTCCTTTAATCACAACAACCAATTTGCCATCCTGCTGTAATGCTAATCATCAATCACACCAGTGTTTTCCTCCTCCTGAATCCCTCCAACTGACCCAACACAAAATAAATAAATAAAAAATGTATCAGGCCAAAAGAAGAGACAAGCTGCAGCCTTGTGGTCCTGACTAACTTTACCACACATGATGCTTTCCTCTTACCCTTAACTAGATTTGAACCCACTGGATATAATGAGAAGGATCAATCTTCAGTCAGGAAGCATGACACATCCGCTATGCAACATGTCACACCCTATACTGGCTAGTTATGAACATTAGATTAGAATGTTAAATAGAAGCAGGACATAATGTTACCCTCACCATAACCAAATGTAACCTTTAAAGCATGCCTTCACCTTGCTTGCTATCCAGTGCGTCAAGACTCCCATTTTACCCTACTGAGTGCACTGGTCACTGTTAACAGTCTAACTCTGAAAGAATAAAAAAAAATACCAAATGCCCAATCTGGACAGTTCCCAGTGGGTCTCAAGATTGCAGCATCAATCAACGTATTCCTCTTTTGCTCTCTATGCACTCTTCACATGGATACAGCTAAGCCCACTGTAACAAGATTAGCCAGTATTACTCTGTATATAAATGGAAGCCAGACAGCGTCTGCTCCTATAACCTTTCTCCTAGTCTACAGGTTCTGCATATTCATTGATAGATATGATTTTATTAAGATTGGGACATAACAAGATCAACTAACCTGTTTGTAAAGCGCTTTAATGTTATTGATTGAGCAAGTTAGTCGCATAAGTCTTTGTATTAGGAATGAGCTGTTATAGAAATTAACAGTCAACTTTTGCTAGAAAAGCTCTAAAAAGTAACAGAAGTGTTTATCTTTTTTTAAGTTACTGAAAGTATGCATATCTGTAATATAGAAACTGCTGCGCTTTCTTTAGGGACCCATGTGATGGAGGGCTCGGGCCGCATGGTGGTGACGGCTGTCGGTGTCAACTCTCAGACTGGAATCATCTTTACACTGCTGGGGGCTGGTGTGGAGGAAGAGGAGAAAAAGGAGAAGAAAGGTAAGATAATTTGATCCTTATATAATCTTCTCATATATAACCTGCTCCATACTCAGGAGTACTGAGTAATTTGCTTTTGTGTCAGTGTTGCCCAGCAACATACCCCTGAAAACAAGCTTTTCTCATTTCATTACCTTATGTTCTCAAAGTCTGTATACCTCATTGCACAATGTCAGTGTTTTAACTGTCTTTGTAAACAGAGGGGTTCTAAAGAATGAACTCACAAATGGACAAATGCCCACCTTTTGTAGGTGTTTGTAGTACAGTATTCAACACTAAGTGAATGTGTATAGATACTGTATGATATCAGTATTGGTGGCTCAGTAATCAGCTGCAGTATGCAGGTTCTGTGGGTTCAGGTGCATCATTGTCCTTACTCTCTTATCGTTCCAAATTTGCCTCGAAGGAGGGGCAGTGGAAGACGGACACCAGAATACAGGTAGAGTATCACCTTTCTCTGACCCCTGGAAGTGGTACAGTACTTGAACCTTTTGATCTTTAACCCCTAGTGCTTACCAGTAAACCACTGTTGCTAGACTACCCTTTTCTCTAACAAAGCAACCTTGCTTCTGTTAAACTCCTCACTTAAAAAGAGAAGCATCATAATCACAACACTGCATCTTTTTAAGTGTTGATAGATAACACATTTCACAATGCATAATCCTCTCCTCATATAACAGGCTCTGCACTCATCAGACTAACTAGCTAGCATCCAACATAAGCCCTGCTTCATAGACTTGTTGAATGCCATGAATAAGAACGGGCTTTCAGACTCATCTCATTGCTGTATTACAGAACAATGATATGAGAGCAATAGCCTTGTGGGTGCACAACACATGTACCAGCAGTAGGGTGTAAACTAGTTAGTACAAGCTTGTATAAGATGTACTCTTTTACATCTTAATATGTATATGTGCACAGTTTATCCTTTTAGTAGTGTCTTTGCTACCACTTCCGTATTTTCATTAAATTAAAAATAGCTTGCATGGAAACATGTAGTGATATTATAAAAAGGTAAAGATTTGTTAGATCATCCCTCCAGCTTAAATCTAATGCTGTGTGTCTTTTTAGTGTGATGTTTATAATAACTACAGTTCTTCAACAACAATACGGTTTTAGGTGCATTGCTGCTATAATATTCATTCATTTACTTTTTTGGTTTTTATATATCTAATTTGATTGGCTAAACCAGGGGGGGGAAAAGCTTCTATGATGATTCAAAATGAATAATAATTACTGATCAACAATGATAATTTGACAATTTCATGATCAAAATCATACCAAAATGTTGCCACACATTTGAATATCCTTTTGCATTTAATAATTGATTCACATTTGGTCTAAATAGTACAGCTCTGACAAAGTTAGGATTAAGACTTTTTAAAGAATCATATCTGCCAGATGTTGGATGAGATGGATCTGCTGTGAAAATTTGAGACCGGAATCACAGAAGTCCTGTGTTTTTAAATGAGATGATTGAAAAATTAAGTTATAATGAAACTGACAAACATTTATGCACCACGCTTTGTTTTAATTTTGCTGAAACCAAAAGGACACTAAAACATAATAAAAATTTCCCATGTTTATCATTTAAAAATAGCAACTATAACAACTATGGAAAATAACAGGAAAATGTTTCCTGTTAAAGATCATTAGTCTCTTCACTTAACTGGCTGGCACATGTGTGTTTCACTGGCTAATGAGGTGGATCCCTCTTATTTTTTGTTTAGTTTGGACTGGGGAGTTTGACTTTAGTTTTAATTTTAGCTCATTTGTTTAAATTTTTGGCTCAAATTAGGATTTTTGTTTTGCTAAATGATATTACACGAATAACATGGTTTTGATAATATTGCTAAAGGTTGGGGGCACAATTGACAATACATGAAATTTGATGGGTAAAATGCACAGAAACAAACAGGTGTCTAAATTTGTCTGACAACCGACTTACTTCTAGTGTAGCTGTGGTTTCATGTTTTATTTTATTGTTTCCCCCAATGTTATGTTCAGGTTTCATGTTTCATGTCCGTCCACTGTTATACTTGTCTTATTATTAACATTTGATAAACATCTTCTATCAAATCTAACATTAGCTAAATACATAATAATAATAAAAACATTTGCAAATGCATTTTTTTCCCCACACTAATCACACGGTCTTTACACGGTCTACATATGATGAATCTCTTAAATGTGCTATAACCATGTTATTTCTGTTCACTGTCTTGGGTGTGCACGTGTGTGGGTGTGTTTGTGTGTGGGCGTGCGTGTGTGTGTGTTTTTGTTCATTCATGTTTGGCCCTTATTGTTACTGGCTAGACTGCTCCCATCCCCCTATCCACCCCATCGCAACTATAGCCACGGATGGGGCTGCAGGCATTAATGCCCCTGGCAGTGCCAGCCTAATTAATGGTAGGTCGATAAAACCTCTGATCTCTGATCTCTCTCTTGTGACTTTTGACCCCTCCTACCTTCTTCATTCTCAAACTGCCTCCTCCTACCGTGGGTGCTCATCTTTTGTTTTTCTCTCTGTTGTTTTGTACCTTTTTCATATCCGTGCTATCAGTGCATGCCATTATTATCTGTAGAAACTGTGTTTCTTGTTCTTCTCTATATGCTGTTGCTTGTCTTGTAAGAGTTTTAACGAATATAGCCATCATGGACACATTTCTAATGTTTTTCCTCTGCATGAATCTTTAAATCAAGACTAAAATATTAAAAGTCCCCAGGTCCATGGGTCTCTATAATGTTGAAAAGCAAGGAAGATCTTTTGAGTGTTTTTATATTGTCAGGGATAACAAGAATAACATTAAAAGTGACTTCATTCCGTTTCTTGCTCAGAATCTGGTAAGAAAAAGGCATATAACATATAACCCCTGCAGTGTTGTTGCTACATATGAGTTTTTGAACGATTAGGCCAGGATTTACAAGGCACTTTTTTATTTTCAGACATAGACACACTAGTCTTTTCCCTATTTTATAGTCTAACTGACCTCTTGGCAATAATATGGTGAATTTGGATAGTTTCCACATTTGAAACCCTTTCTTTATATTCTACTCTTATTTTCCGTCATAGTTCAAATTGTTGAGATTTGAAAAAAAAAAAAAAAACACAGGTTGATGACTGATGGAAAAATCTTATAGTAGGTCCAACCCCCTTTAGTCTGATGTCCCCTGAGGTCGCTTAGTGAAAATCCTCTATTTCTGTGTTAGCTGGACACAGTGCAAAACGATTAACTTCATTGTGGCACTGGGTTCTCTCTTATCTGTTTCCCCTTGGAGAGCAGCCCCAGTGTGTTTGTACCCAAGGCAGGAGTGGTAAGATTTGTGCTGTAATGGTGACCTTGTGCTATCCTGGGCTGGAACAAAGCGATTTGTCATCTTCAGCTTTATTGTGACTCCGGGGAAACTGGCTAAAGTGGAAGTGAAGGTGAAATGAACCAGCTCTGGTCTGATGGTCTTACAGCTCTACCTGAACAATTTGTGACATTTATGTACAAATCCCTGAAAGACAGATTTGGTCAACTTTCTGGCCTGCCTTCCACCGACTCCAAAAATAATGGGATCAAAGCTGCAGTACAAAATAAAATGCTTCTTCTTTTTTTGGCACACTGTGTATCTATTTTGTTTGAAAGTGCAAGACGCTTTACTAGATGCTTAGTCTTATCTTTCACCGGCTGCAAAATAACATATATTTTTACTTCTAACAAGGTCTTTCACAGCTCAATTAGACTACCCCCAAGTTGACTGTATAACTTAAAACAGCACTGTGCGATTAAAGTGCACATTTAAATTAAGTTAACTCCTTTTGAGAAGAATCCAACAGCATAATAAATTCATTGTCTCCAAACTTATTTCAGTTTTCTTCCAGTTGTTCTTATGTAACTTCACCATGTGGGAGGCTTTCCCTTCAGGCTCTCTCTTTCTCCCTCTGTATTGTTCACATTTCCAGTCTGCTTCCCTTTAAGTGTGTGATCGTGTGATCTTGCATGCCTGAACTTTCCTCTTATGCATGCTGTCTCTTGTTTCTGTGTACTGTACGTGTGCTTTTGGTGTACCCTCTCTCACTGTCAGTGTTTGGTGTAATGCCTTATCTGCTGTTTGTCTTATATCTCATTTGATAACCCGACAATTTGATTCATGTTGTTGCTAATGTTGCGTGGAATTGCCTGTGCTCACAGTGTGAGTATGTCATTCAAAACAATACAAAGAAAATGAAGAGATTTTTTAAAAAGTGCTATTTTAAATGTGAATTTTACATCACACTTAATATACTTTGAAGAATTTCTTTCTCTTTTTTTTTATTTAGAAAGGCCCATTAATTGATTTTAATTACCTAATTAATTTCTTATGCAATGAAATAAAGTGTATCAAAACAATGGTTTCTCCCATTTTGTAGTAGTCTACACAGCAGTATGTCAGTGATCTGTTAGAATAACCCGTTTAGTACGTTTTAGTCTTTCTAACTCCTTGTCAGCTGTTGTAGCTACTAGTTGCATCACTTGCTTATCACAAGCCTTTCTATGTGACTGTCACAGAGATGTATTAAAAGTCATTTTCCTGTCTCCCTGTTTGTGAATTTTGGTTCTCATTGTTTGTGCTGTCTCTGTGGTGATAATTTGTTGACCTGTCTGCCTTGGTTATTTTTGTTGTTGTTGTCTTGTATGTCTCCATCATAGGTAAAATGCAAGATGGCAATATGGAGAGCAACCAGATTAAAGGTAACCAAACCATATCTTTCACTCTCTCCTCTTCCTCCCCCTCCTCCTCCTTCCTTTTCCTCTTCTCATCTCTTCCCTTTTATGGTGTGTAGCGTAAGCTCTGGGTCAAATGCAGGTTACTTTATTTTTATCAGCCCAGATTGTTCTTAATAATGGTCTCTTTAAGCGTTGTGCAGTGCTAATTCAGACTGGATTCTGCTCATTTTTGTGACTGAAGTCTATTGCAGGCTGAAGCCAATCCCAGACACTGTATGTGTTGGAAGGAATTAGACCTTTTATTTGACCCAGGTTTTACCCACAGTCAAATTATGTTAGACATCCCGCTCTTTCCCACTGTCTGTCACTGCTGTGTCGTCCCTGGTCTGTTGTTCTGTTCTTCTTGTTGTTTTGTTGGCTCATCTTGGTCTTTCTGAGAAAATAGCAACCTGTCCCTCAACTATCCCCTGTCAGCCTTAGCCAAGTCGCCTTTTATCCAGGGACACCGACAAGTGTCCTCTCTATAATAAAGTTTTCCTTACAGAATTTGATTTAAATTGGTGTCAGATTAAAGGGATCCTCTTTCATTTTTATTTATTGTTTGGTCTCTGTAGGGGTGTGGGTAATGCTGATTTATATTATATCAGGTTAGACTTTGGAAAGAAAGCACATAACACAAACACCATAGGGATTTCTTCAAATAGTGTAATGTGGCTGACAGTCACAAACCACTTTAATTTCTCGAAAATATTAAACAAAAAACAAGCTGCTACTGCTCTCAGATTTTTCATACAAAGGTTTCATTAGAGGTATGTTAACCTTAGCTCTGCTGATTGATTTAGTAATGATGTAGTAGCTGCTTGTCACATGCTTATTTGATGATGTCAATAAAGGTGTGACAACATATAATAGAAATGATTAATTATTATATTGTTAAACTTTGTTAATCTTTCCATAAATATAGGAAATATGTGGAAAATAACTCAAAGAAGACTGTTTCATGAGTAAACAAGAAGCATTCAGAGAGTACAAACCAATGCCAAGCCAGCTCACACGAGGCGGTATCCATGTTTAAGAAAGCAGTCTTTTATTTTACATATATTCTATTTGCTTTCTTTGTTCTTTTTAAACTTACTTCAAGAAGTTTGTAGTGCAGTAAAAATAATGTACTTTGGGCAATTCTTAATCTTAATATGATATTTAGAATCCCAATATAACAGTATAATTTAAGGCAGTAAGATTTTAAGCATATTTTTAAAGATCAAAGACATTTTATGAAAGATTGACCTTTTTTGACCTTGAAGATGAAGTCGGGGGTCCTGAAGTATTGTGATTTTAGAATCCTCATATATCATTCCTTATATGGTGTCAATGAAAACAATGGCAGTAATTTATTAGCTCTTCATAGGATTATTGTCACTTTGACCTTTAGATCAATCTATTGACCTTGAAGTAAAGGTCAGAGGTGAAATGTGACATGATTTATTAAATCTTGATATGGTGCTTTCTACATGTTGATATACAGTGGGGCAAAAAAGTATTTAGTCAGCCACCGATTGTGCAAGTTCCCCCACTTACAATGATGACAGAGGTCAGTAATTTGCACCAGAGGTACACTTCAACTGTGAGAGACAGAATGTGAAAAAAAATCCATGAATCCACATGGTAGGATTTGTAAAGAATTTATCCGTAAATCAGGGTGGAAAATAAGTATTTGGTCACCTCAAACAAGGAAAATCTCTGGCTCTCACAGACCTGTAACGTCTTCTGTAAGAAGCTTTTCTGTCCCCCACTCGTTACCTGTATGAATGGCACCTGTTTGAACTCATTATCTGTATAAAAGACACCTGTCCACAGCCTCAAACAGTCAGACTCCAAACTCCGCCATGGCCAAGACCAAAGAGCTTTCGAAGGACACCAGGAAAAGTATTGTAGACCTGCACCAGACTGGGAAGAGTGAATCTACAATAGGCAAGCAGCTTGGTGTGAAAAAATCAACTGTGGGAGCAATCATCAGAAAATGGAAGACATACAAGACCACTGATAATCTCCCTCGATCTGGGGCTCCACGCAAGATCTCATCCCGTGGGGTCAAAATGATCATGAGAACGGTGAGCAAAGATCCCAGAACCACACGGGGGGACCTGGTGAATGACCTGCAGAGAGCTGGGACCAAAGTAACAAAGGTCACCATCAGTAACACACTACAACGGCAGGGAATCAAATCCCGCAGTGCCAGACGTGTTCCGCTGCTGAAGCCAGTGCATGTCCAGGCCCGTCTGAAGTTTGCCAGAGAGCACATGGATGATACAGCAGAGGATTGGGAGAATGTCATGTGGTCAGATGAAACCAAAGTAGAACTTTTTGGTATAAACTCAACTCGTCGTGTTTGGAGGAAGAAGAATACTGAGTTGCATCCCAAGAACACCATACCTACTGTGAAGCATGGGGGTGGAAACATCATGCTATGGGGCTGTTTTTCTGCCAAGGGGACAGGACGACTGATCCGTGTTAAGGACAGAATGAATGGGGCCATGTATCGTGAGATTTTGAGCCAAAACCTCCTTCCATCAGTGAGAACTTTGAAGATGAAACGAGGCTGGGTCTTCCAACATGACAATGATCCAAAACACACCGCCCGGGCAACAAAGGAGTGGCTCCGTAAGAAGCATTTGAAAGTCCTGGAGTGGCCTAGCCAGTCTCCAGACCTCAACCCCATAGAAAATCTGTGGCGGGAGTTGAAAGTCTGTGTTGCTTGGCGACAGCCCCAAAACATCACTGCTCTCGAGAAGATCTGCATGGAGGAATGAGCCAAAATACCAGCTACTGTGTGTGCAAACCTGGTAAAGACCTATAGTAAACGTTTGACCTCTGTTATTGCCAACAAAGGTTATGTTACAAAGTATTGAGTTGTATTTTTGTTATTGACCAAATACTTATTTTCCACCCTGATTTACGAATAAATTCTTTACAAATCCTACCATGTGAATTCATGGATTTTTTTTTCACATTCTGTCTCTCACAGTTGAAGTGTACCTCTGGTGCAAATTACTGACCTCTGTCATCATTTTAAGTGGGGGAACTTGCACAATCGGTGGCTGACTAAATACTTTTTTGCCCCACTGTACACACCACACTTTTAAGAGTCATAGTTTCAAAGTTATAATGTTTTTAGTCAATTTTCGACCAATAAATCATTAAGTTGACCTTGAAGATTTTGGTGGATGTAAGCCAAATTGTAATGGATTGTTAACATGACCTTACTCTACACCCCTTAATGTAATGTAAGCATTTATTAGTGAAGGCGATGTGTATAGTATATACTATTTTATGCTTCTTGACAATATGGGTATCTGCAAGCCTTGATTTCATGGCAAATATAATAAAAGCATGGTTATATAGAATAATAGACACAAGCTGAAGAAAATCCCTATCTTCAAAGAATAGGCACAAATTAATACTTTCCTATAGTAAAACTGTGGGGTGTGGTATGATTACGATGATAATTATTGCTAGAACGCTATTTAAAGAACAAACAGTCTCTTTCAGAAGATGGACTTTAGTCAAGAGTGTTTTAATTTTAAGTAATGCTCTTCTCCTGAATCCACCTGGATACGGGCGATATACTCTGTCTTGTGTCGAGGGGGTGAAAAAAACAAAATGCGCAACTGGAGAGTATGACAAATGCTCAACATTAAAAGGTTTTTCATGACCATCAAACAAATGCCTCATTGTGATTGGGAAACTGGGCTGAAATGATTCTTGGTAATGGCTTACATTAACAGAGAGGTTCACTTAATGTGTCTTTTCAAGGGGAGAGCACAAGAGATGGGGTAAGGTAATCGTGGACTGGTTTTACTGCCTAAGAGGTCCCCCCCCCCCCACACGTACACAGACACACACAGAGGACTTTGCATTTATCAAATCATAAAATTTCATAACGTACATAAAATATCAAATACACTTTAAGTGGGAGTAGAAATTGCATATATATATTTTACATGGGCCAAAATATGTCTTAGACAACAGTCTTTAACAGCCCCTTTGAGTTGAATTCATTTTACTTTCACTGTGTTATCTTTGTGTTCCAGTCTACTCCATATGCATTATTTCAGTTAAATGTATAGTCCTACTGATTATACTGTCTTACGTGATTATTAAAAACACACTTTTCAAAATTTCAGATACGTTAACTGATTATTTTGCTAGAAAAGACCCTTTTTTCACTGGGTTTCAACACTACTGCCAACTATCATGAGTTTGAACATTACTCAACTGATTAGGCCCAAGATATATTTCTGGCAATCAAGTTCATCATATCACTAGGAGCTTGTCTACAAATTGTTCTCAGTGGGGGGGAAAAAGAAAACACAATTAAAGACTTGAGCAGTTTTATGCCCATTTTGTAGATAAAAGCCTAATACACTGATTTTGAATTGTTCACATTACCTGAAACAACAACCCAAATATCAGCAATTACAATTCATCCTGAGAAACAATGACTGTAATATCTGAAAATAAGTTTTTCTATCATTTAATGAAGCGATCAAAAATTACGATTTTAGATTTAAGTCATTTTGTTTGCATGGTGTGAAGGCAAAGACTTGAATTAAACCTTCAGTGAGTTTTACGCTAAAAAGAAGATATTTACTTCTCATGTTTATGTAGTTTATCTTTTACTTTTTTCTTGACTTCAAATTGTGCTCTTCCTCACTATTATTTTGTATTTTTATATACAGTACAGGAAGTGTAATTTTCACATGGTATAAATGATCCTGAAATGATCAGCAGACTTCTAAATACTCTGAAGGTCTAGATTTTAAGATAGTTAATGTATGAATAATTTACGGTAAATATGTTTTTTTGATGAACGATGGGAAGAATAAGTGTGTCTCTTATACTATGTTATATGCTATAAAAGTGCAACATGTTTTAGTTTTCTTACACATCATACAGTAAGATGGTCAGAGCCAAGCAAAATGTCATTGGATGTAGTTATTTTTTCTTGGTTTTAAGTCTAAACTGTTTGCCTGTGCCGAATGGTACTGGTGCGAGTAGCACACCTGGGTGTTAAGTGAAGTCCCTCTTCCTCCTCATTTTATTGGTCTAATCTCCTTATCTAACACTGGTGCTGTCTGTTTTTTGTTGTTTTTTTATTGTTGTGTTTACAGTGAAGAAGCAGGATGGAGCAGCTGCCATGGAGATGCAGCCTCTAAAGAGTGCTGAAGGCGGAGAGGCTGATGAGAAAGAGAGGAAGAAAGTGTCAGCTCCGAAGAAAGAGAAGTCTGTGCTGCAAGGGAAGCTGACCAAACTGGCTGTCCAGATTGGCAAAGCAGGTACAACAAATTGCACACAGACAAGTCTATCATTCAGTCACGCAGATAGATCCGGGGAAAAAAGAGGCACTAAACCATCATCCTGTCCATCAAAGTTGCACAGATAAGACTGCTTTTTATTTGTTTGAAGCAATCAAAGGAGTTTAGAAGAAACCTAAGGTATCTGAATTACAGAGCTCTGGAAGAGTGTGTTCAGTGTTTTGTTTTGTTTTTCCCCTCTGCCCTTGAGAAACTGCTGAATCATTGTACTAGTAGAAACAGAGATTTTGTCATGCTGGTCGCCCAGTTTTGCAATGTTACACACAATATCATAAAATGTTGTTTCTAATATAATTTAGGGTAGGGTTTAGGCCACTGAGGAGCTGATGTGAGGCACATTTGCAGCATGTGAGTCCTTTCAAATGAAGGTAACACATCGAGAAAACAGGACCAGTGTGCTTTTGCTTTTCTTAATCTGCCGCGTTTTCTCAGAAATCTTTAACCTTTAGTGCACCAAATAATACCTGTTTTTAAATAACTGTTTGATTTTTCTCCCAGACATTCATATACCACGACAGGCCTGCTTGGGTAACAAGTGACTGCATAAATGTTTTAGTTCCAGCTTCATCAAAATAAGTGAGATTTCCCTTTACACAATCAGCTCACTATATTGGGCCAGCCATTTTGAGTAGGGATTCAAATCTGTTACTGCCTGCAGTGCAAAGGTAATCCACAAGTGGGCAGATTGTTGGGAAGTATTAATTATGTTGATAACATACAGGCCTCGAAAGCTTGAGTGTACAAATGGTGCTTCTGTCCTTAAAAGCTGTTTAGGAAGTTAAGTAAACAGAGCTTCCAGTGTGCTCTAGTTCTTATTTCTCCTTGTAAAGAGTTGAAGGTTTACAGCTTCAAGAAGTCCCTGTTTCTACAGTGTGCTGTTACATCAAACTGTTGGCCTGAGTGATGGAATGAGGACACTGTGTCAGAACAGTGAAATACCAAGGATGGATTAGCATACAAGCAGTGCTTGTAAGATCATGTGGCATATTGGGGAAAATACTGGAACTTCAGCATCTGTGTGTCTTAAAAAGCCACACCCAAAATGTAGCTATTAGCTGTCCTCCTTTAACAAGCTGAGAAAGAATAAAGACTGCAAATAGTTGCTTTTATTAACATTTAACTTTCATAATTAGATAGTTATGGCCATTAAAACATGCCCAAAGTTTATAATAATGAGATAAGCATGTAAACATATATAAATATGTGAGCCAAATGCACAGCCTTCAGTACATAGAAAATGATCCAATGCTCTTAATTATGTTTGCGACAAGCTGCCCCAAAACTGTGGTTTTCTTGATCAATTTATGTATATGTTCTTGCATGACAAGCACCATATAATTAGTATTATAAGCTTTTAATGTACTCCAACATACAAACAGTCAACTATGCATGGAGATATACAGTTCTCAGGAATACAGTTTTACCAGCTATGATACCATCAATGTTTCTGACAGCATACATTTTCCACTTCAGTAAGCTTTTCAGCACATGCCTATTAAAAGGGGCTCGTTTTGATAAAGCTATATTAGATGTATCAGTCATGAAAATATTATGTCAGCCCAAGCAGGCAATGAGGACAAACGGTGTACCAAATGGAGTCATCCAACTGTTTTTATTTATTTCATTAAATGTTTATGCTGACAAACAGGGCATACCACGCCTCAGTATGATTCCCAGTATTGACCAATCATAAGTAAATGTTCTTTTAGGAATGGGGGAATTAAAGAACCAGTAGCCAAGGCTAGGCTGGAGGGCTGAAGGGCTGAAGGGATCCACAACACTTAAAAAATGTTCTCAACCCTCATAAATATGAAGCAATAAGTTTGAGTAAAATGCAACTGAAATATATAAAGTTAAAGGTTTATTTATTCGTATAACTGTCATTATGGAAAATTCCATTTTCATTAAGGGAAATATGTTTGGTATAACATCAGTGTTTACCAGTCAAGTTAATTTATTTTGACCAGATTTGACCAAATTAAAATTATTGTTTTACATTTTACTCATGTAACTAAATTGCATGGAGATTTTTCATGCAATCAAATTACTTAAAGTCAGCATTTTCAGCATAAATATTTCTGAGTGTAAGCAGCATGAAATGCTGTAATTGCAATATAGACTTTTTTTTAAAACTGTGACTCAGCTGAGTTAGTGTACCAGAATAAAAAAAAAGTTTATTAAAGTTGGAAAAATTACAACTCCTACAACATAATTACGTTCCCCTCCCATAGGTGCATGAATGAAATCCATCTCCATTATTCAGTTAGGTTTAAGTTACAGCTTTTTCCTACCCTAGCTTTTTTGTTTTTTGAACATTTATCATCTTGCAGTTCCTGCATTCAGGTAATTCATCTTAACCAGCATATTTATCATTTCAGTTTTTTTCAGCAGCAGGCAGTTTAAAGTAATAAAAATGTCATAGATTTTGGAACCACCCTTTTAGTTCCTGGCAATAACAGCTTGTCAGATCTGGCAATAAGGTGCTTTGGCTGTCAAACCTGTGTTTCACTATGTGTTTGCCACACAGAGTTTAGCTTAACAGTGATTACTGAGTGAAAATTGAGCACTGGAAAAGGGAGGGTAGCTTGCTCACCTAGCTAGACCTCACTGATCAGTCAGAGTTTTCCTGACACTGATACACATTAATATAACATATATTATTCCTTTGATAAATTATTTTATCTATGAATTTAGTCAACTCAGATTTTAGGCAACTCACAGCAACAACACACTGAGTTAAGTCCCGTGTGTGGCCATTCTCTGTGGAGTCATCATAAAGCGCTTGGCACTAGGAAGGACTTGAGCTGCTCACCACATGCCGCACTGATGGATCGAGTAAGCAAACTGAGTAACCGGATTTGTCCACAGTCATCAGTAAAGTGTAGAAAAGCGATTCTCTGCTTAGACTCCTGTATCAAACTGTTCCCCTCTATAGTTTTGTTTGATTACATGCCTCACTTTGCCATTCCTTTCCTCAGCTAATACTCGCCGTACTTTTCACCAGGTTTGCTCATGTCAGCCATTACAGTCATCATCCTGGTCCTGTACTTTGCCATTGACAACTTTGTGATGCAGAAGCACCCTTGGATGCCTGAGTGCACTCCTATCTACATCCAGTACTTTGTCAAGTTCTTCATCATTGGTGTAACTGTTTTGGTGGTGGCTGTCCCAGAGGGACTGCCGCTGGCTGTCACCATCTCCTTGGCTTATTCTGTTAAGGTAAGGTAACTTTTAAGCATTGTAAGACTCCATGGTCTCACATTTGTCATTAATAGATTTGTTATGTAGTTAGATATTGTTGTTTTTCTTTGTCTTTGCATATGCAAATGTGTGCACCTTTCACAGAGATGAGACTTACATGCATACTTGAGGATTCAGGGCAATTAATTCTCCCAGCTGTGTTAATGTGCTTATTTTATTCACAGCGGCAAATATGTAAATAATTCAATTAAGTCTGACTGTGCAAAGAATTACATTTTTTTTGAATGACATGAATCAAATTAAAATGTTATATGTACCGACATGTACGGTGGCCATTTTTGCCACTGAAAGTTAAGCAGTGTGAGGCTCGGGATAGGCACTTTATTGAAAAAAAATACTTTAAAATGGACCACATTGTTTTCTACCAACAGAAAATGATGAAAGACAACAACCTGGTGCGTCACTTGGATGCATGTGAAACAATGGGCAACGCTACAGCCATCTGTTCTGACAAGACAGGCACGCTAACCACCAACCGCATGACAGCTGTGCAGTTATACGTTGGTGATGTACATTACAAAGAGATACCAGATCCTGGAGTCCTGCCACCCAAGTCATTGGATTTACTTGTCAATTCCATCTCAATTAACAGCGCCTATACCACAAAGATACTGGTAAGTCTTAGAGAACACAGTTAATGTATAAGTATAAAGTTAAGTGAATATTTGAATAACTTATCTGTCACTTTTAAATACCAATTCATGCTTGATGCTCTCCGTGAACCAATATTTGGGCTATTGTACTGTACTACACTCAGAGAAGATAAACCTATATTATCCTGGGTTAGCTTCTTAGATTTCAGCTTACTCTGTGTAAACAGTGACACCATATGATGGGAGCAACCCTGAAACAGCGAGACAGCTCTGCAGTGCTTTCTTTTTGGCTAAGCAGGCAGGCAGTGTCCTTGGCTGCTGCTTTAGATTCATTAGGCATTCACTCAACTTGTCACCTTGAGAACGGTTGTGTAATTTTGTCTTATCTGATATTCAGAGCATAGCAGACTGTAATTGAATCCAATCTGTCTAAGTGCTGGAGATGTTCTCCTGTCTATAGTGAATGCAGCAAGGAGACATTTTCTCTAAGCCAATTAGACCTGCATTCAATAAGAAATACATAGATATATGGAGAAACACACTCATGCTGTTTCGTATTCTAATCACAGAAAATGTGACTAGTCTGCATGGAAATCTTGTCCAGGACACAGGTCTGAAACATTATTTGCATGATAAAGCGCTTGGTTAAACAATCTAAAAGCAATGATTGCCAAGATTAGCATGTCTTCAGCCTGTTGGAACAACATGCCTGAGTAATCCATTTCCTGGCATGTAGACTCACCTGCACACAGACACACACACACACACACACACACACACACACACACACACACACACACACACACACACACACACACACACACACACACACACACACACTGTTTGTGCCGATCTATTTGTCACCATCCTTGTAAACTCCTGTAGAGTCTATTCATTGATGGTTGACCAACTGACAAATGCCCTTATGGAACAGTGAGCTGAGCAATTAGGACATCTATGAACGAAGAATCCAACAGATTTCACTTCCTACCTTTCAAAGCACAAATACTGTGCTTTCACTTTCGGAGACATTGTAAGTGCAGGGACATGGGTCCTGAATGGAAATCTATGAGAGAATTTTGCAACATTAAAGCTAGTGTTTGTCCTTCCCCTGCTACCCAAAGAACCGATCAAAAACTGAACCAGTAAACATATGTGGCAGTCATGTTTTTGATCACGTGAACACACAATGGAGTTTCATTATTAAATTAAAGATGAAGGTAGGTGTACTAATGGGAGTTATAGCATTTGTTCAAGTGATTAAGCACAGATGCTGCCTGGCTGTACTAAGGATTTACTCAATAATGAGCCTTTAATGCTGTGAAACTTTAGGTATAAACCTTAGAGGGGGGGAAAATGTTTTTAAAAACTTATTTTAGAGTATAGTTTCTACATGTGCATTTTTCTGTCTCTTAGAGCGTTGATAATAAATGGTTATCTCTCTTACAATTTATTTAGATAGCTCTAAAAAACTGCGTAGATCTTTTGCAAAGATAGCTTTGAGTGCAAAACATGCTACCAGAATGATTTTGGTTGGTCACCTGTGTCTACTATCATTTCAACTTTTCATTTTTTTTATTTGTAAAATTTACTGATAGACAGTAGATTGAATTCAGTCATTTTTGCCATACAATTACCCTTCTTATCATAATGCCAAGTAGTACAGAGATCTGCTTGTGTCCCTTTAATACTAGTTTACAGTATTGAACTATATTGCCAAAAGTATTCACTCATCCATCCAAGTTGTTGAATTCAGGTGATACAATCACTTCCATGGTCACAGGTGTATAAAACCAATCACCTGGCCATGCAGACTGCTTCTACAAAGTGAAGGAATGGGTCGCTCTCAGTATATCAGTGAATTCCAGCATGTTACTGTGATGGGATGCCACCTGAGCAACAAGTCTAGGCATTACATTTCCTCGCTACTAAATAGTCAGCTGTTAGTGGTATTATAACAAAGTGGAGGAGATTGGGAATGACAGTGACCCAACCATGAAGTGGTAGACCATGTAAAATGGATCAGTGGATGGTCACCAACTTTCTGCAGAGTCAGTCACTACAAACCTTCAAACCTCATGTAGCCTTCAGATTAGCTCAAGAACATTGCGTAGAGAGCTTTATGGAATGTGTTTCCATGGCGAGAAGCTGCATCCAAGCCTCACATCATCAAGCCCAATGCAAAGGGTCTGGTGGGATTGGTTCTCTGGAGTGACGAATCAAGTTTCTCTGTCTGGTAATACTACAGATGTGTCTGGGTTTGGCAGTTGCCAGAAGAGCAGTACTTGTCTGACGGCATTGTTCCAAGTATAAAGTTTGGTGGAGAGGGGATTATGGTGTGGGGATGTTTTTCAGGAGATGGGGTCGACCCCTTAGTTCCAGAGATCATCTTAAAGTTTCAGCATACCAAGATATTTTGGACAATTTCATCCTCCAACTTATTATTGGGAACAGTTTGAGGAAGGTCCCTTCCTGTTTCAACACCAGTGCACAAAGCAAGGTCCATAAAGACATAGAGGAGCAAGTTTGGCCAGCGCAAAGTCTTGACCTCAACCCCATAAAGCACCTTTGGGATTTGAGACAGCGAGCCAGGCCTTCTTATCCAACATCACTGTCTGACCTCACAAATGCTCTTCTGGAAAAATGATCAAAAATTCCCATAAATGCACTCTGAAACCTTGTGGAAATCCTTCCCAGAAGAGTTGAAGTTGTTATAGCAGCAAAGGGTGGGCCAACATTATATTAAATCCTACAGAGTAAGAATGAGATGTCACTCGTGTGCAAATGGCAAATGAATATTTCTTTTTTGTCACAGCCACAGGCTGCATTTCAATCTGCACTCAGTATATAAATGGTCCTTTGATTTGCTCAGTAAGTATTACATTTCCACATTAACTCCACTTCTCAAATACCAAATAATGATACTGCATTTGACCAGGACCCAAACCTGTGTTGTAATTAAGACCACTTAAGCGTAATCTAAGCAGGCTTGAGACTGAGTTAGACTGAATCAAAATCAGGTCATTTCCAATTTTAAGCACTGTAAAGTTTTTGACATTGTTAACTGTTTGTTTGTGTGTGTGTGTTTTTTTATAATCACTGTCAAATGTAATGGAGCTTTAGTTTTAGAAAAACTTTCAATTACATAGGAACAGGACATTCTTGTGGTTCCAGTTTAATACTGTGTGTTCTGAACAGATTACGGTTTGTTTTCTTTCAGCACAAACTGATGAGGTAAATTAGTCCAAACCTGTCAATATTTGCTAGAATTGTGATTACCACTCTGAAAAAAAAACCATGATTAATTAAAAGCCCTCACATGAGAGGATTGCATATTTTCTCATAGCTTTGCATATAACTACAATTTAGGATGAGTATACTTGATACATTGTGGAAGATGCACTAGTGGGTCATGCAAATTACAGTACAGTAAATGGGCAAGAAAGGCCAAAGCAGGCAGACCAGACAAAAAAACAAACAAACTTAAGAGGAGACTGAGACCTCAATCCTGTCACAGTAACTAAGAGGGGTGGGGGGGGGGGTGGGGGGGGGGGAACAGCAAGTCTTCAAATGCGGGTGAATATTTCTTGTCACATACAGTAGTAAACAATGAGAGTGAGGTTGACTTAGTTTCCTTTTCCCACAGCATATTTCTACTAAGATGTACCACAGTTACAAGATGTTATCCCTTAGAAAAATCTGGAGAAATGCTTTGCAGCATTAGATCAGGCTATTGTACTTCTATAGCTGCTTAGCTCAATGGAATTAAGCACTGGCAGAGCACAGCTTATACACTGGGGATTAAGCAGTACATTTACTTCTTTCCAGATCTTTTCATTCGCAAGACGTGACCTCACGCATTGAAAGACAAATTAAACTTAATGATACTAACTTACATACCTTTAAGTTCGTAACTTGCCAGCTTGTGTAAATACAGGATCGTCTGTCTGCCTACAACTTACTGTAGCTAAGACTACATTTATACATCTATATCTTTATGTAGACTTAGATAAATGCACGGTATATAAATGTACAATTATAGTACAGAATATAACATATAAATAGTATAAAAATAACATATGTTGTGTTATTTGAGAATGAATAAAAGGAAAGATAAAGTATGGTGTGAAGTACAATGTAATTAAGGAATGAAGTGAATTCACAAAGCAAGATACAGCAGGAAGCTTTTCTGAGGAATATTTAGTCCATCCTTCTTTGCCTCCCCCAGCCGCCCCCACTCCCTCAGCACCACTCCAGGCCTGCAGTATGCTGGCTAGTGTGTTCTTATATAAGAGGCCAATCCTGTGGGAAGCCAAGATAGCTATGGAAGTCTTTGATGGCCACCACACAAAGGCAAAGAGGCAGGCTTTGATACTCATATCAGTCCCCCTATTGCCTCTCTGGCGTCATAATACAACCACTGGTATAGCTCTGGTTCATCTGTCAGCACATACAGATTGCTGTATAAAGTGGAAAAGCCTCTTACTCAAGGGAGGAAGTTCGTACGCACTTACACAATGAAACCCTGCACATGGACAGTCGCACATGCTCATTGATCTGGCTTGCATTCATGTTTTCAAAGTATTCATTAATGCATACTGTAAATACATCTTGGTTGCCTTGGATGTCTCTTGCGGGCAATGACATCAATACACAAACGTCATTTCCAAGAACATGCATCATCCCTAGTGGCAATACCTGCAAAGGACTGGAATTTTCTTTTTGTCCTTTACCTTTTGTTCTTTTAGTTTTTCATTAGGTGTTTGAAATATTAACATAGTCTGTAATGTACAGGAAGGCTGTGTGTAGACACTTGTGAAGGGGCATACATATATATGACACACACATCTGTCATTTCAGGGATAGTGACATTGTAGGAGGTATTGAGATCACAGGTGTTTATTCGCGCAGCACAGTGGTGTGTGTTTAGCATGGTTGTGTGAGTGTCCTGGGAGCTCAGTTTCATGTAGCTTCAACCACCTGCTCAGGTCATTATTCCGGTCAGGGACAAGAGAGGTAGATAATGCTCCCGTACAAACAAAAAGAGGACAGAAATAAAACTCTGAAGTATATGTTGGAGAACAAATGTCACGTAAAAGGGTTGGCAATGTTCCTATAAATTTATTCAACAGAATGTGTCTGCTGATTTGTAGATTTTAGAAAAACAATATTCAGTTTATGTCTACTTGTCGCTCTACAACAAACAGTTTGTAATTAAAATGAACTTTCTTCTTCTTGTTCTCTAGTAAGTGGTGATATCTTGATATAATTAGCTGTTGCTCACAGTACTTGTGTCATCTGGACATTGCATGCTTGCATGCTTGTTTGCGCAAAAGGAAGGGAGAGTATTTTGGATGTCTTTAGCTTGAAGCACCCAGCCTCTTATGTTTGGAATATTTTGGGAAACTGAGAAGACAGATACACAGCACAACTATGGCCAACAGACTTCTCTTCTCTTCTCTTCTCTTCTCTTCTCTTCTCTTCTCTTCTCTTCTCTTCTCTTCTCTTCTCTTCTCTTCTCTTCTCTTCTCTTCTCTTCTCTTCTCTTCTCTTCTCAGCATTTACTTGACAGTGCTGCTGAGATGACAGTGATGGGATTTGTCATCACATTAGAATGACAGTGTTTTGATGTTTCACGGGCATGGCACTGTATTTCTATGTCACTTTACATAATATATTTAATTTTAGTTTTTAGGAGAGCAGCATCAATTGAATACTTAGAAGAGTCAAACGTAAGGCAAATTGCAGTAAAACCAATGATATTTTATCAAGTTGCATCAATTTGTATAGTAATTGTTGTATAATATATAGCAGTAACAACAACAACATAGCACGGTTTACTTGCCAAAAAGACGGCCAGATATCCCGTGTGAATCATGAATATTTTTTTGTATTTGTTACAGCATGTTGACAAAGAATTTTGCCAGTGATTCGACTGAAACAATCTAATTAATAAACTGCCAATCACTCATCAAAGCCAATGCCCGGGGTAATACAAGAGTCCATATTTGGAATGTTATCAGTCTGAGAAACACATGATTGAAACACATGATTGCATGTGCATCAACAGAAATCAAACTATGTCAAGGCAAATTTCAGGGCACAATTACCTGTTAATATTCAATTCAATTTTATTTATATAGCACCAAATCGCAACAGCCATCACCTCAAGGCACTTCATATTGTAAGGTAAAGACCCTGTGGCTACAATGTAGCTTGCCATCGCCAGTGTGTGAATGTGTGTGTGAATGTGTGTGTGAATGGGTGAATGACTGAATGTAGTGTAAAGCGCTTTGGGGTCCTTAGGGACTAGAAAAGTGCTATACAAATGCAGGCCATTTACAATAATGCAAAGAAAACCCAAACAATCAGATGTTCCCCAATGAGCAAGTACTTGGCGACAGTGGGAAGGAAAACTCCCTTTTAACAGGAAGAAACTGTTAAGAACCAGGTTTAGGGAGGGGCAGCCATCTGCGACAACTGGTTCTGGGTAAGGGGAGGAAGAGAGGACAAAAGAGACTGTGGAAGAAGGCACACTGTTCATTATTATTATTATTAGTTGTAGTAGTATCGGTTTTATTAGTATTGGTGGTGGGTGTAGGGTCAGTAGTAAAGTATATTTACTAGATGCTGATTCTGTGTATTATGACTGCCTTGTGCTTTTGCAGTAGTCAGAAATCTGCAGTAGAGAGGCAAGTAAAGAATATAATGAGACGGAGAAACGAATATGGAGAGAGGGGGATTCAATATGTAGAGAAGAGGCAGTGAAATGCAAAGTAAGGATACATGCAAATCAGGATGGAAAAAGAAAGGGAAACACAAGAGAAAAGACACTCGCGTGACAAGTGTCCTCATCATGCCCTGGAAGACTGTGTTACTGCCCCCCCAGCACTCCTCCAGGCCTTAGCCCAGTTGGCTGTTAGAGTCATGCAGCGAGCAAGGATATCATCTACTCCTACATGCAAAGAGAAAAGAAAAAAAGAAAAGAGAAAAAAGAAGGCGTGGGCTGAGGAGGTGGAGCACCTTGTAAGAGACTGGGACAGCATAAAATGAGAACAGAAAGTCATCCAAAACAACAAAGCAGGATAGGACTAGAGTGTGAATAAAAAATGGGGGGTCGGTGAAATAAAGGCGGTGTAACTAAAGTAGGAAAAGATTGCAGAGAGAGCATGATAAGGGAGTTGGAAGGAGCAGGAGGGCTGGATTAAGGAGAGCCCCAGGTGGAAAAGGAAGTAAAGTTGCCAGCACTCCCTCTGGCATATGTCCTTGCCTGCAGGAACACCCAAGGACTAGGGAGAGGGCAGCTGGTCGTTAGCCATGTCCAGGCCAGGGTGTGCCAACAGTTGTCTCGTCATGCCAACACTGGGCATCCCATGCCAGAAAGCGTCCTTGTTCGTAGAAACCGACGTCAAGCTAAACCTCTGCGGAATCTCTGAGAATACAAGGCAGCGGTGTTTGTGGCTGTCTTCTGTTTATTATCTGTTTACTCACTGCTTTTCCTGCTGTCTTGTTTTGTTATTGAGGTAGCTGTAAATTCCTTTTATTCTCCGCAATACTCTTCTGCTGGAACAGGAGTTGTGCCAGTAGCTAAGCTGAAGTTGAAATAGCTGTCATTTAAATTAACAAACATGGTTAAGTATTTACTGCTCTAATATACTGTATTTGGATTGATGGATGGATGGGTGGATGGACTATGAAGGCAGCCATTACACAACATTTAAATGGAGTAGTGACTGTTTTCTGTATGATTTAGTTGATCTAAAAGTTACCATTTATTTTTATACACTGTGCGTTTCTCATTTTGGTCATTTTGTTCAGTCATTTTCATTTTAGAGGTTTAACTTGATTTGGTCTTCTGGCTGGGAGCCTATTCTACCAAACACTTAGCAGACAGGGCAGATGAGGCCATTTGTTCCATCTCCTCATTTGCCAATGACAGGCAGTGTCTTCCTGATGTAATCATTGGTCATTAGAAAAAGGCATTAATTCTGTTATTTACCATAAACTCTGTATAAAGTATTTATGCTCTTGTCTGTGTCTGTGAGACATACAGCTAGATAAAAACCAGATATGTCAAATTACTAGGTGAGGATGGGCCAGTCTTCTGCTTGGGTTTTAATGATTAATGAGATTTTAGACGACTTTTTCAGCTGGGTCCACTGGCTCTCAACAGCTGCAAGGATAAGTAAAAAAAAATGCCTCAGCCTGAATTAATCAATATCCAATATTCGATAGTCAAGAAGGTCAGAAATATTGAGCTCAAAATATGAGCCTCTAAAGCAAATATTGATAGCAGATACAGTGCTTAACAAATTTATTAGGACCCCTGCCATAAAAACGAGACAACACAAATGTTTTAAAAATCTGTCAAAAACTGAAAATGACTGAATTCACATTTTTTATACCCAAATTTGAGCTGGCACAAGAAGTCAGAAATTAATTCAACCATTAAAACAAATTTTTATATGCAAGTAAATGACTGTAATTTGGCATCTTAATCAAACAATAATAATGTGTTTTTGTGTGTTGATTAAAAGGCTTGCACGTGCTGGTGGGTTAACCGTTACAGAAACAAAAAAATTGATTTTGGTAATCATTTTAGTACCAATTCTGATAGCGGCAGTGGCATAAATTTTTTAAAAGCATTTGATGTGATAAAGGTAAATTCTAGTCAGTTGTTTAGCCTAAAATCACAAATTTACCTTAAATTATTTCAAAACCTGCAAATCAACCTCTTTATTTAGACTTCTGTTTAGATAAGGAAATCCATTAACATATCCAATTCAGGGTTGTGGTTGGGCTGCAGCCTGCCCAGGTCACATTTACACCAATTTCAAATCACCAGTTAATCTAACATGCATATCCTTGGATTGTGGGAGAAAACAGAGTATCCTGAGTCAGACCCCAGTTGGTGGATTGAAACTCAGGACCTTCTTGCTGGGAGTCACCGGTGCTATTTCGCAGCACCACCATGCTGTTTCACATAAGGAAGAACTGGTGAAACGAGGAAAGTGCCCTCCTAGTATTTTCACTCCACATACTTTTCTCTTCTTAGGCCTTTTGTGCATCATTAACCTTAAAAAGGATATCAAAGCAGTTAATCAGAATTCAATCAAAGCCTCGTTAGCATGTGGACAGCTTTAAATGGAGTGCATCGTCAACGTTATTAACTATAGTGCCAACACAGAATCTTTATGAACACGCTGTGACAAGGACCAAGTGAAGAAAACAGTAATAAAGGCAAATACAAATCGTCAAAATGCCAAGCTGTCCTTTGAAATCTAATCCCGGCCGCAGGCTTGTTTAACGCAGAACAGCCTGCAGTCAATCTATTTTGGAGCAAATAGCTCAAGCTGAAGGTGTCTGCTGATCAAGCAACCAAGGTAGAAGCATTATTTTCAATGCGGTTGCTACATGCTGCTGTGTGTGCGTGCGTGTAAGAAGACAGTGTACCCGACAAGCTGTTCTGTAGCAGTGAGTGTAGGTGTCAAACATACTGTAGGTACTATGTAGCAAAAATTCCGGGGAGACTAGCTGTCAGCTCAGTGCCAGCTAATAGGGATCCAAAATGAACTGTATTCCCAGATATGATTAACTGTGTTTTTCAACATGTATACAGCCAATATAATTTATTACCACAAAATTATTATTTACCTTTACTTTTTTTCTTAGTCAATTGAAACAGCGAAATAAAGTAAAATTTAAAAAATGAGTTGCAACTACTATGATAATCTATTTGTCTGACTTCTTTCTAGAAAATCAGTGATACAGTAAATAGTCATTTTTCATTATTTCCTAACATTATCTGAGCACACTATTTTTTTAAGAGTGAAGGTTAACAGCTTTTTAATTTAGTTTTATGTTTTTATATTTTAGTCAAATGTAAATAGGGTTGAGAGGATGTGCAGATTTGAAGAGGCGTGTTATGAATAATAACAGCAGGGATCGCTCCTGAGATGTGTCTGAACATATGAGTCTCTGTAAGATACATGCTTTTGTTTCATTGCGATTGGATTGCTGCGGTGCACTATACACAAGTCTTACCAAAACCTCCCTAGAACGGTTGTTCAGTATGTTGCTGACAGACTTCTGATAAAATCCTCAGAGTTTCCACGTGTGACTCAAATTTTGACGCAGCTGCACTGGCTTCCGGTTTATTTCAGAGTGCAGTTTAAGATTCTTTTACTGACATGGAGAGCTTTTCATGGACAGGCACCAGGTTACACCAGAGGGCGTCTGCACTCATATGTCCCTGGCAGGTCCCTGAGGTTCTGTGACTTTGGACTGGAATGCTCTTCCTTTGTTTTTTCATGCGTTGTTTGGCCCTTTACTTACTAAGATATTGACTATAGTGAGATTTATCCTGTCATAGTGACAGGTAGTTTCTGTACATGCGTTATTTCTTCCTAAATAGAAAAAAGCTCTGGAAATGTTAATGAATGGGGGCTGGGAAAAGATGAAGAAGGAAACGCAGAAGGATTTGAGGATATGTGTGACATGAAATGAGGGAAAATCATGAAAGAGGAATGGAGCCAAGGAGTAAGAATCCCCAAGTGGTCGAGAGTGCACCCTCTCTTTTCCCAAGTCTCTTCGTGTTCTTCTTGTTCTTTTGCCCAATGTTACCATGGCAACGCTGGGCCTTTGACAAGCTGACCACATGCACAAACATTCGCACTCTTGCTTGTAGCGTGAGTGTGTACATGGTGGCACACATGTACTGTAGCCACCTGCACAGATACTGTATCACACACAAACTTACACACACACAACTGGCAATAGTAATGACTCCTAATGGCTGCTAATAAACCCAAAACACTGGATGCACACCTAAAACACAGAGTACTTATGAGCCTATCACAACACATTTCCAACCATACTTGCATATGTTAGGTAGAAAATGATATTACGTGCTATGTCTATCCACTGACATGTTCACTGAACCAGAGCAATACATGGTTCCAAGTATACAATTACAGATTTCACAGGGTTGAGCTGTGTGCCTGAAATAAGACGATCTAAACCTGATTCCATCTATCTCATCTTCTGCCCTCCCACACAAAGTGACCCTTTCACCTGCTAGCTGGTTAATTATCACCAGCAGCTATTTCAAGCATTACACTGGTCGCACTGAGCTGAAGGAGAGAGAATCTCATTCAGTGAATAGATCACATGAGTGTATGAAATATATTACACTGAAAACTTTCTCTCTGTGGCAGGATTATTTTCATTTACCCTATGAGGAAACGCAAACTAAGAACATTTAAAAGTCGAAGTGTTGGATTAGGTAGAAACAATATGTGTAACAATGTTGTAAAATTATCTTAAGTTGCAGTTAAGTGAATAACAATTACAGATAGATAAAAAAAAAAAAGTAAAGCCATATGTACAGTCATGGAAAAAAAAAGAGGGTAAATTCTCTGACGTCATGGAGTTCTGTGAAAAACTGAGTACATCCCATGACTCAGTACCTTCAACTTGTATTGACATTTGCAGACATTTGTTTGTGCACAGCTCTCTTAAGGTATCACTGCCGTCATTCTGTCGTCATTGTCCTCTTTTATGACTCACTTTCAGTCAGGCTTTAGCTGTCTGGAAAATGGCCTTATAATTGACTAGAAACCTTTCATGATTCATTCAGGGGCTACAAAGTGTGCAGGTCTGGTGGCTGCAAAACACCAAATCATCAGCCCGCCAGCACCATGCTTGACAGCTTGTATCATATATTTATGGTGATATGCTGTGTTTGGATTTCTCCAAAAGTGGCACTGTGCATTATGGCCACATATCTTCATGTTGGGCTCATCTGTCCAAAGTATATTGTTCCAGAAGTCGTGTGATTTGTTCAGATGCAATTGCGTCTAGGTTCTTTTTGGAAAAAAAAGACCTTCCAAACCTGGAAGATCTTCCAAAACAAGTCATAATTCACTTCAGTCTTTTTTTTAATTGTATTGTTATGAACTTCAGCATTAAGATGTAGCTTTTTGGGGTTTTTTTTGCAGCATTGCATGGTCTCATCTTGGATCTAATCCCCTACCCCAAATCTTTCTCATTGTAAAATAATGGGGTAAAAATTGTTTGGAAATAGGCTTGTAGTCTTTCCCAGATTAATGTTTAATCCAGATTCTTCTTGCTAAGGAAGAATAAATCTGTGCTTCTTAAAGATCATTGCAGATGTGTTTAACACGCACCTCAATGCTCCAGACAACTTTTTAATCAAGTGCAGTTAATTAAGAGCATTTGATCAGCAGCACCTGGTGGCTGCTGCTTGTTGACTTCCTCTTAGTTCCTATGGAAGCAGTAAGTGTGTATTTAGTTATTCACATCACTGATTCTTTATTTTGGCTTAGTTTTTGTTAAGTAGTGAAAGGTGTAACATGTCATGTTTTGTTGTTCATCTGCGGTTGCATTTATCTAATTGTAAAACTTGCTAAAGACCAGTTTATTTTTTATTATTTCCTGATGCGTAAAACCTTAGGTCTTCTTTTTTAGCATGCCTACTTAATATTAGACTAAAAATATAACTGAACACATTTAAATCTTTTTTTTCCTGTCCCTCATTTTACAGCCCCCAGATAAGGAAGGCGGTCTGCCGAAGCAGGTGGGCAACAAGACAGAGTGTGGCCTGCTGGGACTAGTTTTGGACCTGAAGCGGGATTACCAGCCAATAAGAAACCAGATCCCAGAGGAGAAGCTTTACAAAGTCTATACCTTCAACTCTGTCAGGAAGTCGATGAGCACTGTCATAAAGCTGCCTGACGGTAGCTTCCGGATGTACAGCAAGGGAGCCTCTGAGATTGTACTCAAAAAGTGAGTCTGGTTTAATGGTTTAAAATAACCTGGAAGTTGCAGTTATATAATTTAATAAGGTGCTCTGCAGATTTACACTACATTCAGTGTAAGTTTCTAGCAGTATGTCTTACAATCATGTCATTTTGCAGGGCGTTACAGTAACATTACAGTGAGTGGTTTTGAGAAAAACCTGAGATGCAGAAGGAGAAATGTGAAATTCTATTTGCAGCATTGCATGGTCTCATCTTGGATCTGATCCCCCACCCCAAATCTTTCTCATTGTAAAATAATGGAGTAAAAATTGTTTGGAAATAGGCTTGTAGTCTTTCCCAGATTAATGTTTAATCCAGATTCTTCTTGCTAAGGAAGAATAAATCTGTGCTTCTTAAAGATCATTGCAGATGTGTTTAACACGCACCTCAATGCTCCAGACAACTTTTTAATCAAGTGCGGTTAATTAAGAGCATTTGATCAGCATTAACATTAAAGTCATTTTATGACTTTAATGTTAATGTTAAATAAAAAGACTTTTTATTTTATGACTTTTTAAATAAAAAGTCATAAAATTACTTGAATTCAATAGTATTTTTTATGTTTCTACATTATAGGTGTTACAGTTAATATAAACAGAGATTCAATAATACAATGTATGAAAGGTTAAATTCACATTTTTGTCAAGCTGACAGGTCCTAAAAGGACGTTTGCATTAATTATGGTTCAGTTGCTTTTCCGTAAATGATGTACAGCATTTGTATTTGGCTGTATGCCAGTACACCTGTTTGTTTTCAGTTTGTCTGTTGATATATTTAACTTGTTTAGCAAATCAGTTTAGTCTTCATCAAATGTAATTATCTTTTGGCTACAGTACTTTAGTTATTTAGGAAATGTGTTAGCTGTTTTTTTAAAATCTTTTAGAGGAAATTGTTTGTCCTCCATTTGAGCTCTCTACAGTGTGTACCCCAATGCACTTTCTTTTTTTGTAATATTGTGGTATCCTGCCACAAAAGGCATATTAGTCCCTATGTCTTTTCTTTTGCACAGCATTGCAGTTCTCAGTGCATCCTTTTTTGATTCACCAGTATTCATTTAAGCAAAGCAGTAATGCCAGGCTGAGAGATTTGACTATATATTTTGTTCTTTTTTAAATGCTGGCTCATTTCCAAGCACTAAAAACACAGACAATACCAATGTTACAGTATATAATTTAAAATGACCCTCTCAACCTACGCCACACCCTTGTTTGCAGATGCAGCCATATCCAAAACGAGGTGGGTGAGCCAAGGGTTTTCCGTCCACGAGACAAGGATGAGATGGTGAAGAAAGTGATTGAGCCCATGGCGTGTGATGGCTTGAGGACCATCTGTGTGGCGTATCGTGACTTTTCCAGCAATCCTGAGCCCAACTGGGATGATGAGAACAACATCCTGAATGACCTCACAGCCATCTGTGTTGTCGGAATAGAGGATCCCGTCAGGCCAGAGGTAGGAGAGATATTTTAGTAATGGACTGAGAGGAGGGGGATGTCGAACAAATGGTTTATAATACCAGCTTTCAGCAGCTGTGTCATAACCAGTGGTATGTCCTCGCTGTTACTTTGAAGCAGTGTCTCTTTACATAAAGGTTTATTGTATAGATGAGGATCAAAGTATTAATTTGAATTTTAAACACCAAATCAATTCTTAGATGAGACCAGCTTATTTCTTCTGATCACTTTTGTAAAATCATCCGTTGAAACAAAAAGAAATGTTCAATGCAATAAGTGATTCATCATAAAGCAATTTCTTCAGGGGTACAGTTTTTAATGATAAATTTCACATGAAGGAATAGAGTGTATTATAATTGGAAGAAAGAGGTATCTGTGTACAGTAGGAAAGCTGACCTCGCTTCACAGCTCCAGTGCAGGGAGAAGGAAGCAGGAAAATTAACTGACTACTGGATTATTCAACTGCTTCCTTTCATCTTGTTTCCATCCTCCTGCTCTTTCTAGAACAGCATTGCTCATTCAGCCCCAACCCAACATGTTTTCTCCTCTCCACCTCTGTCTGTGGTGATGTTCCTCTTTTTGATGACTCCTTTTCCTTTCGCATTTTCTGCAAATCTCTTTCTGTCATTGTGATGTCTCTATCTTTCTCTCCAAAGCTGAGCTATATTAACTGAGAATCCCCTCTTGTATTGCAATATTATGGAAGGTTTTTTGCAATTTGGGGAAAATTATAGTGTTCAGATGAATAAATACAAAAGAAATCAAATATTTAATGCTGAACATACTGTACAGTAAAATGAATATGTAGTGTGGCCACATTTACATAGTGTTTTTATGTTGTTACTGTCCACTCAAAGTGCTTTAACTAGAAGTCATATTCTGAGCATATACTAGCAAAACCCTGCTCTTATTCTTTTTTTCAAAATGATATCAATATATAAGCTGTCAATATAGTGTCATAAACATCAAACAAATGTACACATAACATAGTTACAATTATGTTGTTGGTTTTGAGATCAGCTGCTACACACATATAATTTGTAAGAATTTGAATGTTATAAAATAATTCCTGAAAATTATTAGTATTCCCTAAACACAAATTCAATAAAGCTATTGAATAATAGAAATTGATAACCCTGCCACCTTAGACAGTTTGTTATACTTTCATCCAGATTGATCGATGTGTCTAGGAGGAGTTAGGGAAAAGACACGAATACAAAACCTGGAGTTATTATAGACTTATTATTGTAGAGGTTATCCACTGCATCCATCCCATAAACTGTTTTACATCCATGGCCAGTTTAGACTTACGCGTTAACCTGATGTGCACGTCTTTGAACTGTGGGTGGAAGCCAGAGTACTTAATGGAAACCCATGGACGCACAAGGAAAATAAGCAAGCTCTGCACAGGAGGGTCTCAGTTTGAAGCAGGAACCTTCTTCCTAACCACACCACCACTATGCCACCCATATATACTGTGTTAACATAGCCCTTCGCAGTGATGCATAGCCTCAAAGTTTGCAGATTACTCTCTCTACTCAACCCTAGAGGTCACTCGGTATCTGTCATTTTCAATAACCCAGTTGAGAAGCAGTGCACAGAAACTGCTACAATCCAGTAAAGACTTTCCAGGCTCTTTGCTAAAACTGGTTAATACTGGAAATTAGATGACATTCCATTATTTTAAAAGGGTCAAACAGACTAGTAAACATGGTTTTGGTTTGTTTATTAGTCTCTAATTTCTTCCTCTGTAATGCAATGTTTGTTTAATAAGTGGATGCTCTCTGAGAACGGCCCCAGAGAGACGAGAGAGAATAGTGGAGGGAATGAGAGACTGAGAAATGTTCAAAATCAGATTTCTGTCAGAAGGATGACAGAAGGCAGGAGGATGATGGGTAGGAATGGTAGAGAGAAATGGTAGAAAATGAGAGTGTAACCAGATCCATATAAGAGGCACGAGGCGCTTGTTTCCCAGTCTCACCTACTAGACTCCTACTTTCTTCCTCTGATGGACCAGATTGTATTTTTAATAAACCTCCAGTCTTTTCTTCACCTCCTAGTTTCAAGTGAGCAGTCATCTTGAGCAGTACGAGTCCAAGAGAAATGAAAGGTTTAACTAAATACCAGGGATGACAGACGAGCCAAACAGGAACCTGATATCTTGATAACAATGAGTCAATATCTGGATAATATAGAGCATGAGCTTGTTTAACTTATAAAAATCACATTACTACATATTACTTTTTTCTTTTTTTTTTCTGTTTACATTTGAAGAATATTTAACTTCGTTGACCTCTTCAGAGTATTAACTGGTATACGTATTAGTTGGCTATTTTATTTTGTGTAATTGATGAAATGACAGGCTGATATAGGTTAAAGATGGTTTTGTTGTGACTGAAGCAAATATTGTTCTTCTTCAAATATCGAATTAAATGAAATAATTTCACTTCTTTGACTGTTGTAGGTTTTCATATTTAGGATAATCATTTTTGCATGTAGCAGCTGCTGTGCAAAAGTTATGTAGTTCTAAGTAGGCTAAAAAATCCTATCTGTTTTTATTTTAACCTCCAGCTTATTAAAGACCTGCACTCCTCCGCTGTATAGCCATACTTTGTAAAAACAAACTTCTCTATGCTTGCATGCATAAGCAGTTCGATTCGGCAGTTTAATGCATGATGCAAGCGCACATTTCAATGATGGATCCATGTTTTATGTTTTTTATGTGTGAAGGCAGAAAGAATTACTTGCCTGCATGTATGTGTAAACTGATGCAAGATGTTATTATGGTACGTGAGCACAATTGTTTATGTGTGGGTTTGGAGAGCAGAGCTCGCCCACACTGACCTTTGCAAGGAGAAATATGTGTTTCTGAATTACTACTCTTTTGCAAGATGCTTCAACTACAGATCCATATCCATACATGAGTAGTCATAATTAATTTATTGCAATACTATCTGGAGAACTTAATAATAATGGGGCTTTGATTTACTTGCTTGCATGTGTTTGTGTTTTGTGAATAACTGCAAGATTGTTTTTTCATTTATAAACACTACTCAAATACTGAAGCTCTGAAAACTGTGCATGTGCCACCAGATGGCAAATGGAATTTAAAATTCCCTCAGGAGTTGGTGGAGAACAAAACCAGAGAAAACCAGAGAAAAAGTGAAAATCTTAATTTAATTCATCCAGTGGTCAGAAATGCAGCTCCTTCTACTACTGGGTATATCAGAAGGCTTCCTTGAAATAAAAGGTTTGCCAGACCTCCGCACAGTAAAAGCTGGCTGCATTATGCTCAGTCTTAGTATTAATTGGTTAAATTTGGTTAGTGCAGCTTTAAATAATAGGTGAAATATGCTTTCCTTTTTACATATTTCTGTTGTACTGAATGATTGTGCATGTGTCTCCCTATTTTAGGTCCCTGATGCCATTCAGAAGTGCCAGCGTGCAGGCATCACAGTGCGTATGGTGACAGGAGACAATATAAACACAGCCCGAGCCATAGCCATCAAGTGTGGTATCATCCACCCAGGAGAGGACTTCCTGTGCATCGATGGCAAAGAGTTCAACAGGAGGATCCGCAATGAGAAAGGAGAGGTACAGCAAATACTGTCAGTGTGAGAGGAGGTAAAAAGTGAGCCACTCATGGAAGAGAGTTGCAGAGGTTAAGGAAAAATAAGCAAAAGTGTTGCTCTTGTTCCTCTCTTTCAATTTGTGTTTGTGTGTGTCTATGTGTGTGTGTGCAGGTGGAACAGGAGCGTATCGATAAAGTTTGGCCTAAACTCCGAGTACTGGCTAGATCATCCCCAACCGACAAACACACACTCGTCAAAGGTGAATTGGTTGCACACTTTTTGCTCTGACTTAGACAGAGATCATTACTGTTGCCTTTCCTTGTTTCTTGAGTCTTTGTGCTTTATGTGTATATGCACTTCTTCCTATGCTGCTTTGTTTATCTCTTTATTGCAGGCATTATTGACAGCACTATGGCAGACCAGAGGCAGGTGGTGGCTGTGACTGGAGATGGGACCAATGATGGGCCTGCTCTAAAGAAAGCTGACGTTGGATTTGCCATGGTAAGCAGCCCTTCTTTCCTGTTTTGTTTGGCTGTTTGTTCATGCCTTATCTTGCATTCTTGTGAGACTGATCTCAGTCAACATCTGCAGATGTCTTTTTCACCTCTGCAGTGTTTAAGAATTCTTCTCAGGCGCTCTCACTCTGGCTGCGTGGATAAGGAGCTCCCCCTAGTGGATTTCATTATTAACGCAGTTATTCTGCAGAAGCTTGTTCAGCTTGTTAAAAACGTTATAGCAAAAACCATATATATATTTTAATAGGTCTTATGTAACATGAGTTGCAGCTCTCCTTCTACACTGTGGTCCTGTAAGATACTGTAAAAAAGTATTTCAGCTTCTGTGCTTAAGCAGGAAATCTGATTGAAGGAGATTGGTTTGGGCTCAGATTTCAACCTAATCACGCACATTAATTCATTTAATGAGACATGTTTAAAAAGATGTCCGCATAAGTATTCACTCCACACTTTCACTAATAAGGGCATCCTTGTCCAAATCCAGCCACTGCCTAGAAGGTGCTGCTCGTGCTTCTCCTTCAAAATATAACATAATACAGAAAGAGAGTCCCTCCTACAGTCTGCGCTTTACCTGATTACATGCACACTGACTCCTTAGGTAGCTGGTATTATTATTAAACACAACAGTGACTCATCTACAGGGTCCAGCATTGTCCAGTTGACTGCAGAGTTGATTATATGCTTCAACGTTATTTTTAACGTGGTAGGCTGAGGAATACTGCAGTGTGATGAAGTTAGAAGGAGAGCAGCTGTGAAATAGAAAACTCCAGTTTCTTTCTCACTGCAGCTTGTCATCATTCTTCCAGGGTATTGCTGGTACAGATGTGGCCAAGGAAGCATCAGATATCATTCTCACCGACGACAACTTCAGCAGCATCGTGAAAGCAGTTATGTGGGGCCGAAATGTCTACGACAGCATCTCCAAGTTTCTTCAGTTCCAGCTTACTGTCAATGTTGTAGCTGTCATTGTGGCTTTCACTGGTGCCTGCATCACACAGGTCAGAAGGATGAAAAAGATTGCAAAGTAATACCAGCCCGCTATCATGGTCATTTTTAACACAGTTGATGGTGATGAAATGGAATTTCATCCAAGTTGGTTTACTGTTGCCTAATCAGTAATTCGAAAGATGATAAGTGCTTACAACTTCAAGAAATACACTTATGTTTCATGCCTGGTTATATTGTAGTTCTATTATTCTATTCTGTTATTGATACATGTTACTGTCACCTTTCTTTAGGACTCTCCTTTGAAAGCAGTGCAGATGTTGTGGGTGAACCTTATCATGGATACTTTTGCATCCCTGGCTCTGGCGACAGAGCCTCCCACGGAGTCTCTGCTTAAGAGGAAGCCATACGGTCGCAATAAGCCTCTCATCTCCAGCACCATGACAAAGAACATCTTAGGACATGGAGTCTATCAGCTCATTATCATCTTCACACTGCTCTTTGTTGGTACGCACGGTTATTTTGCTCTGTTATACCGATGTAGGATATTACAGATTTAAAGACTATGGCATAAATCTGACTCCCTGACTCTCTTTCTTTTCCTTCCAGGTGAGCAGATCTTTGACATCGACAGTGGCCGCAATGCTCCTCTCCACTCTCCACCCTCTGAGCACTACACCATCATCTTTAACACCTTTGTCATGATGCAGCTGTTTAATGAGATAAATGCCCGCAAAATCCACGGAGAGAGGAATGTTTTTGACGGTATCTTCAGGAACCCCATTTTCTGCTCGATTGTTTTTGGCACGTTTGCTGTGCAGGTAAGTGGATGCATTAATTCCTGAAATTACTTGTTTTTCTCAGTTATTTTTAATTTTAATTATTAATTATTATATTTTTTTCAGATAAGTAATGGTAATTTTCAGTTTTCTGTGTACTTTATACTTTGCATAGATCGTGATTGTGCAGTTTGGAGGGAAGCCATTCAGCTGTCAACCTCTAGACTTGGAAAAGTGGATGTGGTGTGTTTTCCTCGGGCTGGGGGAGCTTGTGTGGGGACAGGTAATAGGCAAAGTTTTCCCTTTCTAAGTCTTTTGGTCAATTTTCCTGTCTGTGCATCTCTACAGTAAGTACATCACTTAGTGCTTTTACTTCTCTGCGGGTTAGGTGATAGCCACCATACCCAATAGCAGACTGCGCTTCCTGCGGCGGGCAGGGCAGTTAACTCAGAAAGATGAGCTGCCAGAGGAGGATGTTAATGAAGAAAATGAGGAGATCGACCACGCAGAGAGGGAGCTGAGGAGAGGACAGATCCTCTGGTTCAGAGGACTCAACCGCATTCAGACTCAGGTGAGGGCAAGTAACAGAGACAGTTCAATCCCAGTTAATATATGGATACAGCATGTGGACTTTATGGTTACTTGTTTAAAAATCAGTTTAAGATTCCCTTTAATTTTACACAATAATATGCTGAGTTCCATAATAATAATATAATAATTTTGTCCAGTTATATAATAAAAACACTAAAAGGTAAATATGTCACCCCTAATATTTACTAAAAAGCTTCTCTTTTACTGTTTGTCTGTGTTTCTCAGAAGATCTGTTTTGTGTAGGTCTCTCCACCTCAGGCATTGCCCATGAGGAAGTGATAGACTGTATTTTATATGTTGGTCATGTTAGTCAGTCACAGTTTTAAAGTCCTTTTATCTCAAGATGAATTACTCAGGAGCATAAAGATGCCATTTTGCCTCGCTGGACTGCCTAGATCACCGCCATGGACCTGTGGAAGCTCCAAGAGTTAAATACAAGTATATAGCCACTGAACTGTTTTCACATTTGTGAGCTCTGCAGACCGGTATCACTGTGATATTGCAGACAGTCCGGCTTGTGTGCTGGATCTGGTTTCGTCTCACTGATGTGTTATTGATGGGCCTGGGTGTAGTACTGTGGACAGATGCTGCCTAACATCCGCAAGAGCAAGTTAAAAAACTACAGCCAGAACAGTATCTGTGCTGTACGCAAATGACAGTGTTTAGTGTTAAAGTATAGAATCCTTATTAATAAGCTGGTTATGATCAAATGTGGTCAGAAGTTTACATACAGTCATCATGGGCATGAATGTCATGGTACTTTGGAGCTTTTAATGATTGCTTTGAACTGTTCTTTTTCCAGGGTTGAATGATTGTACAGCGAATGTCTGTAATGACTTTAAGAAACAATAACTGGGTGCAAAAGTTTGAATTTATTTTGTATTTTCTCTGATCCATATCTAAGCTCAAATATATATGTACACTTTAATAAAGTCTGCTTAAGGTTCTACAATGCCTTTTAAATTGACTTTAAGGCTTAATAACTTCTCATTAGTGATCATGACTGATCAGTCACACTCACATTCAGAACAATATGAAAGACCAAGGAACTCACTGAGGATCCAAGAAGGACAACTGTAGATTTCTATCTCAGTACAAGTTAATTGCACATATGTACAATTTGCCAAGGTCTGGAATAAGAGCCAAACTTTCATCATCAGATGAGAGGAGGTTGGTTGAAGTGGTAAATTCTGCATAATCATTCTACCCTGCAAAAAGAACAGGTCAAATAAATCATTTAAAGCCCCAATTTACCATGACATTGACACCCATGATGAGTACATATAAACTTCTAATCACAACTGTATATGCATTGGTCAGGAATTTAAACAAAAGAAAGAAAAACGAAACCCAATTTGAACTAAATCTTAACTTTCTTTTTCAGTGAAGATGTCACAAAACAACATGCACTGCATGATGTGAATGGCTGCATCTGTGAATTTAATTTGTTTACATCAGATAGTAAGTCAAAGGGTGGGATCACCCAAATTAAAGGAAAACAAAGCTTTTGGCAATCTTCCTCTTATGCTATCTGGCCATGCAGAAAGTTGTAATTTCCCAAGGTTTTGTAATATCATATTTTAGGTACTGAATACAAGTTTGTTCTGTGGTGCTAATAACGTAGAACAATAATGCAAACAACATCAGTGTTACTCTGGGTAAAAAAGAAACACTATCAGAACGAACATGAAATGTTTGCTTTGTAGAAAGTTCTTCTACTGTAGACTGCTCACGCTTACTTCTCTTAAATTTTACACGAAAATGATTTGTGTTTCTTTTCCAGAGATAAATATTAGCTCCTGAATTTTAATAAAATGTTTTTAATGTTGCTCTGTATCAGCATCACGCAACAAATCTGAAGGGAACCCAGAGTATTTGCATGGCCACCATTATAGCTCACATGTAATTTGGGTGAACCAGCTCTTTAGATCAGATTCAGTGTTTTTGCTGTGGGGACACCACACCCTGACTTTTAGCTGCCCTCCATCATGTCATGACTGAGATACTCCCTCTACCACCAGTCACCCTACCAATCAACCTGTGTTACCATTTGGTCTGTGTCACTCTGAGCAGCCATTTGTCCTCTCCTGTCCCGCTCTCCTACAGATTGAAGTAGTCAACACCTTCAAGAGTGGCACCTCCTTTCAGGGGGCAGGGGCTCTGAGACGCCAATCATCCACCACCAGCCAGACCCAGGATGTAACCAATGTTTCTAGTCCTAGTCACGTGTCCTTGTCCAATGCCCTTTCCTCTCCTACAAGCACTACTGCTGCTACTGCTCCTCCCACTACTGGCCGTGAGTCAGAACTCTGTCAGTCTGCTTCTCCACTCTCTTTGCTTCAGGGGTGCCATCCTGTCATGAGCAGAAAGTTATTTTTTGTAGTTTATTGATTTATTTGTTTTTAATTTACAACAACAGTCTCCATCTTGAGGTTGGCATTTCTGAAGTTTTTTTTTTTGTCTTTCGTTCTTGCTATTTGCGTTTTCATTTTCTCTATTTCTTCTGTCTTTTTCTTGTTCACGCTGGATTTCAAATTCATCTTGATATCTCGTCCCATGGTTGGGTGTACTGTCTTCTCATTGGTGAATGTGTGTTTGTTTCCTCAGAGTGCTAGGAGCGCAGGACTAAGGGTGATACCCACGGCGTGACATTTCAGGTTGTGAGTTTGTCTCCCTCTGCTCATCTTCCATCCATCATCCCCTCATCCAAACCTCACATTTTTATGTCTTTATAGACATTAATGTGAACTAATTCCAATCAAATCACCAAGTCACTGGGTGAACATTCAAGTATAAGTTGCAGTGTTAACTTTGTTTTTGTTTGTTTTTTTTACCTGGGAGTGTGACGCTGTTGTGGCAAATCACATTGGCTTGGCATAAAACAAATTTTACCTCCTACATGTCCTTTGAGCTGAATCACCAGCAGTGACAAGAAAATATTCAGGTAGCAGCGGTATATTTGGCTTAAAATATTTTCACATTTGACTGCCACATTGCAAACTTTGAGGCGAGTGTGTATTTTAGTCAAAAGCGTCTGTGTTATTTAATGATTTGCCCACCTTCATCTTTCTGTCTCTCTCACTCTCTTTTGCACACATGGACACACATATCCTCACTGACAACAACCTGTTATTGAAAATCAAATTAAATCCCATGTGAAGGTTGTGCGAACTGGAATCGGGGCCAGGGTACTCACTATAAGGCAGTAGTGTACCAATAATTCATCCCGTCTTGTTGCTTCATACTGTTGGTGTAGTTGACTGTCATGTTACCATAGTTACAGACATAGATCCTCTGCAGCAAAGTAAAATCAGCCCCCACCCTTTTTTGACACCCCATCAGTGTTACTTGTCAGACATCCTGTCACATGCAATCATCCAGACAGGCTTCTGTTTATTATTAATTTTCATTTCTCTCCTTACACCTACTCCACCACAGTTACTGCAGCACTACCAGAATGTTTGCCATATAATATGCACTATTCTCAAAGCTTTATAAATCTAATATCTTAAAATTAGAAGGAATATTGTAGTCTTAAGGTTTGTGGCAGAGTTTAAATTTCAAATACACTACATGGACAAAAGTATTGGGCCACATTTCGTAATTACTGAATTCGATTGTTTTCACCATAAAGTTACAGAACAAGGTTGTTGTTCTTTTGGGGCCCCAGACAAAAATTCACAGAAGGACCCGCCAACAGCATTTACTGCCACTTTGTTTTAAATAATTTGACTCCACCGCCACAAACAATAGTCCGATAAAATGACAGTAAAACATTACTTATGGCAGAAACCATGTTTATTTTGACAACAATGCCCAAGACTAAGTTAAAAACTGTTAATACTGTAGCTAGCTTCTGTGTTGCTTTAACATGCTAGCTATGCAAACAGGCCCATTGCCAGTGTCCTAACTATGCTGCTCTGCTAGCTAAGTTAGCTAATGTTAAACATCTAAGTAAAGAGAAGAAATAACTTCATGTTAGTGGAAGCTTCATGATTTTGACTGTCTCTCCCCTACATTTAAGGCTAGACTAGTAGCATTTACTGTAGCTAGTGAGCAATATATTTATTAGCCATTATTGTTTGCTTCATTCCCCACTGTCCTGCTTTTTCCCCTCTTCTTTTTCTGTCTATTTTCACTCCTAAAAGGTTTCCTAACATTTGGCTTGTTTAAACAGACTGATGTGTGCCACTTGCGATGGGAGTGAGTAAAGGTGGGCAGGACCCCTTAGGGAAGTCAGGTCTCAACTACTGGCATTGCAAACCTTGCATATTACCATTGCTGTAGTTTGAGGTTGATCAGACCTTGGGGTCCCCTGCTGGCCTGGGACTCCAGGCAGCAGATTGCCATGCCTGGTGACAAATGAAGGCACATAATGTGTAAAGGTTATCAAGTCTCTGCTGAGTCAGTAACTGCAGGGCTCCAAAACTCCTCTCGGATTAACATCAGCATAAAAACTGTGCAGCGGGAGCTTCACAGGCATGGGTTTCCTGTCCCAGTATTTTTGTCCATTTAGTGTATTCACTGCTCCTGTGAAGAATGAGAAAACAGGTTTCTTATGTTTAATTAAACGTTTTATTAACTGGAAACACAAACTACATAAAAGCATTGATATGTTGCTACATTCAACAGCAATTTATTTTCATTTCTTTAGTTTCAGCTACTTTAAACGAGAATTGAGTTAATAATGTAAATGTAAAGCCAATTATCAATTAAAACCCAGCAACAATTCTGATGCAGTTTTTTCCAAATACCTCACATTTTTGTCATGATTTAGTTTCTTGTAAAACGTTAGTAGGATGTTTTTACAAAATAAATTGAAGATGCACACAGGGTTTATGAAAACAGCAATTTGCCATAGTCTGTGACTACTGTGCTACTTTTTAGTCTCAATAAATTGTCACATAGTTGTTTGGACCTTATACTTGAGTGTTTACGTCGACGTGCATGGACTCAGGAACATGCTTTGACCGTCAGACGTCTGACAGTAAAACTCTTATTTTCATTATTCACTTCCATGTGTTTAGTGTCTGTACTCTGTGTGCCGGTGTTCACCACTCCCTCACTGTCCTGTTGTCATGTTGCATGTAGTTTGTGTTTAGCTCCTGTTCATTTTCTGTGTTTGTCACATTTTAACCTGCTGTGTTTGCTCGTTGTCTCAATGCCACTGTTTTGCTTTTGGTTTTATTGTTTTGTTGTGAGTTTTTACACTGCGATGCTTGTGTTGAGCCAACCTCATGCAGGCTTGACTGTCCATTGCCCTGTTTGAGACCATGCCATACCCACCGTGTGCTATACTCGTGTGTTTGTGTGTCCCACTCAGAGTCTGTGTGGATATTGTCCCAGACAGTGTTCTGGTATCTTCAGAAGTTTTTAAACCACTTGATTGGATCTCTCAGATCTAACCTCCTTCCTTCTTACTGACCTCGTCCACCAGATTTCTACAAACTTGCATGTGATATTCTCCTTTAAATTTTCTGTAAGCATTCCATTTATTAACGTGGCTTGTTTCTAGGTATACAGCACATTGGACTAAAGCGTATACTTACAACGAGCATTCGTGTTGCTTTGGTATTTGTTTTTCTTGAAATGTATGATTTTGTTGTGTTTTTTTATGATTGTGTTCCTCACAGTTTTCCTTAGTGCACGCCAAAATTGAATGACTTGTGACTGTAGTCATCTTGTGAAAGCAGAACACAGGCTGCAGTCGCCTTCTCCCTTGCTGTTCCTCCACCTTCTGCTCCTTCTTTAACTCTTTATCCTCAAATGAGAGGATCCCTCCTTCTATGCCCCTTTTCTCTTCAAACCCTCCCACCCCCCCGCCTTTTCTTTCATCTCGAGGGTACCTCCAACCCTTTGATATTGTCTCCGGCATCACCTCTTACCATTTTTCTTCTTGTTTTTTTTGTTTTGTTTTGTCCCTTTCCATGTCAGATCCGAGTTGTGAATGCATTCCGTAGCTCCCTGTATGAAGGCCTGGAAAAACCAGACTCCAGAACATCCATCCACAACTTCATGACACACCCTGAGTTTAGGATAGAAGACTCCACGCCCAACATCCCCCTTATTGATGACACGGACGATGATTCTGCTCGTAGAAGGATGAAGTACTCAAGCCAGCCCTCGTCCCCTAACAAGAACAACAACGCTATTGACAGTGGCATTAATCTCACTATCGATACCAGTAAATCAGCTGCGTCCTCCAGCCCTGCCAGTCCTCTGCACAGCTTGGAGACAAGCCTCTAACCCTGATCCTAAACTCAGCTCTAACCTCTAATGTTGTTTCCTCACATTGTCGGGACACCTCCTCCAATTCCTCCAGACCTTTAACTGTAACCATACAAGTCTTCACCCCCAAATTTTCACCCAATTCTCAACTTCGAGCTCCCCCAAACCGCTACCTACCGGCAACACAGTCCTGGGGGGAAAATGTCCACCATTTTCCCTTAGCCTAGAGCCCTTGAAGCGCTCTGCTCCTTTCAAAGCAGAGAAAATCTAAGTAATATGTCAAGGTGAAAAGAAAAAACAAACTAGCATACAATCAAAAAAGCGCAACAAAGCCACAAAACCTACACAGCCATCCTGCTTTTGTGGTTGTATGAGTACAGCGGCAGTCACGGTGGTGTGTACGACAATACACTTGTACTGGTTAGCATGTACTGTATAAGCATGGGTCTGACTGCGCATATGTACGAATGGTGTCTTTAGCGGCACTGGGAGGAGGACGATGAGGAGGGAGACTGCTGAGGAGTAAAAATCACACAAGAGGACAGACTTTAAACTCTGCTCACTCTTCCTCTCCTCAACGAAAAACATTGTTAATACTGATAATAGTTTAAATTAAATTGAAAAATATTGTTATTATTCTAATTCTGATTCTGATTATTATTGTTCTTATTATTGTTGCTCCTGCATGAATGTACATTACCCAGGTTTTATTTAAAAGGCTTTTAATTTTATTGGAGTTCTTTGGTTCTGATGGGCTAGGCCTCACTGTGGACTGCGATTTTAAAGACAGCATCTCTGAGTTTCTGGCCTGCAAAGTCCCCTCTTCTGTGTGGCATGAACATGTACCCAACTGTACAAATTTATTTCATCCATAAACGGAAATGTGTATCGAGGTGGTAGGGCTCAACTTGCACAACAGTTTTGCACCTGTCCGTAAAGAGGAATGCAAAATAATAATAATGATGATAGCATTTATGGGATATATTCTATAAATTTAAATACATATAAATATATTTAGAGAGAGTTTATCTTTGTTTGTTGGCATGTTGCCTTGTTCCTGCTTCAATGGCTCCAATACCTTTGACTTATTTATGTCTTAAAGAGAATGTAATTTGTTTACAACCTCGTAGAGATAAACTTCCTGGTTTCTAGAAGGAGGAAGGCGAAGTCGAAGCTCAGATGGACCAGAGCTGTTTCGGTGTGTTATTACTGAAAAACCCTGTGCTGGAATTTGCCTGCTGTCTTGTCAAATAATGTAGATATTTTTAGAGGTTTAACAACAAAAAGAAACCAAAATATAATGGGATACATAGTAATTGTGGAATCTTAGTATTACTCTATATGATTGTTGGGATCAAGTTGGAGTGGCTTGCCTTTGGTTTTTTTCTAAACAGAGGCCTCCTTTTTGTGACAGAGGGGGATATTTTATTCTTTTTATCCACTGCTTCTTCTCTTTTGTTAAGATTATGTCTTATTTTTCTCTGTGCTTCAGCACTGGCCTGGGGTCAGGGCTCGAGTCAAAGGCTGATATCAGGACCTTTATAGCGAACTCTTCTAGATAAACCTGCTTCTTCAAAGGACTTGAGGTTTTTAAAAAAAAAACAAAAACAAATCTATGACCATCAAAAGGCTGCAGCTGAGTCATATTAGAAATTTGCAGTTATATTTGGCTTCTCTGTACCGCTCGGAAATCAAAACATTTCGGTTGAAAACATGGAATATTTTTTGCGTTGTGTCTATTTTTTATTTAACCTATTGGTTTATTTTTGATTAAAGGAGTTTCTTTTCCTCTAGCAGAGACACATGCAGCCACACAAAGCTGCAGACATTTTTAACATCTAAGAAAACAGAAAAACTGGAAAAAAAAAAAAAGAAGAAATGAGAACAAAAATGGAATGTTGCTTTGACTCTTTTTCTATATATATATATATATATATATGAGAGAAAAAAGATTTTCTGCACTATCTGGTTATGAATGAAAACTTCTGTGGTGTAATTCTAGATGTGCTTTTGTGTGTTTTAACCAAGCTTGTCTTCCTGCCGTCACAGAATATACAGTACTCTAGCATCTCAACTGTACTCACTAGTTGTAAACTATTTATTGTGCTTTGACCAATCAGACATTACCAGACAGATGTTACATACAGAAGGCACATTTACCCAGTCTTATTGCACTCCGAAGGACAAGGCCACTTAACTAGCCTGTACTATTGTATTTCTATTACTAATCGAAATCACTGGCAAGCATGACGTGATAGGCTCATTATGCAACTTGAAAAGAAAAAAAACCTCCAGATTTTTCTAAAAACAAAAATTCTATAAGCTAGTAAAGTATATACAATCATTTATCCAACAAGTTCTATCTCTCTTCTTTTTTATATCCTCCTCCTCTGTCATTTCCCAGCCAATCTGTCCATCTGGAGAGGGTGCACAAGCTTTACCAGTCAGCTCAGGCGTGTTGAAAACGTAACATGGACCATCTGAATAAAAAAATCTGTCTTATTTAAGTTGGAGAAAGAAAAAAACCCAGTTTGGGTTCTAATATTTTGCTCGAAAGCTGTTGATTTCTTTTGTTTTCTTTCCATTGTTTTAACTTGACAATTTATTTGTTTCTCTGTAAAAACTGTAAAACAATAAACAAAACAAATACAAAACAATAGCATTTTCAATAATAATAATAATAATATTAAAAAAAAGACTTGAGCCAACATTCTCAAACCACTTTTACATCCGGGAGGACATTCAGCTTTAAGGGGATGCAAAGAAACTGAGTTTAAAAAATAATCTTTGTAAATACAGCGATGAGTCCATCGAGGACAGGAACTCCACTGGTGTGGACACAGGAGCTCCTCCTGACTACATCTACCATCATGCACCACAATGAGTCATACTGCCGATGCAGCCGTTTGGCTGTATGTGATCAATCACTGCTCCTGTCAGAAAACACCGTGATTACATCCCAATCATAACACGTGCTGTAGGAACCAATAATAACTTTGACGATGACACTGATAATGATAACGATGATGATGATAACAATGATACTTTTTGCAATATACTCTCACCTGCCTCGATGTACTGTATTTAGCAGCATGCAGTTTGTGGAACAAAGAAAAAGAGAAATGCCAACAAATAACTTTTTTGGCATATAGCCATTTATGGGTAAGTGATTTAAGTGTTCATCTTGTTTTTATGATATTTTTTTTTATCTATACAATAATTGTAAATAAAGAACTCAATGTCTTTGTTCATTTAATACTATGCAAAAAGTCATGCTTTTCTGATTGTTACCCACCCTTATTCCTAGAGTGTGTTGCTGGAATGTTTGTGGTCTCAAAAGTCAGTAAAAACAATGTGATGTAAATTATTTTCTAGCTTGAGGAAAAAGTTCAATAATGATGATGATGATGAAATTATTATTATGATACCATTAGGAGAATGATAATAATGGTGGTGATAGTGATGATGATGATAATGATGATGATGATGATGAACTGTGACTCTTGCTGCTTGACTGTCCCATTTACTACACTCCTGACAGCGCAAGTGAACAACATAATAAACAAAAAAAGAACAAAAAAAAAAAAAAGGAAAAATCACTAAATAAATCTCCCAGAGCAGCATGACCCAGCATGGTGTGTCCTGGCCCCATCTAACATGTCCTGTTCTGATTTGGTGTACGTCGCTTTGTAATGTCAGTGATGACTTTGATTGTTTCACTGTTTTCTGTTATTTTTTCTTTCTTCAACTTTACTGATTTACTTCAAAGGATTTCACAAATTTTAGGATTGTCAGCATCACTGAGAAAGAACTTCCTGATGTTCTTCCCCTAAAATCCTTTTATTTTTATGACCGCTTATACTGAGGAAACACCAGAGCGACCTAGGCGACGACCACATAATTGCTACGTCCTCATTTCAAGTTGGGCCAGGACTTTTGTTGTGAGTCAGTTCTTCTTTCCCTCTCTCTCTCTCTTCCTTCCTTTTTATTTATTTTCTGCTCTAATACACTTTTGCACTGTAACAGGTTCAACCAAAGGAAGCTCTCTACTGTTGCCTTCAAAATGTATTTTTAAAGCTAACTTTAACACAAAATTTCAAACTAGTACTACGAGTTAAAGGTGCCTTATAGAGTTTTCTTTTAAACTAATATTTAATATTTGAATGTATATATCATATTTATGTGTGTCCTTAAGGTTCCGTGTGAAACAAAGCCATAATGAGCAGATTGACTTAGCTACAGTAACATCACCCACTGATTGGTAAAATGAATATTTTCATCCTCGTCATCCTTTTGGAACCAGATGTGACTACAAGGGATGGATCTAAGTACATGCTCAGGGATCACTCACTTGTAAGTCACAAGTTGGTACCAGTGACTATGAATTATCCTCTGTTCTCATCCCTGCTGAGGTCCTGGCAGTCAGCCTTTTCTATAGCCTCCTGAGACCTATCCTATTCATGAATGTCCTCTGTAATGGACATTTGTTTTTGGTCTGTATCTTCTTACTTGAGCTACCCTAAAAAGTCCTATTGTACTCAGTAGAGGACATCCTGGCCTTACCAATGATATCTCATGTGTTTGGGTAGCCTCCAAACAGGCAGGAAATCACAAAATCAGTTACAATGAAAGATGCCTTTTTCATTGGTTCTCAGGATGATAGTTATTATTTTTCATTCTCAGCTATTGCCTCCTAGTGCCTGAAACAATGCAGGTTTCAGGCACTTCTACTTTGGCTTCACCTTTCGAATCCATCTTTTTTTAACCATGACTAGAAGCCAGCTACTATCAGTCACATCAACTGGAACTCTTCACTATTTTTGTAGCGTTGATGCCTTTTGAGAGTGTTTGCATGTGCACAGTTACTTTTACAGTCTACACAAGAATTTTTCAGAATTTTTAAATTTCTAGTAGTTCTTACAAAAAACAAAAAACAAGTGGCCAATAACCTACATATTACACTTGAGGCTTTCGATAAAGGGTTAAACACCAGTGGGTAATGTCACAGCAGCTACATCAATTTTTATGAGAGGTCTGCGAGAAGAAACAAAACAGGAACAGTGTGTATGGTGAATGTGCATGATTCAAAAAATTGAAAACAGACAGATGTTGAAAGTGTGACTATTGATCTGAAACTCCACAGGGTACCTTTAAACTCCACACCAAATTTTAGAGGGTAAAAAGAGCACATCGGGTTTTAAATATATATGTGTGCATATATATCATACACTACATCATAGCCGGAACACCACAGACTACACCTGACTGGACCCAGCTGTGTAGTGGAAGGGAAAATAAATACACTGGGTCCAGATACTTTAAAGTCACCTCTCCTCAAAAATGATCTTTCACCAGTGTCATTTGTCTTTGATGTTGTGTGTTGTGTGAGTTTATCTAGTTTGTTTTCAGATTAACTCACCAAGAGTGGAAAGCTAACACGTGTACTGTATTGCAAACACAAGAAGATGGATCTAAAGCAGCGAGAGAGACAATATCAGAACATGAACGTGACAGAGGAGAAACAGTATATGCTTCTGAGAGGTTTTTATAGAGACACGTACACTTTAACCACTTTTGGAGGACTAATATAGCATTGAAAAAAAAATGAAAGTGATGACCAAATGAGTCTGAGTAGCAGTGTGATTTTCTCCTCAATCTTAGTACAGTTTTGGAGGGAGCCTACATTGATATTCACCCAGGTACACCTAAAGCTGCTCATTACAGCAACACTTTTATCTGTTTGTAGAGCCCAAGAGGCCTTGCTCATGTCATTTAAGCAATGGTAATGAAGGAGCGGAAAGTATTTATTTTGGTTTGGACAAATTACACAAGTCTATGTTCAAGTACTTACAGAAGACCAAGTATTGAAATTTTAGGTTGTGCTCGTTAAAGGAGTTGTGTTTAAGTGAAATACATTTAAAAATGTGGAAGAACATCTGCCCATACCTGAAATCTGGTGATGTCCAAAAGGTTCTCATGGGACTGGTCTCCAGTGTTGAGATGGAAGGCTTGATGATGTCTTTTCCACTAAGTTTGTGTAAGTTATCAGTCATTCAGATCATGGTAGTTTTGGGAGCTTGCCTTCTTTTCAAGTTCTCATGAGTTTTCTCTCAACTTTATTAAAAATGTACTACACCTGCCAGTATCAATATAATCAAACTCAGTCATTATTTATTTTTATTTATTTTTTGTTGCGTAATAGAAAGGTCCTGGTTGATGTTTATCTGAAAGTTTGATTCCACTGGAGGGCAGTATTTCACTAGAGATGGCATATGTCCTTGTTCATCCATGGGAAGATCGCGAGAACATCTGTATGTCTGTATTATGAGACAGAGGTTGTGATGATACAGGCTGGTCATTCTGCAGCAGAGTATGTTTTCATGAGGTTGTCATCACATCATTCAGTTGGATGTATTAGATTCACTTTGGTGTATTCATTTAGATGCAAAACAACTACCCTTATTTTCTTGTCCTTTACTTTCTGTCATAGGCTGTTATCAGGATGTTTGGCCGCTCTGAAAACAAACTTGAACAGCTTGATTGTAATCGGAAAAAAAATCACATTCCAAGCAACAACTTTATAAATGAATGACATTGCATGCAGTTGTGAAAAATGAAGCCAGTAATGAGTGTCATTTGAATTTTTGATAATATTTTGATAATACTGAGGAGGAGACTCCTCTGGGTGCAAAAGAAATTCAGGTTTTATAATAGCCTATGAGAAGATGTCCATGCTGAGAGGGAAACAGGTAATGTGATTGAAAATCTCACGCATACACATTGTCACATCTTATTCTGCAAGCTCTCACACCTACAGCCTCACATGTTTACCTTCATAAAATAATGTGTTGTTGTGTCAGCTACAGCAGTTACACATTTGTAACTTCTGGTATAAATTAGGCATCATCAGTACTTGGAGTTTTAGGGAAAATTTAATACTCTCATTTCAACCTTTCTCTTTAACTGCTAAATGTTTCACTGTGTTCACCAGCGACATACTGTATTGATAGCCCTGTTTGGCCTAGCTTTAGCTGTGCTTGTAGGATATATAGTTTTTTAGTTTTTTTCCTTTTAGCAAATAAGACCAAAACAGTACAGCTACAGACAGGGGAATCAAAACAACAAGCTAAAGGGTGCTAAAATGCTTCAGAGGGCAGAAGAAAAGGTGATCATCTGCCAAAAAGCGATTGCTAATGTCTGTTTGTGGGTTTTTTATGTGCAATATTCTTGTTAATATTTGGGGGCTAAGCTGTAGTCAACATGAAGGGGTTATGAGGGGGTTATACCAAAAATTTTAAAAATGACCTGTTGTACCTCCTCTGTGGTCTACATTACAATGAATCTTGCCCCTTTGTTCCAATTTCTACTCCCCTTTTGGCCACGTCTCTTGAAAAAGAGATATTTAATCTTTTTTTCTGAATAAAATAAATAATATATGAAATTCACTTAGTCAACATAATGATTGCAGACTTTACATTTGTGACATGTTCTTTCTAGATGACTTATAATAAGTCCTTTTAGACAGTTTAAACACAGAAAAATGAATTCTTTTGGCAAATGACAACAATCACTGTTTGGCAGATGATGACTTTTGACACAATTACTTCCAGTACTATTAGATAATAAGCAATGACATTTGATAGGCAGGTTAATGCATATTACTGTCAATACATTTTTCATGTACTGCAGCCTGACGTTGCTTCCAGTGCTCACTGATAAGAAAATAAAAACATGCCGTGGCTGTTGTTTTTCTTCTTATCCCTTTGGTGTATTCATGATGTAGATGTAAACTCATGGTTGCTGTACTTCAGTATCTACAGTAACACAGAAGAGGAGCAAGCATGAACAGTAACTTGAAGTAATAATTTCGAATGCAACTTTTCAAACAGCTCAACAAATATCACCAAAAACACAAACCGTTTCTGAGCAGTTAGCTACAAATGTGTTTGGGAACTAATGTAATGTAATGCCATGTTACTGAGAGAGAGAGACATTAGTTTGTGACATTAAGAGATAAAAAGATGAGAGACAGAAGAGGAAATGTGAGATTATTCTCAAAGGTAAGCACTGCTCAGCTGTTAAACAGGACATTTTTAAACTTTACCGTTATAATTCATTTAAAATTCTTCTGATTCTTTAAATCAGATATTAGATCTATACATTATGTGTGCCTGATAAATAAAGTGTGCGTGTTAGTCCCCATAGGGAAATAGTTCCTCTGCATTTAACCCATTCACCCAGTGAAGCAGTGGGCAGCCACCAATGCAGCGCCCGGGGAGCAGTGTGTAGGGACGGTACCTTGCTCAGGGGTACCTCAGGGTTGCCGGTAGCAGTGGAGTCGAGCCCCCGACCTTCCGATCATGGGGCCACCACTCTACCTACTGAGCTATCCCTGCCCCCTTTTTTTTTTTTTTTTTTTTTTTATGATGTGTTTCTATGAACAATCTCACAAAAGAAATTGAAGTAAACTAGGTTTGTGTACCACACTAAGCAGTGTGATACGGTTTAGTGAAGGCTAAACTGGTAAGTTGGGCTGACATAGAGCACATATGGTGTTCATGGTCAATGATAGGTTACATCAACTTCTACCCTTTTAGCATATAGGGTTTGGAAAATTACACATACAGCTTGTTAAACATTTGAATGTGTCTTGTTAAGTTCAGTTGGCTACATCCACAATGAGCAATAAATATCTGAGTACCAACACAGGTCAGCTGATCACAACCTCACAAAACAAGATGTTATGTTGCTTATTTCTAAGTATTTCTTTTTCTTATGTTTTTAGGCTCCCCACACCTGCAAAATCTCACTTTAACCACTGTTGATAGGAAAAAATAAATCCCGTCTAATCAGCTATCAATTTGCATCATACATGTCATAATGAAAAGCCACAACAGGAATGAAAATCTCTCTCCATTAACACACACAGCGTTTCAAATAAGAGGCTGATAAATTAAAGGGTGCAGTTTCAATCATTGACATGCGGGCTGTTATTTCACTGAGCCATCAGGGCAGAATAAGATGCAGATTATTAATCGACTGCTGGCTGGTTAAGCACACGCTGAGGAGGAGTAGATTCATTGCTGAGAACATTATTAATGAGGCAATGAAAACACGGTCAGCATCTAATGATAGTGAAGGTGTCCTCAGGTTAATAGATGACGATGACCGTCGTCCCTCATGTGCCACTCACCAACAGTAATGAGTATAACCTTGACCAGTGTGTTTGTTTAACAGCTTGTTTAGTGTGTTTTTAGGAAACTATTACTAGAATGGGACATCCATACTTACTACAGTATAACTTCCCTCTGAGCTCATTTTAAATACCAGTGTGACAACTGTTGGGACTCATTCAGTCTGACAGGTTTTGATTGCAATGTATGCTTCCCAATCCAATCCTTTTAGCCACAATAGTTTGGCCTATAGTAATGGCTCAAACCTGGTTTTGCCAGATAAATAATCAGGCACAGGTACAATATATTAATTACACCCCTGATTTGGCCCATGTATGCTGGCTCAAGTCTGGATCCTGAATCCAAACCAGCTCTATCTCTTGCCCAAATTCAGGTCACCATACATGGACCAGACCACACATGATGCTCTCAGCAATTTGAGATGACACTTGGCCTGGCTGTGAACAGCTTTCTACTTCAAGTGCATGAAAACTGTTCACACCATTTTCGTGACTTGCACTGGAATTTTTTTTTTGGGAGTTTGATGCTATACATTTATTCTGGAGGAGGAGGTAAAGTACACAAAACCCGGGACATTAAAAATACAACAAAAACAAAACACAAAGCTATTTACATGGCTTGATGAACAGAAGATTTTAAGTGAGAAATGGCACGTTGCTAATTTATTTTACATCCCTTTCATGTCCTAATTATGATCTAATATGTTTGCTGGAAAGAATAATGTAGTTCGGTACCTTATTATGGGGATCACAAAAAGGTTTCAACATACCCAAGAAAATATTCTCTTGTTTATTCTTTATTACTGGAAACTTTATTTCTATACATCTTAAAATATATCCTTATCCATATTTGCAGAGCAAATGTGATGGACATATTAGCATTAACCCTGACTTAGCTTTAGCACTAGCTTAGTGCTGTGTGTAGTGGCATCAGCATGCATGGCCGTGCCTGCTGGGGTCGCACAGCCTGTGAATATAGATTGGACTCCCACAGCTCAGGAGATTAGCCTCAGGCCGCATTCAAGTCCATGTGCGAGGGCTGATTTCCAGGAAGAATAGCCCTTTACTGGGCCCCAAGTTGAATCCTGCTGCTTCCCTTTGGCCCAATAGAAGACTGCGGTAACTGACAGTCCTTTACAATCAGCCAACACTGGTTGAGGTTTTGAGGCTCTCATTCTTTTTTCACTCTTTTTCTTCAAAAGGATTGATTTTGAAATTACTCTTTCTCTGCCCAGTGTGTGTGTATGGGTCAGTATATTTGTGTGCATTCGTCCGTATATGTGTGTGTATGGGTGTGTGTGCTTTCGGACACACATGCACGCACGCACAAACACGCACGTGCACACGTTTGAATGCCAGTCTTGGCAATTGTCTTAATGGGATAAGGGGAGACTATGGTTCCTGTTGGGGGGATGGGACTGTGGGAATGACATGGGAAAACACACACGTTGCATTCACTGCACAAACAGCTATGTTGTTGGTTGATTCAAAACAAAGGTGACTATGTGGTGACTCATTATATCCCAAAGACACCTCAGGGCCATGGCTACTATGCAAACTAGCCAAAAAAAGATATGACACGCCTTTCGGCAGAGTTGAAACTTGCAAAACAAAATACAGCAATAATGAAAGTGCGTTGATTTGTGGTTCACGTGTTAGACTGCATTGTACTTGTGAAGTATGAGATCATTTTCTTGTTGCTGATTATTTCACATGCAGCAAAGCTAGGGGTCAGTCGAGGAGACTGAATGAACATCACAGAGAACTGAAGGTGGATGAGTGGAGGGCTGGAGGTGGGAACATGCATTGCAAAATTCTGACCAGCAGAGGTCATCTGTGGCATAATGTTAGGTCTGCCGTCTCTGCTGTTTTCAATATTTCTGACTTTCAGCCTGTTATGACAAAAGTAGCATTCGTCTGTGGTTTCTTGTGAAGGATAAAAATCTGAGATACTGATAATTTTAGGAGAAAATGTCTACCTGTTCTTTTAATCCAAAAACAGTTTGGGGCCTTTCTGTGTAAGTTTGCATGTTCTCCGTGTGCCTGTGTGGGTTCTCTCCAGACACTCCCATTTCTTCCCACAGTCCAAAGACATGCATGTTTGCATAACTGGTGGTATCTAAATTGACCACAGGTACCATAGGTTTGAAAGTACGACTGGCTGTCAGTCTGAAAGGCCCTGCAAAGAGTGGTGGCTTTTCATGCGTTTACTCTCAACCCATGGAACCCAGTTCCACCACCACCACCCTGAACTGGATAAGCAGAATAGGATGGATGGATGGATGGATTTGTTTCCTCTCATTGTGTTCATCATTTTAATGTTCATCAAGTACTCCATTTTTTGGTTTGGTCACAATCAATCACACTGACCAGATGAGCATGAATTAATTAGTAAATAAGAAGGAAAACTGTTGATTCAAATCAAAACTTGATGAGTTAAATGTCAGTGGGCCCAAAAAATGAAAGAAAAAAAAAAGGTAAAGCTCTGGCAGTCACATTTCTTCTGTCAAATCAGATGCATAACCCAAGAACATACACAAAAACATCCTAGCCCAGATATTTGTCTCTCAGACACACAATCACACTCAATTCTCCAGTGACAGCAGATGGACAGGTCCGTGATTACCATTCTACCTCAAAACCTCGCAGGTATAATTGCTCCATTCCCCTGTTCACTGTGCCGATACCAAGATGTCACGCAGCGATAAGTGAAATGATAAATTCAGAGGAAGATGCAGAGGTGTCATATTTCCTAGACTGATCAACATTTCGTCTTTATGTACGGATGGACTGAAGAGGGGGAGGACTGATGAAAGTGAAAGAGAGAACAGAGAGGAAGAGACCACCAGCTGCCATTATTTGGGTAATATCTCCAGTTTGTCTTCATTACCTATGGTCCACCACACTCCAGGATGTGGTAATAGCTCATTCATCAAAAGGTTGTCTGGCAGGTGAGCATAGTAGACAGACAGAGCTAAGAATAGCTGAATGTATAATTGCACATCAGGTTTAATATTTCCAGGAACCCATGAGAAATCTCCAAGGTGAAGGGCTTGAATGAAATTATTACCTGGGTAGCTGCTCATCAAGACGGTCATTGTGTGAATCAAAATGACAGTTATCAATACTGACATTTTAGTCTATATTCAACATTTGGATGATAGAGTGGAATCACGACTGTTTATAACTACAACCCCCTTTCAGAAAACCAGTGCATTTTTTTTGTGATGGAAGGAGGATTTCCTGCAGACATTTGGGAAATAAATCTTTGTTATTTGCACTAACCCCCAAAATAAAGTCATAAACAAGAAGGTTTTCTGTCATTTTGCCCAGCTGTGTGCAAGATTACATGACAAATGATCTCAGTTGTTGCACCATCTAACTAATTAACACTTCTTTGGAGCCATGCTGCTTGCTGAAAGCAATTTTGATGTAGCGCCGAGGAGCGAGTCTGGTAAAAAAAAGGGTGAACAACACAAGTCTTCAGTGCCAAGTCACTTTACAGACACAGTTATTCATTCCGTTCTACTTTTTAGGGTATTATTAAGACAACATTTTAACAGTGTCACACTCGTTCAGTCTTCAGCTCACTATCACAATGCATGGCGAGAAACAATGCCTGTCAGGTAAATGCTGAATGAAGGATGAATGAAGGACCAACAGCTTGGTCCAGACTAAAATATTTGTACAATTACTTGATTGATATTCTTTTATACTTTTACACTCCTGCTATCACTAAGATCAGTAGCAACAGCCTTCTAGTAGTAGTATTAATAACAGTGCCAATGCCCAAGGGAGCATCTTCTTCTTCTTTCAGCTGATCACCATAGCGGATCATCTGCCTCCATCTCTGTAGGATCCTCCTCTGTCACACCAACCCTTTGCATGTCTTCCTTCACTGAATCCATGAACCTCATCTTCCTCTTTTCCTCTTGCTTGGCAGCTCAATAATCAACATCCTACCTCTCCTATGCACATGTCCAAACCATTTTAGCCTTGCCTTTCTAAATTTGACCCTGGTATACACATTTGTTATCCATTTTGGTCACTCTGCTACCTTCAGCTTGGACTCCTGTTTTACAGTGCATGTACGCTTAGCAAGCACTGGAAACACAGGCTCAGGCAGGAGGTCAATCCACATGTCAGCCACAAAGTGTAAAATAGTTGGTTTGATGGTTTCTGGTAGGTGTTAGTGGGAAGCGCTCCCTAGCATATTCCTGTGAAACTGCGATCTGTGTTCTGCTTCAAGTCTTTGTTATATCATTTTTGTTTGTGTATCAAGATAACATTTTATCCATTAGATTATTAGTATGACATAATCTTTTTTAAGGCAGAAAATGAAGATGTTAACTGATATGGGAAGTGCTCTGTTTACTTACAGCCACAACACTGAAAGCTGTTTATTTCTGGATTACTTAATTGACTGTTTTGACTTTGTTTATGCTACTGTTTTAACTCTTTTTTTTATGTTTGTGTATAATTCAGGGCTTTTAATCCTGTCCTCTCTGTTTCTAGCACTGTGGCTGTTGCTTCATAGATGCATACTGGGAGTTCACTCACGTTTGCTGGCAATATAATTGGTATTTTCATGCTTGATTAGGGTTTTAATTTGCAATGTAGTGTATTTTGCTCAAACATGGAATATTTTCAGTGGGTAGCTGGATTCCTGCAGATGCGGAATGACTCTCTTCTTGTTTGTTTCCTGCTTTTGATACTGTTATATTAAAACATTAGATTTACCCTGTGTAGCTAAATCTGGCATATTTTCATGATGAATTTAATAAGCACTCATATTAATTTATATGCGCGGTCTCTTAAATAAACATACACAAATATAAAGGTTTTAATAAATAGCCAGTTCTGGGCCTTTACTGTATCTGTAGGCCTTTAACTTAAAATCTCACATTATCTTTTGTATATTTTTTGCATTAGTGTCCAAACAGTACCAAAACATATAAATCAGTCTGCTGCTATAACAACCTTCACCCATTTAAGAGTGCTCACCTGAGGATTTGGGTTATCTTATGTTGACCAAAGTCATCCACGCCAAACATTTAAGATCTTATCCATGTCCACAGGGATTTAAAGAGGCCTTTGAGTGTAGAGAGTATGGAGAGTATAGCTCTGTACATACCTCACTGTTCAGCCAGCTACCTCTACCAGCAATATTAACATCATCAATAAACACTAGTGGCTTAGTTCCACTGGTGGCTGTCCAGTAATCTGCTTTATAAAGTAACCTAAATCAGCCACCTCTCTGCTAAAGGGCTAAGATATAGTTGTTTTTTTAAGTCATTGCCCTGTATTGACTCCAATCCATGGCGCTGTCCTCAGTGCTGAAATAGTACTGCTGTCTTTTATCTTTATTCTTAGAATGCACTCCACCTTTCCCTCAAGGTAAACAGATTGTCCTCAAAGTCAAAGTAATAATAATGCTGTACAGAGCTATTTAAAACTATGTTTCTTACATATATATCAGGATTATAAATTAACATTACTTTGGACCTCTGACCTCTTCTTCAAGGTCAAATAAGTTCAAACTTTAATGTCTTTAAATTTGACTCCAAACTGTGTTATATCTGTAAAGTAGGTACTGTCAAGAGGAAGAGAATGAGCTGTCTAGTTAGTTAGAAATATACTGTAGTATAATATTATATAAGAAGCTCAAGTTAATAATGTCCAGTTAATTACACCTATTCTTAATCAAAGTTAACATCTGTCATGCTATCCTTATCTGATTTTTACTCCACTACAGACTTGTCTCAGTACGTTTAAAAAGACAAAGAAAATAAAATGATAAAATGTAAATGAGAAGCATCCCCTGAGCAGCAAATGGTGGCAGAGAGGGAGCTGCTATAGCGGTAAGGCCGATATTTTCATCGCAGCTGAACATACAGGTGAAGTTGACCATTTGATTTGGTCACACCTTATGAACAAATGAAGACTTGTCTCTGCAGAAATGTATTATTATTATTTATTATCACATTTATTGATCCGGCCTTTGCATTTGTCAGTGACTTTAGTCTTTATTGAGTGTATTCAGTAAAGTAAGACTTTTTTCGAGTATTGTTTTTTGTCACTTTTATGCTGCTTTAAAACAATGTTCTCATTTTTGTGCATATGCTAGCTAGCCAGCACCAGAAAGATCTGAAGCCTCAGACTGGTATTGCATTTGTACGTGTTGTTGCTTTAGTATTATGCAGCAGTCACTATGAATTAATATTCATCCTACCAATATCAGCTTTTCTCAGCTCTACTGGCATGTGCCCGGGGGTTTTGCTGGCAGGTCTCACTCACTACTGGGTGGCCTGGTTGGTAGCTACTCAACGCTCCTTTCATGCCAAGCATAGAAAGCTATTGGACTCTCCTAAGAAAGCTGTAAGGTGGGGTCAGTGTGTGCACTGGTGTGTGTGTGTCAGTGCCCACGTGTATGTTTATGACTTAAGATAAATAATCACATTCTTATTGTTTTACACTGTCACTGATAGTGCTAGTCTAATAATGTTGCACTACTGATGAGGGTAAACAATATCTTTTGTTGGACGGCGGGCTAAGTGTTGCAAAGGGATGAAAGAAATGTGGGCTGAATAATTGCTGTGGATTGGCTGCAGCCAGTTTGTTGAACATTAGTTTGGGATCTGTTGCACTGGGCTCTTTGTCTTGCATTTCCCCTGGCTTCTTTTCTTTTCACCTTACCTCACAGTTTCTTTTTGTGCTGGTGAAAATTGTGCATGAATGCAGTCTAAAGCTTTCTCAGTGAAGTGACCCGTGTTTAAATGTTCTTGGGGCATCTTGGTGAATTGCTCAAACAAATTGCTGTTGATATGAAGATGTGGGGTTGTGCTTCCAATGAGATGAAGGCTTATACCCTTGGCACAATTTTAGCATTGCACGACACTGAATGGTTGATGTGGCTGAAGTTATGGCTTCATTCTTTGAGTAAGCTCAGTTGTATCTTAAATATGCCAAATGAAAACTTTCAAAAGAATTCCATTCAAATTTCTCCTACAGAATAATGTTTAATCAGAAAGACTATTCGTCAGGCATAACATTAAACCATCTGACTTATTGTGTAGGTCCCCCCTTGTGCTGCCATAAAAGTTTCGGGGGCATGGATACAGGACCTCTTGGGATGTCCTGTGGTGTCTGGCAGTGATACTGTAGTTGGTGGGATGTGTGTTGGAGCCGCTATGGATCTGCTCCTTCTGGTGTGTTCTGTGAATGCTCTACTGGATGATCATCTGGGGAGTTTGAAAGATGGGACAGCAGTCTCTATGAACTGTTGCTGTGCACAATCTGTAGTGTGTTGGAAGGCATAGTCCAGCTGGGGGAGCCCCATGGGATCAGGGTGGGGTGGGAAATACGTTTTTCTTTTTTTCACAGCTCACATCATTATATTAATGACAAATTACCTCGGTAAATAATAATAATAATAATACGCCATGAGAACAAGGTGTCATGAACAAGCAGTGCCCTTATCAGTGCCCTGGCTCACACACACATACACACGCACACAACAATCTGTTACCCAAGCAACAAGTTTGCAGCAAAAAAACATTTGCAAATTTCACACATTATGTGGTTTTTTTTTTATCTACAAACATGTCGAGTTAACTGAAAACAACATTTAAAACATAAATAACATTGGGTGAGGATTTTGTTTTAAATCCTAAAATACAAAGTCTGGGAAAGGTTGTGGAATATGTCCAAAAAAAAAGATGATGATACACAGACAGTAAAATACCTAAAAAACACACCCAACAACTGACATCAGCTGCTTTTTTAAACTTTTGATTCATCATTGCTTGACTTGTTCACATGCTTCATTGTTAAACTGCCACATTCTTTCAATCAAGGCACTTTAATTTGTACACATTTTTCAAACATTCCCAGCAGAGTCCTAAACACTGTATTATGCCATCCAGCCATCCATTCACGTATCCATCCATCCATTTTCTACCACTTAGCCAGGTTTGGATTGCAGGGGCAGGAGTTTGAGAACAGACCGCCACCTCTTAATACCATCTAATTCACAAAGCACTAAACTCCAACGGCCTCTAATGTAGCTTCTTAGGGCTAAAGCCTGGCCACCAGACACTCACCCTTGACCCTAGGATTGGCTCCAGGATAGGAACCCAGTAACCCTGTCCCAGGGTCTGCTGGAACCTTTATTTTGTTACTCAGCTTAGGGATGGTTTGAATCACTCTTTGTCTAGTGCCTCACCAACATCAGTTGGCATTGGTCTATGGCTTGCCCAAAACAAAGAGAGTGTTGACTTTTTATGCTCATATTCACGCCTGTAGTCAGCTTACATGCATATATTTGAACTGTGAGAGAAAGGCTCATTACCTGGAGAGAATGGAGAACATATAAACTCCACACAGAAAGGTCCACCGAATCTGATCTTGATGTGAGGCAATCGTGCTAACCTCTCCAATACCCAGTGTTACTAAGATTTCATAATTAAATGAATGACAGAATAAGTTTTTCAGGGAAAAACAATACAGCATCTTCTCAGAAATTCAGAAAAAATGGGATATCATTCACAAGTAAAGGGGGGGGGGGGGGGGGGGAGTTACATCATATGAGAAATGGGTGAGATACATTCGGAGTGACAGCTTTATCAACTCTCCCCTCGCTCTTTCATTTTTCATCGTGCTTTTTTCCTTTCTGTCTAGTTCTTTCTTCTATTTTTTGCTGCTCATTCTTTATATGCCTCCTATCTCTGCCTCTAACATACTTTAACTTGTCTGTTTTCTTCAACTATTTTCACTTCCAGCGCCTTGAACAAACACTGATCTTAGGTATCCTGGCAACAAGTGCTTTTTTCCCCTCACTGTTCTAACTGGACAGCAAAGAGATGCAACTCAAACAGCCAATGAAACAACCACTTCGTGGTCCTTCAGGACTCAGGCAGCCAATTATTTCGCAGCATCTTTGTTGTTTCGGTGTCAGTAGGCCACAAGGACAATGGTTAAGTGGAAGGACCTCCTGACAGCTTGTTAACAGTATTGAATCAAAACTATTTTTTTTTTTCAATTTTTAAAAATTTGCCAGTGTATTAGAAAGCATTGGAATTTATTTGAAAAACTTTTATCACCACTTCTTGCACTGCAGCTACACTAAACATTTTCCAGAATTCTTCTTAGTAGGAATATATGGAACAAACACAGAGGAAAACAAGCAGGCTGAGGCAGTTTCCTTATTAAGAATTCACCTTCTGATAATGTTGTGCAGGGCAACATAAATAAAGAAGTTGACTCTGCCTGAAAAGCACAGTGACTGTTTGCCAGCCTCTTTGGGTGGCCATACTTTTTATGCAGGGCACTTCCTTTAAGCTTCTAATGACGACTGACCCTTGCATGAAGGGATTCTTAGAGACTAGGTCAGGCTTTTAGAGTCAGGGGAGTTCCTAGTGCACCGATCATCACGCCTGGAAACCAGGCAATCGACTTGTGTATGAACAAACCCTATAAACTCCCTTTTTAAGCACATAAGGCGATAATCGTTTTGCAAGCAGCATGGGTTATTAGAGACTTTATGACAGGCTGGTCATTCATCATTAGCTGCTGACAACAATCCAGTGTTTCTCACTAAAGAAATCCACCCGTGTTGTGTTATCAGGTGCAGAGTGACTTTTAGGAGAGACAAAGATGTGTGAGTTGGTATGCTAAAAGCAAAGCTTCAACTGCAATGACATAGAAGACCAGACTGTTGACATCAATTCATACAGCAGACAGGGTCACTGCCTCACTGAAGATTAGGACTTGACTTCCCACAACTGTTCAACCAACAAAAACCTCAAGTAAAAGAACTGTTTAACCTGTTGTTACACACACACACACACACACACACACACACACACACACACGCACGCACGCACGCACACACACACACACACACACACACACACACACACACGCACGCACGCACGCACGCACGCACACACACACACACACACACAATTTTATCAAAAATTTGTGATAGAGGGCAATAATAATTATGTATTACGTGACAATCTAAAATATATGACCAAGACAGGGTGACAATCAAACGTTCTTTAATTTTAAAAAAAAACCCCAACTTTAACTATATTTTAATTATTTAAAGGTGTGTAGATGCTCTCTGAAAGTGATTGGCAATGTATGTTTGTCTTATTGCTTAATTATTATAGGGTATTATTAACTAACTGTTATTAACCGTTCCCTTAAAACCAAGTTTAAATAGAAACTTTCTGTCGTGCAGTGGCTCACAACCCAGAATATTAAAAATCTGCTGATATTTGGCAGAACGCGAACACTTGTTAATCTTTGAGGGAAGCTTTTTTTCACTTATTCATGAAGGTAGACCACCAATTATCCACACAGTTCGTGCCCCAGATCGTCCCTGATCCCATTTATGGATTTACATGCGTGTGTTATCAGTGTGTTAAAGTAGTCACACGACAAACAGTATTGGAAGTGCGGTTATTTTTCAACTATAAACCGCATAAACCTAAACTTACATCTCCCCAACTTTTTTCTCGTGCTTGTCCAGTCTCCCCTTATGGCCACCCTGCTCCCTGTGCCGTGGTAACGCTGATGTGAGAGCTAGACTGGTTACCAAATGGCTTTTATCCAAGTAGAGGCGCTTGAGAGTAGACCGCTCGGAGAGTGGGAGCGCAGTCGCAGGTTACCCATCGCCTGGTGCAAGATCAGCCGTTGCTCTGCCACGTCTGCGATCTTCCTTTATATAGACGCGAGACTTAACAAAATCACATCACTCAACGCGGACCCAGATTTGTTTTTCTTTTTCCTCTTTTGCCCCCTCTCGCCTCTTTTCACCCCCCTGATCAGGCTTAACCATCCCGCGCTCTGTAAAGGCAATTGTTAGTGCGCATCATCGCGGGAGCCAAAAAGGAGGTTAGACATTGTTCCATAGGAGACTGGTAAGTAGAGCCACTCCGACTTTATTTTCAGAAAGTTTCATACTTGAGCCAGAATGTTTTAACTACCACGTTTGTCGTCTTCTTGTTCGACTTTTTTTTTTTTAACTTACTGTGCTGCTATCCAGTAACTTCATTTTGAGTCATTGTGACGTTTATATGCGTTATTTTTTCTTTGCTGAAGAGGACGATAGCTTTAACACTCAGCATTTTTTTATGTTTATTTATTGGGTTTTTTTTCCTAGATTTGCAGGTGGTCAAAGTGCCTTTGACCGCAATAATTAACTGGACAGCTTTCACTTGGTTGGAACCTTCGCGTATTATTCAAGTCTGCGCTGGGAGATGGGCGTGGTTTTGCACAAACTGGACACTCATTCAGATGTTCCATTAAAGATGGAGGAAAAAAGAGCTGAATTCGTTTAAAGTTGTCGTTCTGTTGTCACCTTTCTTTTCTTGTCGTTTTTGTTTTGTTTTGTTTTTTTCATTTCTTTCTGCTTGTGTTTTTTTCTGTCTCAGCAGGCTGCTGGAGCGTCATGACAGCTGAGAAGAGCGGGCCTGTTATAAACGGAAAACCAGAGGATGGCAGAGACCCGGAAGGGTCAAGCTCCAGCCTAGACAGTGGGGGATACAATGAGAGGGGCCAGTGGAACAACAAGATTGAATTCGTCCTGTCTGTGGCTGGAGAAATCATTGGGTTGGGCAACGTCTGGAGGTTTCCTTACCTCTGCTACAAGAATGGAGGAGGCAAGAAAGTTTCCTTTATTTAGGGGTAGTGGGATGGAAATAGAGTTGCTCTTTAAAAATATAATATAAAATTTATATATTGAAAAATAGAGATAAAAGCAACTGCCTTACACGAAGGCAGACTAAAAGAAAAAAAGATTGAGACTATGTTTTAATTTTTTCAAGTTACATAACCAATTCCTGCATAAAAGACCTACAAGTTATTTTTTGAATTCTATTTATTCTGTTGCATCATAGGAAAAGTTAGAACTTTCACTTTATGAAAATTAAACAGGCAAGTGGTTTGAGTAATTTATTATATCATCTATTATGCAGAATATTGTCAATAACAGGCAGGTTACCTCATTAGGCACCATTAGACTGCACAGTATGGCTTTGCCTCATGATCTAAAAATGTCATCCTGCAGTGTGAGTGTGACACGGTAATGAGTGCTTTCATGTGAATTTGGTTGTTTTGCCCTTTACTCTTTTTTTTCATAGATGCATTTGATGCAGGAATTTTGATCTGCTTTTCTTCCAGACGTGTTACTCTCTTGTATAGATCGCATATATTGATGTACTGTGTGTGTTTTTATTTGTCTACAAGGTGCATTCTTTGTTCCATATGTCATCTTCTTCATCTGCTGTGGTATCCCCGTGTTTTTCTTGGAGACCGCTTTGGGTCAGTTTACCAGTGAGGGAGGCATCACCTGCTGGAGGAAAGTCTGCCCACTGTTTGAGGGTGAGAAAACACACACTTGATATGTTTCTTCTAGTATGCGCTTGACTTTAACAACTGATGAGAAAGCCGATGGAAGACACATTAGTTTGGCTGATAAATGTTGCCTGTTTTATGAGTGCCTTATAACCACTGGAGCAGTGAAGGTTGCAGTCATTTATAAATCTTGCTATTACCTGCATTTTCTTTCCAATTTCCTTCTTTTATCAGCCTCACGTTTCTTTTTCAGGCATTGGCTATGCAACACAGGTGATTGAAGCTCATCTAAACATATACTACGTAGTGATCCTCGCCTGGGCCATTTTCTACCTCTTCAACTGCTTCACCACTGAGCTGCCGTGGGCTGGCTGTGGGCACTACTGGAATACAGGTAGGAGGAAATAACAGTGGAGCAAATTCTTAGAAAAACAAATACGCCTGCGAACCTGTGCAGAGGAAAGAAAACAGAAATTACCTTCTAGGTTTGATGTGCAAAGCCAACTCTACACATACACCTGCATGGTGGTTTCAACATGATAACCTATTGTGTATTTACAGAATACTGTGTTGACTATTATGGAGAAAATGCCACCAACATCACAAACCCTAATGCATCTTCTCCAGTCATTGAGTTCTGGGAGTGAGTACACTTCTATTTCTATATTTTCACATCTGCTTGCAAGTGCAAAACCTCATTATTTTAACTGAATCACCATTTGCCTTCTAACACCATCCTTTGTCAGTTCAGGCAATCTTCAACGCAACACTCTTCCCCTCCATTCTTAATGTTGCCATATGCTTCAAGCTCCAGACTCTTTTGCTGCCCCCACTAACCTTACGCCCGAAAATTAGTCAGCCCTTTTCATATTTGTGTGTCAGCAGGCCCTGGTTGGCCAGCTGTCTCCCAGCTAGAGCCATGTGTGTGGCAACAGATCAGGCCTTGTCAGTGTGTAATGCTGACCACACTTCCTGTCTCACTGCCAGTAGCTGTGTTTACACTGCTGGGTCAAATCAAACGGGCAACCTACTTAAGAATATTTTTAAAACAGCATATTTTGATCAAAACTGTTAGATTTAGATTGTGGTTAGGTTCAAATTGAGAGAGACGACCAACTTAACTGTCATAGAAAATGTCAGATCTGAGCCAGGAACATAAACCGAACCCAGGAGTAAGACATGGCCAAATAGCCAACCACCATGTTGTTGGCAAAAATTGAATCTGACCAGGCTTTGTTCAGCGTATGCCAAGAGGGACTGCTTTGTACTGTATGTACAGAATAAACAAACCTCAGGCCTCTAAAAACTGTATTTTATTTTCTTTAAAAAATGTTCTGATAAAAAAATGCTGTTATTGGTCCCTATCGTTTAAAATGCAAAGCTGAGATTACAGAAGAAGAGTTTGAAAGGACTCCTAAACTGACACGTTTTTAGTGCTTCCTAATAATTTTGAATAGAAAAAAATGCATAGCGGTACAGAATTATTCAAGGATACCTGGAGTGCTTAGCTTTGGTTTGAACTATACCGAACCTTTCAAAACTACTAGCCTCCAAAAATACTGAGTGTCACACTAACAAGAGCACGTCAGCATGAATCACCCTTGACCGATTTAAACAATTTCAACAAATCTGAGACCCCACACAACTTTATTTACACACATTAGTGTCCACATCTTGCCCTTTTGGGTGACCAAGGAGGGACAGTGGGGCTGTGTTGGACCTAGCCTGTGGCCGGCCACCAAGAACATGTCACCATGATCAATGGCTGGTCAGAGCCCCAGGGTTGAACTCGGTGGCAAAGATTTGGCAGCACCATGTAGTTCTGTGGCTTCGGCTCCCGCTTCTCATCCTTTATCAATGCTGTTGCCTGGCTGTGTTTTAACAAACAGGAAACACACTGTTGATTCCCCACCACTGATGTCATTACTGCTGATAACATGCTCTGCATCTTGCACCCACACCGTTTAGCATATTGCAATAAGTTTTAACATAAACATTATAAGGGCCATGCAATATGTACTGCTAACACTGATCTACGAGAAAATGGTGATGCTTGTATAGAATTTACCAGTTAGAGTAGCTGTAGTGTACCTGTGGTGTCAAACTGAGTACCCACAATGGTTAGGCAGTTGAGGGCAGACTAGCAGCAAGGCTAGAATTATACTGACAGTTAAGTCAATATAATTCTAGCCTTGCTTTAAAATTTCTTCATGAAAACTTCTACTTCAGAGTTGGTGGTACATACAGTGTTAGGCCAACACAGTGCCACCCACTTTGCTGATGTATGATGTATTTCCCCCAATGCTCACAGCTTTTATACTGGTTTGCTATGTTAGTTTTCCAGCAGATCCATCAGAGGGGCATCTGTACATACAAGGCCTGTGATATTCAAAAAGAGAGGACAGCAGTTTGTAAAGCAGTATTTCCCGTGTTGTCCTAACATTTTCAAGAGTCCACTGTAAATATTTATTTAATTTTTTTTTTCTTAGCAGAAATGTAGATTAAGTAGAGAAAAATCCACTGCATTGTTGCAACTATTCAAAATTTACCCAAACAATCTGAAACTGAGCATGACAGTGAAGGTAAACTTGCTACATGTAGTTGAGTTTGGAGATGCATTAGCTGAAATTTGGCATAGCCACAGCAGCAATCACTGCTGTTTTTGCTCGCTTAGTTTTAAAGGCAGAATCGGTCTCGGGGAGGTTGCAGAGGCGTTGTTTTTTTCTCCGATGCTGCTCCGTCTTCCCTGCGAAGTTTTTAGACTCCTGCTCGTGTCACCCAAGAATTTGAACTCAGTCAAATTCCAAGTCTGTAACTGTGTGTTTTCTTGGTCAAATCAGACGCAGAGTACTCAAGATATCAGATGGTATCGAGCACATGGGAGGGATGCGCTGGGAGCTGGCCATGTGTCTGGCTCTGGCTTGGTTCATCTGCTACTTCTGCATCTGGAAGGGACCCAAGTCAACTGGCAAGGTGAGAACAAGGGATAAATGTTTAGTGTTCTATGTGTGCCTTAATGTGTTGGTGTGTGAATGTCTGTATTTGATAGTGCGTCTCACTATTTGAAACTGTAAATATGAAGGATTTATAGTAATACTGTGTGTAGTAATGTGTTTGGATGCTACTCTGCTTTTATACTACCTCTAGTGTTTGTAAGTTGGGGCAGTTTTAATTTTAAACAGCCCCACTGAAGCAGCCACAAGATAAAACACTTTCCCTTCTGGTCCTAAGAGAAAGCTCTCCCACAGGAAGCCAAATGAATTCCCTCCATTAAATGCGAGACAAAGAGGTGTCTACACCACCTACTTCTACCTTTCCTCCAATCACACTTGCCTTGAGTTTTCTCTGGCAGCCATGGGGAGGACAGTAAGGACTTGGCTATGGGTGCTCAGCAGCCCTTGAAAACCTTCTCATAGATTCAGTGAGCCAGAATGAGTAGAGAGATAAAGTGAGAAATAGAGAGGGAAAAAGAGAGTCAAGAGAAAAGAGGAGAGGTGTGTGAGGAAAAATTAATGGGTTCACATTCTACATGACTGGGGAAAAAACAACTAGGGGGACGATGCCTATATCTCCATGAAGTGTCTTTTGTTTGGCTGTGAAGTAAGAGGGGAGAATGCTTCTTCATGGCTGGGCTTTAGCAGCCCGTCCAAGATTGATTCCTGCATTCACTGGAGGAAAGGAGAGCATTCATGAGGAGCATGCAGAGTATATCCTCAGCCTCCGCCTCCGCTGCCTCTCTCTCTCTTCTGCTATGCAAAATTAACCACAGCTCACTCGTCGCAAGAGAGGGTCGCTTTTTTTTCCACAGACCATTGAGTTCCGACTCTGCTAAGCTGTTTGCTTTTGTTGGCCCTGTTTGCCGGCCATTCTCACATTTAAGCCCTCCTGTTAGATTTACGGCAAGGCAGGGGCAAGTTTGACCAGTAAATTTGTGGTGGCTTAAATGTTTGGTGAGCATCAAAAGTTCATGGAGAGATTGAATATTGTCCTTTTCATCTCCAGAGAGATGGAGAGAAAGAGGGAGAGAAGGTTCAGGATGTGTAATCGTTTTATTTTACAAATTAAAGGAGTGATCCGCTGGGAAGGAGGCACATTTTCCCACACTTTCCTTGTGGGCCACGCTAGGATTAGCAGAGCTTAAAGTGGTCAGCCTCATTAAGCTTCATGGATGCTGCTGCTGTTCGAACAGACACTTGGTTAGGATTTCATGTATTTAAGCTTTGATTCTGGTTTCAGTTTCACAGTGACTGAGTCACAGTTGCATTCGGCCACACAGAAATGAAATGAACTTCTTTGAAGTTTGATTCAGAACTTTGCTGTACCAGAACCACACACACACACAAGTTGGTTTTTAGGCCGGTATCTGTGAATTCTACATTTTGCCTCTGTAGTATGTGCGCACCCACTTATGGGCTATGAATAAAGTTGCGAGTGTGTGTCCGCTGGTGCACGTACTCATGCACTTCTGCGCGTGCGTCCAAGAGAAGCACATTTTCCCACACTGCCAGCATCACTCCCGTGGGCTTCTCCTGTTTAAGAGATGGGGCCAGAGGAGCCTTCTTTTCTTTTCACTCTCCTGGCCTGTCTCTCTTCTGTCCTGTTCTCTCCTCAATTGGACTTTGACTGAGTGCCAAAAAGCCAGGGGATGTATGTTGCCCGCCTCTGCCTTCCAAGAGACCAAAGTCTTTGTTCAGTGAGTTTCTAAGAGTCTTGAGATGTCTAGCACAGTTCTGCAAAACCCGAATAGTTCAATAATATAAGAGTGTAGGTTTGAACATTAGCAGAAGCTAGCTAGCTACTGTTTGCAAGATGCTACCACATGAATGTATTCTTGCACTAAATAAAACTGCAGTTTCTTGTAGAACCCCTCCCCCCCCAAAAAAAAACACCTTAGATAAGCTGTGAAGCTTTAACGTTCCCAAAAACCTTCAATTTATGTGTCACAATGATTTTTTTGTTTTGTTTTGTAAAGTTTGCCCAATTAATCACTATCTAAATGGCAAATTTGTATGACAGGTTGTTTCAAATGTGTAGACACTTTGTCACAGTTACGATGAACTTGTGTTGCCCCCACATAATTCAATAATATTGATTTACTGCATTACATAATTATTTTATATAATAAAAAGAACTGACCTGAAAGTTAGCACTCTTCAGGTGCTGACGTGCATACTACTTACAGTGTTGGGAATGTTACTTTTAAAATGTATTCCACTACAGATTACAGAATACATCCCCCAAAATGTAATTTGTAATGCATTCTGTTAAGTTACTCAATGTGAGTAACGTATTCTGAATACTTTGAATTACTTAATATATTGCCATGCTTTTCCCAACTACATGAATGTACTATTGCTGTGTGATTTATTACTATTACTGAAGACTACTCGCCACTGAGCTAATATTGTTAGCTGAGGTTAGTTCATAGACTGCTTTCAGAACTGCACGTGATTATTTGCCGCTAGCAAGTTGTTAATGCTATCCATCAAGTCTAACAGCCTGCAGTCTATGAACTAACCTCAGCTGACGCCAGCTAACAATGTTAGCTCGGTGGTGAGTAGCCTTTAGTAATGGTAATAAATCACACAGCAATAGTACATCGAAGATACTGAAGTGGCACATAACCCAGGTTGCTACCACAACTGAAACAAGGTGGTTGCAGTAGGCTAACGTTAGTTTTTTAAAAAGAAATTACTTTTGGAGTCTTTTGACACTGAGAGCAGCTTGGTTGCTGGCAAACAGAGTTTGCATTGCACGATCTGATTTCGCCCATCCCTTTCTTCTTTAAATATGAAGTGGTGTTGGAAAGAAAGAAAACAAAACGTGCATTTTATACAAAATACTATATTATAGAAGCATAGCAGCATGACGGCTCACTGGTTGTTCGGTTAAACGTGTACTTGTGGCCACAGATTCTCATTGACCTCACACTGAGTGCGCTATTATGTAATTAAACAGCGGTCTAATATTTTCCACACAAGTCCTTTGTGCTTAGGACACATTGTCCTATATTCTGTTGTCTTCACCTTGATATACAACCATGAATCCTTTAGAGGGAGAGATGGGAAATTTGCAGGTTAAATACAGTGCCAAATCTAGAGAGGGTGTTTGGCATATGACTTGAGGAAAGTGGGACGTGTTAGTGTGTATGACGCAGTGTCTGAACCAGCTCTGTGGCTTCACTCCATATATGTTCATTGAGCCTTATGAGATTTTATGGCTTTTTAAAGTCAAATTTGTGAGCGTTAAAAATTGGTTGTAGCACTCACATTGCAGCACATTGTTGCTTTATGTTTGCATGCACCAAGAAAAAACAAATTGCTCTTTTATCCCAAAGATTATTTTCCTCACTTACTTTGCCACAGTTTTTCCTGTCTAGGTATTGTTGTTTAGATTGCTGTCATGTCCTCTCACCTTTAGGTCTGAGCAGTGATGTGTTATTGTTGCATAGAATACTGTCTCCCAATCTCAGTTTCTGATGCACTTCTAAAACAATGAGTCATTGAGTAGTAGCCATGTTTGTCACAGGCCAGCATTATTCAGAATGTCATTTGCAGACTTTTTGTTTTAACTGTCCTCATTTCATGTTATGTAATAATCAAATTCATTATGTTTGGACAGTAACACTGTACTCATATGCTTGCATATGCCTATGTTTATACCCACAGGTTGTGTATGTGACAGCTACCTTTCCTTATTTCATGCTGTTGATCCTGCTGATCAGGGGAGTGACGCTGCCCGGAGCATTCGATGGTATCAAGTTCTACCTCTACCCAGACATTTCACGACTCTCTGACCCTCAGGTAGGCTGTCTTTCACTAGCGACTCTGCAAAAATCTAAATTTGGAAAGCAGAAGCTGTTGTTGTTTTTAATAACTGTGCCATCTAGAGGTGTTACTGCTTAAGTTTTATACTGGTTTTTTTGTAATCTTTGCTTGCTTTTCTGGATCCAATCCAGTGACAGAGTGACATCATTTTATCACTGTCCCAAGTTTATTCTATAATTGTGTCCTTGGCAAGGCAGTATGACATTCAGATCAATGGAATCAGTCTGATTGCACTGAGTTGTTTTAGGCAGGTTAGTTATAACAGCCTGAGGACACTAAATTAATGACGGCAAAAAGGGCTATGCAGACTAAGCATATAAAGTGTTTTTACTGCAAACATAAGGAGTGTTTGCAGTTTGTTTTACACCTATTACTAGTTGTTCTCAATATTACCTCAAAAACTCTGTTTACTCTGCACAAAACAACTGCAGCAAAAACTGTTTAGATTAAATATTGCAAAAATATGCATTTAAATCTAGTGGTTTAGTGACAGTGGCATAATTTGAACTGACACTTCCTCTGGTGACGGATTAACTGAAGGTCAGGTCAGAAAACCTGATCGAAAGACTTGGCTATGGTCAAAAGATCAGTATTTGGTGCTAATAGAGGGAGTTGCTTTAACATACAATGAATTCACAGAGATACAGACACAAACAAGCACACATAAATGGAGACTCCTTGACCTTGTCTGGAAAAGGCAGACGGTTCAAGTCGCTTGGCAACAGAGGGCTAGAAAATGTCACTGGATGGTGGTCATGACAACACAAATTGAGATAGAGTTTCTTAGATAGATAGATAGATAGATAGATAGATAGATAGATAGATAGATAGATAGATAGATAGATAGATAGATAGATAGATAGATAGATAGATAGATAGATAGATAGATAGATAGATAGATAGATAGATAGATAGATAGATAGATAGATAGTAAGTACACGGCTTCAGTGTGATTGTGATATGTAAACATAATGTCTTCATGCTTATAGGTAAACAGAGCTATTCCAACTTCCCAATTTGGAAACACATTACAGCATTTCAGGAAACAAAATGTGTCAATATGATGTTTTCCTTCTTGTCAGACTCCCATCCTGACAAAACACCTTTTTTACACTCTTTATAGCGACACCGGGTGTGATGTCTTGAATGTGATAACAAAGAAAGTTTGTTTCTTGGTAATTAAACTAAAGTTTCCCTCAATCTGTAACTATACACCAACAAACCAACCTGTTTCACACAACATGTTGGCGAGAAAAGGTGTTAAGAACATACAATATAATGCCATAATGATGGACTGGATGATGTAATGTAGTGTATAAACCCTATTTTTATTAATTAACAAGTTGTTTTTCCATATAATTATTATCTTGAGGGTACCGATGTATCCCATGATGAATTAAGCTCACTATATAGTACTAAAAGCAAACTATCTGATTTGATTCTTTTATTTATTTGATATACTCTCCAACTGCTGTACAGTAAGGTACAGTAAGATAGTTACATTTGTAAACTGATTAAAATAAGAGAAAGGAAAAAGTGAAACAGATAAATTGTGACAGATTAAGGGGATGAGGACAGATAAATAAAGACACATACAACAGCACAGGGAGAGCAAGAAGAGTAATAAAGAAAGCTTTTGGTTTTTTGCCAGAGGACATTACTTCTGACACCAATGTTAAACTGGCTTCCTCGGGAACAATGAGGGCTCTGTTCTGTTCAACCAGCTTTGTGAAGTGTGTGTGGCTGGGTGTTGCCCTCTCTTTTTACACCCCTGAACTTTGTTGTGCCTTCCACATTTCTCTTCTTTTCTTTCTTTTAGTGGTTGTCTCCCCCAATCACCCTCCACTCTGCACTATGTATCACCCCTCCTTTTTGCACTTTTGGGGCAGTACAGCTGTTGCCCTGTTTTTTCCTAGCTCCTCTCACAGGATTTAGGGTGAGGTTGCAAGTAGAGATTTATGACAGGATCTACTAGGTGTAGCTAGTGAACAGTCACCCAACTTGTTGACTCAATGATGACCTTCAGTAGCAAAAACAAAATGATGACGTAAAAGTAAAAAACCTTTAGCCAAAATATGACAGATAATTTTCACATTGCACATTCTTGGATCCTGAGCTATCCAAGAGATGAATGGTTGTTAGAAACAGGTAAAGAATACACTAAGACTGCTATTCACTAGTCAGGCATATAGTTGTGAAAATGAAAGTTTTCACAAAACTAAGCAGTCTTGTGAAAAACGAACTACACCCGATGATTCAGTAGCTTGCGAAAGTGTTGCTTCAATTCAGTTTGTGGCCATTTGTACAGGTTCTCGCTTAAGGTCCAACCGCAGCATTGCAGTCAAGCTGAAGTCTGGGCTTTGGCTGAGCTACCTTGATTCTTTACTTTCAAAGCTGCTCTAAGGTAGATTTTGCTGGAATTCTTAGGATCATTTTCCTGTTGCTGTTGAACAGTTGAACACATATTTGACTGTAGAATACTTTGGTATAGAGAGGAATACATGAATTCATAGTCAACCTAATGACTGATGACCTCAGCTGTGTTGCCATGATTTTTTTAAAGAGAAAATGCTTTCTCCTGGCGAACCTTCCAAATAAGTCATACCTATTTTAATTTTTTTTGTAATTGCACTGTCATGACCTTACACAATTAGCACACTAGTTCCTCCAGAGTCTCAGATTTAGATTTTACAGTTTCTCTGAGCACTGCACGGTTTGATCTCAGGGTGTCCACTCCTGGGAAAATTGTGGCTTTGTGTTAATAGGACTGACCACATTTTTGCTTTTATAATGGTGGTTACACTTCCTGATGATCAGTTAATCAAGTGGAATTGACTAGGAGCATCTGGCTGCTACACATACTCTTAATTCCTGTGGAAGTTATCAGGGTGTACTTTGTTTGCACTCCAAAGTCCACAGGCTTTTGTTTTGTTTTTGTTTTTTTTTGTTTTTGTTTTTTTTACTATATATCAGCTTTGGAGAAACATTTTTTAATCATTTAATAGTTCAAATTAGTTCATATTAAAAGGTAAAAAGGTTATTGCACAACAGCAGCAATATGCATGTTGGTAAAATAAAGGACTGAAATAAGTGATAACTAATAACTAATAATAACTAATTGTTATAGGTCTGTATTCTTTATGCAGTTGTGATAGATTGTGATAATACTCTGGAACGAAATTCCATTTAATAATGCCTGGCTCAGATGTAGAGGGGCACATAAAAGCTAATTTCATGTCTTAATGCCTCAGTTCAAATCTATAGATCATTCATAAGCAGAGGGAGATGTAAAGCACACCAAGAGTGGTACATTTACATTACAAGAGCACTATCTAACAGCCTATGTCATCCAGCTTTCACACAGTAGACAAGTTTCCTGGAGCCACAGTCTCAACATAACCAAACACGAGCCGGCCAAATTAGGCACAACATCAACAAGTGATTCTCTCTGAGCCTGGGCTTTCAAGGTTTCCCTGCACTGTGCGGCCATCAGCCGAGGTTGAACTAAAGGGAACATTAATGAACATTAGGAGAGAAAGGCCTGTTCTTCCACAGGAACAGTCCTGTGTTTGTGAGGTCACAGAAGTTACCGTGGTTACTCCCAGGAGGGAGCGAAGACCTTGCGTTTGTTAATTGTTTCTCAGTGGGGAAATGAGATTAGTGGCTGAATGGTGATGTGAGAGAGTTTTCAAAGAGCCATGCTGCATTAAGTTTGAATTTGCTAGCACCCCATGCTATCCTTGGGTTTCTGGGGTCCTGTGTTCCACTACAAACTAGTTTCATAATGCACATACTAAAGCTTTCTCACTGATGAATTGTACATATGTAAATATCCCCTTTAGTCAATGACCAAATACTATTTTGGATGTATTTCCCATCAGATATATATTAACATTGTCAAACTTTATTGTTTTGCATTAAAATTGCCACAAGAAAGTTGCCTTTCAGCCCAAAGATGGAAAGACTTAAACTTATTAAAATAACTGAGAGTAGGGAAACTTTCTTTCTTCACAGAATACAAAGTCAATAATAGAGTAAGCTCTCCACATTGGAATTTACTCAGATTTTTACTTGATTAAAGACCAAAACTCCCTCCTACCTAAATGACAAAAAACTTTGGTGACAGAAAACGTGAGATTATTGTTTTACGTTTATCATTACAGTAAGTTTGGGAAACTAAAACTGTAGTTAAGAGAAATACTGGCTACTTTGCAAGAAACATACTTTGGGTACTGTATGCAAATTTCCTAGACTTTCTGAGGTGATGATGGTCAATGATCAAGCTCTCAGTTTCTACTAAGCTTGCCAGGTAACATAAATGAGCCTTTGTATTGGTGCTTATAAAAACAACAGAGTTGGACAACATGGAGGTTTAATTAAGAGTGGGTTCATCCAGAATCAAGTAAGAGAGGCTGTCAACTTTGAACTAAGGGATCATTTCAGCCTGTGCACAAAAAAACAAAATTGTCAATGATGTTTTCACCCTATTTTCATCCTATCATGCTGATATTTGATAAATAAGAACTTTTGCCCGAGGCACATTAAAGGGCAAGCCAAAAGTTCAAAGTTCATTTGCATTCATATATATATATATATATATATATATATATATATATATATATATATATATATATATATATATATATATATATATATATATATATATATATATATATATATATACAGAATAGGCTCTGTGTCTTCAGACAAGTCCCAAAGTACTCTTTTAAACATATTGGCAACCATTGTTGACAGCCTTTTGTTGCATCCAGATGTAGCATGACAGCTTGTTTTTTTAAGAGTCTGACCTCTTCACTAGGACATACCTCAGCTGAACAAATGGCCTTGCATCCTCTGGTTCAGATCCAATAATTGTTTGAGGTATTAAGTTATGTTTCTTCCAAGGACCCTTTTGTCCATGTGTCATTAGCCAATTTCTTGCACAACATGTACAGATACAGACAAAAAGACACATGATTGCCCCATTGCACAGCATTGTGCCACAGCACATTATTTGGAAATTAATCATCTAGGCATTTCATTAAAATCCTCAACATGCACAAGCTACTGAATCCATTGTCCTCTATGAGATTTTTTTAGGCTGGTTATTGCTTCAGGTGCTGGAGGAAATCTAAGCAGATCACAAAGGTTAATTGAGTTCACTCTTTTGGGACGTCTGCAAAATTGTCCCGATTGTTTTGTGTTAGATAGTTGCTGACATGTTGCCTACTTGAACCAAAGTGACTGACTAACCACCTCACCACCATACAACTGGTACTTACCAGTAGTTATCTGGCTCTAATGCCAAATGAGTGGTCTGGTGGGGGGTTTTTTAGCCACTTTGTCTTTTTTAGGTTTTAAATTCTGTCAAGATCTGTTTCAATTAGAGAGATTAAATAATATTCATTGCTTAATTTAAGCTTCTATTACCCTCCCTACCTCAAATCCCTCCAAACTGTATAAAGTAGTGAACTTAATTTAAATAATGAGCCTCTGAAAAAAGTTTAGAGCTACTTTTAGGATTTTAATTCATAATTCATGCTGCTTCCCTGTCTGTCTGAAGGGAAAGACTCCATTTGAGCTGAGCCATAATTTCATTACAAAGGATTAAAAAAAGGTGAATGAAGGGCAACAAAAGAGATGTAAAGTTTCATTAGAGAAGATAAATGACCCCTAGGTATATCATGGTGATCTCATTTAAATGGGAAAGCATACACAATTCAATTTAATTTGTTTTTTTAAATTAATTTTTACAAATCACAAAGATTGGAAAGGATCACAAAGAATGATGATGATGTTTGGTTTGTGGATATTTAGTGGCAAATGAGTGTCCTTAGAAAAGCCGAGTTTATTGACTTGGATAATTTTTGTCAACACCTTAGAAACACTTTATGTTGTTTTGTTCTTTGATCTTGTCTGTTTCTACACATACTGTATATTTTGGTACTTAGGTATGGGTGGATGCAGGAACACAAATCTTCTTCTCCTATGCCATCTGTTTGGGCTGTCTTACTGCGCTGGGAAGTTATAATGCCTACAACAATAACTGCTACAGGTAAGAATGTAAATTCCAGTTGATGGATGTCTGTCTATAAATAAAACTAACAGTAGAAAACAATTAGCCACTATCATGCAGTAGGATTATAAACACATTACAAATTAAGAAGGATGTGAGACACAGGGATAAAGTGGACAATATCCCTTTGGCCTTTGCTACTGCACACGTGTTAAGTTACATCACTTTGTCTCAACTGTGCTCCGTGCAAACTGGTCTGAAAATCAGTGGCAGCTCTATTACATGACCAAACTCTGTTCAAAGACACTCAGAAATGCTAGAGTGCTTAATTTTCTTTGAGATATTTCCTAGTACAGCTGAAGCCAACAGGTCAGTGTGGTAGATAAATCCCACCTCTCATTTCTTTATAGTTTGCTTCCATGGAGCCAGACTTTCTTGTCATTTTTTAAATGGTTTTGAGCCATCATTTTGCAGTCTGTCTGAGGGTCTGGTAGTTGTTTTCTTTTGACATTGGCTGCTTTTTCAGTCGTGCCCGTCAGAAATAGGAGATAATCCAGCAGAGACCTGACACAGAACTGATGGCATGAATGGAGCAAACTAGCTCAGATGTTAATCAATTATGCAATACCATCTGGAAAATACAACACAGGAAAAGCATACATAGATAGAATTACATCACCAGTCATGGATTGGCCTCCCCTGAGCCCAGACCTCAACATTACTGAAGGCAGCTGACACCAAATGTCCTTCAAGAAGCCTGAGGAACTGTTTCCTGAAGCCTACTTAAAGAAATTACAAGAAGGCTTGACTAACAGAGGTATCTGTGTTGAAGAGTAAAGGTGGTCATCCCAAATATTGGGAGTTTCATGCAGTCTTTAGCTATTCTACACTTTTCTAGCAAGTCTCTTGATTTCATATTGGAGATGCTGACAGAAAAAACACACACAAACAGCACTGAAATGTACCTCCATCTTGATTTTCCAAAATGGTTAATATATAAGAAGAAAGCCCCATGGGTAAGCGGCAAATGGTAAGAATTTATGCATTAGTAAATTATGTATCATTTTAGTATGTCTTTATTACGCAACATGTTTCTGTTCTGTCTGTGCTGCTTCTAGTGTCAGCTGCAATAACAACTCTTCCAATAAGTGTGATCTCTAACTCTCTTTCTGTCTTGGTACTCAGGGATTGCATCATGCTGTGTTGTCTGAACAGCGGCACCAGCTTTGTGGCAGGTTTTGCCATCTTCTCTGTGCTGGGATTTATGGCCTACGAACAAAATGTTCCCATCGAAGCTGTTGCAGAATCTGGTGAGAGAACAACACACAATATAATGACATGTTTCTGAAAATCATGTGCTCGATCTACAGCAGCTACTGCAGATTAAAAAAACAGAAACAAAACCTGAGCATTTGTGCTCTCATCCATCATATTGTGCTAAAATGAGTAAACACTCGCAGTTATATAACCGCACACTCTTTACCTAGGCTCTTAGATCACCGCATTATGATTTATTCAAGTCAGTATGAAAGATTTAGTGAAAGAGACAGAGCGAGAAATTTTAAATGTTTGTTAGAGCACAGTAAGGACAGGGCATAATGCTTCAGATAATGTATTTCTCTGGGACAGTCACCAAATGTGGGTGCTAAATAAAGCAATAGCATGCCAGCTCTTCTGTTCAAGCAGTTAGCCTCACAGTGGATCAGATAATCCCAAGATTAGTCACCTGCAAACTTTGTGTTGTAGATTGAATTTAAAAAAGATAATGTGACATTTTACACAAAGCGCTTCAAATAATCCATTGGGAGAAAATATGAAACACATTTTAAATTTCATTTATTTATGCATATTCAAAAATGTCATGTCAACTTTGGCAACATTTGGCACTGTTGGGTTCTCCTCATCTGATTGGAAAGGAAGTCTCTAACAAATTTCCCACGTGTGGGACTAATAAAGGTTATCTTATCTTATCTTATGAACTTGTGCAGTGGCATCTGCAGGAGACCTCTTGAGGCCACTTAAGGAAAGTCGGATGCTCGTCCTAAATTCACTTTAATTTTGACTAGACTGTCTGGCATCCTGAAATGTTCTCTGCAGAAGGCTTCTGATGGCTGAGTTTAAGTCACTTCCTTGAACCCAAACAAGACTTGGCCAGTTCCAAACTTACATGTGGTTTGCTGAGTGATCTCTGTGACCTCTATAATATTTTCCCAATGACAAAAAATACTGGCTGAGGATAAGAAAAAGACCAAAGCTTTAAATAACCGCTACAAGCAGGATCACCTTTCTACAATGGCTGCTCTGCGTCAGCTAGATGCAAGACTAAAATCAAAGCAGTGTCTGATTTGTAACAACAATAACAACAAGAATCAGCCCAGTTCACATAATGCATGCTACCATTAGGTCTCATTTTTGAGGATTTTTGAGAACTATATAATTTTGCAGAATCCTAAAAAGTCAAGTTTAATTTATTCTTTGTAGACCAAGCAGTCTTTGTTTTGCTGTTAGAATTTTGTACTTGTTCTATCAGATACACTGCCAGCAGTCCTGTAATTGAGAATCTGTATTCTTATATTTTCATTCAGGTCCTGGTCTTGCATTCATTGCATATCCCAAAGCTGTTACTATGATGCCTCTGTCTCCACTCTGGGCTTGTCTGTTCTTTATGATGCTAATCTTCCTTGGCCTGGACAGTCAGGTGAGTACTGCTGTTGTGAATATATCCTGGGAATGCTGACTCTTAAGCTTGTGACAAAGTTGAAGGTTTGCTGAGACCTACGGCTTGGCAGACAACACATGAAGCTTATTTCCTCTAGTGTGATAGCATGATAATCTAGACATAGTAAGAGGGTGAACAACCCTGCTAATCCTGTGAGAATGCCAATATGTGGTCATGAAACACTGTATCTAATGAGTACAAGCTGACATAGTGAAAATCGAGAAAATGAGGGAACGCGTTCAGTTCAACAGTCACAATTTGTATCCTTGCCACATACAATTAGAGTTCTATGTGCCTCTACAAATTTTTAATATTTGTGAAGAAATCATATATGCATGACATGGATTACATGCTCTATTGATTTCAGTTTTATATTGTTGTTTAAATTTTTTGTTTTAAAGTTTTTGGTTACATTTGGGTCGCAGAAGGTTTCTGGCAGGAAACATGTATTTCCAAAGTTGAATAAACGAAGGTAAAATGTTAGCACTTGCACAATATGTCAATGAAACGTTGGCAAATCTTAATTGTGAGCAAAAACGAGATCTGGCGATTTTTTCCCCCTCTGTGCAACTTTTTGGTTCCAGTGTTACTTCCAGGTATAAACATTTCTGGTTTCACCACAGATGCATATACTGAGAGGAACATCCTGCTCAAAGAGTTTTCAGTTTATGTTGATGTATAATATAATGATGATATAATGACCTTATGGTCTTTTTTCTCATCAAAGTGTCTATCCTGTAAATTTCAGTTTTATTTTTTGTATCTAAGTTTGTATGTGTGGAGAGCTTGGTGACAGCTGTGGTGGACATGTACCCAGACACCTTCCGGAGAGGCTATCGCAGAGAACTACTGATCCTAGGCATGTCTATAGTTTCGTTTTTCATAGGACTCATCATGTGTATGGAGGTAAGATAGCTATAGCTTGTCAGTTAAATGTCCCATAAGTTAAATGCCTGTATAATATTTACCCCCACCTGCCCATCCATCCATCCATCCATCCATCCATCCATCCATCCATCCATCCCTTACATGAAATCCAATCAGATACACTGTAGATAATAGAAACCTTTTCCTGTTATTTTAATTGTTTTTAATTGTGCCCTGATCTCTTTTATTGATAACCCTTACACACCATTAGATAACCATTACAAACCTATACATATGGACATTTGACAGCAGTAATTTAGACCTGAAGATCTGTTTCAAAAACCTCTTTCAGCCACTAAAAGCATTTCACATTTCTGTCTGCACTGAACTCCATCCATCTCCACTATGAATGTACAGTACCATTCTTTAGTGTTCCATAATGGAGATGGCACAGGGGATGAAACTTGATAAAATATGGAAGTATAGCACTTTCTCTCTCAGTCTTTTGTCTTAGAGCTTTCAGTTGATTGACCTCTGTTTTTACTGCCTATTCCTTCCTATTACCACTATGTATAAGTTTGATCACTTTTTAATCAACTTCCACCTATAATGGGACTCAAGAAGCTTTATTCAAAAGCTGACAAAAAAGTATGTTGAATAAAATGTCTCAGAGTAGGATTAAACACAGTTTAAATGCTCTTCTGGGAGTGTGGTGCAATACTAAGATATTTTGAGACGATTCTTAGCTTAGCTTTACTAGCACAGTAAAGCTGTGATGTAACCTTCTGTAAGATTCATGTGAGATTTTATTTATGACGCTTTTAGTGGAAGAGCTGATAACTTGTCTTGAGTGCAGGGGAAGGTAAAATGCAAGACTACCTTTTGAGATGAAATGTGAAGATGTGAGAGAAATACAAACTAAGAAGAGCTGTAAGGCAGGATGAAAAGAAAAAGATTAATGGATGTAGTGAAGAATTGTTGATATATATAAAATGTTCAAGGTGAAAGTCTAGACCTCAATCACATCTAAATCATTTAATTTAAATCCACTGTGCTAGTCTACAGAGGCATAATTACAAAAAACGTGTCACTGTTCAAAAACATAAATATCAAATTTATGTCCTTATTTTTATTGACCAAAAACTTAATGTATCAGTGGCAAAAAATATATAAAAGATTTTGTTTAGTAAAAGAAATAACATAAAACCAGGCAGGAAATAATAATTCATTAGTTTTAATGTTTTATTTTTAGTGTTACATAATGGTCGGTGGTGTATTACCTTATATCTTACCCCTGACAAATACTCCAATGCATTGTAATGTAAAAATAAACCCAACCTAAAACAAAAAGAACAAAACAATGAAACTAATATGATCTTAACAGCAATTAAACATGTTTAAGCAGTTATGGCTAAATTGAAACCAACAAACACATTTTGGCAACTAAAATGAACCTGAACACAACTATGGTGACCAATGAAGCCCAGTGGTCATCTTTAAAGCTTTTTAGCACAAATTCACAAACAATTGACTCAGTGCAAGTTTGGCCATCAGAGCATGAACGGGAGGCTCCATGCAGTCATCCCTGACACACTATACTACAATGCACCAAATATACTGTAAATGCATCCTTCAGTCAGACTCAAACCAGATTTGAAAAAAAGCATTATAGCTGGTGTCTGTCAGTGGCTCTAATATAAAATATTTATTGTTGTGTAGAATTATTTAATTTTGGGACAAATCCTTATGAAAATACCAGTGTGGGATGTTTGCAAGTTTATTTTGTTTGCTACTGAGGTCTTGCCATTAACCATAATCATGCACTCATCGTTAACTTTATACTTGATTTTGTTCAACTGAGTCTGACATGTAGGGGCTTTGACAGGAAACTGACACTTGTCTTGTCTTGTCAGGGAGGGATGTACGTCTTCCAGCTGTTTGATGCGTATGCTGCCAGCGGGATGTGTCTGCTGTTCGTAGCCATATTTGAGTCCATATGCATCGGCTGGGTGTATGGTAAGTCAAGAGTTTTGACCTATACACCTTGAAATATCAAAGCAGTGTTTTCAGTTTTTCACTTCACTTCCCCCTCTTGTCGCTTGAGATTACAGTCATTTGTCTTTTGTCAGCTGGGCAATTGCCACAGATTGCAGCACTGCAAAAGCCATCATGTTTTTAACACTCTGAAATAATATTTCTTCTCTGCCCTCTGCTGGAGATTGGTCTCAAACACATGCAGCATTCTCTTAATTTTGCACCAATCGTTTTACTGATGCATAATAATAAAAGTAATCCTAAAGCAGTGGCTTTCTGTGCTTTTTTAAATAAAACATAAGGTTGTTTTCTGTCTACTTGACTCAAATATTATGCATACATGTATATTTGATAAAATATACATAAGCAATATACATGTTTTTCCCCCTGCGTTTAGATGTCAATACAATTATGTTACTGTAAGTCTAATTTAAACTGACAAACTGACAACAACTTACAAAGACAGATCTATTATAAGCACAATAAATCAGATATGAAGCAAAACAAATTGATCTCGGCTTTCTTGATAGAAAGTTTCAGACTAGATTTCGTCCACCTTGTTAAGAGAGTCACAAACTGTCTTTAAAGATTAACCACATCATTATTTTTATGAAACACACAGAAACTGTCACTGAATCATACTTTTTTTTCAGGTAGTGACAGATTCTACCTTAATATTGAAGACATGATTGGGTACAAACCAGTCTTCTTCATCAAATGGTGCTGGATGATCCTGACCCCGGGCATCTGTGCTGTGAGTGGCATAATTTCAAGAGCTGTAGTAGCACAAACAGCGTATCATGTTAAAAAAAATTATAAATTAAAAAAAAACGAAAAACAAAATTCTGAAGATACATATGGATGGCTCTGGAGTTTTATACTGAATCAACATGGATCATCATATATTTTTATCACATGTGCAAATAATGAGTTCGTATTGTGTAGCTGCCGTGCTGTGTCACCCGGAAATGTTGATTTTCATATTCTTAAACTCCTAACTTTGAATAATACATTTGCACAGCAATCCACAAAGATACAGTACTGCAACTTTAATTTATTTATTAAAGCCGTTTCTTTATGTCATATTCTAAATTGAAACATTTGCAAACTGAATTTTGTTTTTGCCACAGGGAATTTTCTTGTTTTTCTTGATTAAATACAAACCACTGAAGTACAACAATGTTTACGTCTACCCTGACTGGGGCTATGGTATTGGCTGGTTCATGGCCATGTCCTCAATGGTCTGCATCCCTCTGGGTATTATCTGGATGATTTGGAAGACTCCTGGCACCTTCTCTGAGGTAAAACATGCATATGGTACACATGCAAATGGAAATACTGAAATCAAATTTACCAGCCTCATATAGAGCTAATCTTGCAGCAGAGAGATATGAAAGTCATAAGATACCGTATATATAATACTTACTGATAATAATAATAATAATAATACTGATTTCTATATATAATTATTATAGAAATCATACAAATATGTGTATCAAAGATAAGAAAGCTATACACAGGTTAGAGCATGTATGATGATCCTGTTCAAAAGTTTATGCTTCTTCAACAAGTCATGATTCTTTACTTGAGGTCTCATGGAGGCAAAATAAAGAGAGACAAACATAAGACAGTTAGGTTGTTTCCTACTAGAATAGTGAAACTTCACCAAACTGAAGGATCATCTACCCAAATCTCTTACAAATAGCTTACAAATATTACACTCATTTGAATATATAAAATGATTTTAACAGTTTTAAACGTACAGTATTGCATTTAGGGCCAAGTGGTGCTGATGCTGTGTTACTGTGTCACCTTCCAGAGATTGAAATATATTCTCTTATCTTTCCTCTTTGTGTCTTTGGCTCTGTGCAGAGAATAAAGAAGCTAACCACCCCCAGCCCAGACCTGAAAATGAGAGGGAAACTTGCTGCCACGAGTCCTTACGCTGCCAACGATGCAAAACTTAAGGCCGATGGGAAAATATCCACCATCTCAGAGAAGGAAACGCATTTTTAACTGACCGCTTGACTGACCAACCAAGCTGCCTGTTGTCTATATAAAATGTCCATGAAACAAAAACAGCATTATCAGCCACTACTCAAAACAGGAAATGAAACAAATGACTCAGAGTGTTATTTTTGTTTTGTAAAAAAAAATGTAAGAAAAAAGGAAAAGCTATCGTGTTATTATGTAGTCGGTTTTGCACAAACTTTAAATAACACGTTTGATGTTCTTAATTAACATTGTGATGAAAGCAGCTTTTTTCTTAACCAATAATATTTTAAAATCAGTTTAATGACATTATATGGATACAACCTGTCCTGGTACCTTGTCAATAATGATCACGATAGTGTCTGTGCCTTTAGAACGATACCCGTGTGTTGTGTTGTACAAGGCTTTCACTGTACATTTATTGGCAAAGTGCTGTGCCACCCTATTAGGTACTAGGTACCCAAATGTGACTTTTTAAGATGTAGCAGTTTGGGGACCATATTAAGTAGTTTTGCTTGTTAAGAAAGAATATTTCAGTGGTGTCTATGTACTGAGGCCGTAGGGGGGCATCAGTTACCCTTCCTTGTAAAACTACACATCAAGAGTTTTGCCACAGAAATCTCACATGTTATCAGTGACAGCTGTGACTTTGAGGCCTGCACACCATTTCTGATCGTCGAGCTGTTCTTATTTACTTGAATTTATTGTTGTTGCAAAAAAAGACTAGCGAAAACTCTGCTTATTGGAATAATGTGAAGGAATTATTAGGTTATTGATTATCATGTTAGCACAAATCAAGTCATTTAGGGTTTTGCAGATTTCTGTGGTAAAACTAAATATCCCTGATTAGATTCAAAAACAATAAACCAATATAAAATATGCCTGGGTTTAAACATTAAAATCACCATTGGTTATAGTTTCATTTTCTAGCGTGAGCTACAGATCTGCACCAGGCCACAAATAGATGTGTGTTTATGTGACTCGCAGGCTGAGTCTAAAAACACACCTCTCTCTCTCTCCTCTAGCCGCCCTCCTATAAGTCACGGATATCTGTCATTTCACAGTAATTATACTGAGCATAACACAGAGTGACAGATAGATGTGCTTCCAACCCTGCATTTTTATTTCCCGCTCTGCCTGTAGAGGCCCATCAGATGAGCATTTCAAACCTCATCTGTCTTCTATTCTGATTCTTTTTATTCTTCCCTCTTGTCAGTTTTCTTGTGTTTTGTTGCTTTCACCTCTTCTGACTCTTTTTCTGCTTGTCCACTTCTTTCCCATTTTTTTTTACTTCTTTAGCTCTTCATCGCATGACGTTCTTGAAACTGTGATGCTTTTTATGTCATCTCACTTTCATGCTTTGGCAATGCTCTTCCTATCGCTGTATTTTTTTGGAAACACTTCTTCTGACACAAACCTCATTAAGAAATATACAGCTTTTTAATTTTGCTGTCTGAGCCACTGCAGGTGTGAAAGCACAATCTGACCCCTGTCATCGATGCAAATGCGTTCGGGGTCAATGAGCTGGTCTCATTATTCAGACCAATTTCTGTCCAGTACAAGATCATCCTGTCAGCACTCAAATGACTACAAGTAATCTTTCTACCCTTCCTTACTTTGTCCAACTCTTTCACTTCCCTTTTTTTCTTTCCTGTGTCCTTGTTTCCTGATGAAAATGCAATGAGAGGAGAGCATCTGAGGGAATGAAAAATTCTCTTATAGTTTTTTCAGGAGGAGGCAAAGAAAGCAGGGGAAGAAATAAGAATTTGATGAGCTGAGGAAGTGTGAGACAGAGTACGTTACGAGGGAAATTGGGGAAGTGTGTAGTGACTGAAGCTCCTCCTGTCTAAGCTGTGAAGTCCTTTTAAAGATGTGATTGGTCCCTCCGGTGTGGTTGCGTTCTAAAATGTCCACCTCCTCACTGATATTGTGCAAATTAATAGTTATGTGCATCAGAAAAGATAGCCTGCTGTTTAACACTGATCACTTTAATTGTATATTTTTTACATCTATTTCTAAAAAAAATTGTGGTCTATTTCCTGAGATGAAAGAATTGATGTAATATTAAAGAATGTGTCCTTTGTTTTGACTTTTGAAATGTTCAAAAGGTCTTGTTATAGAAATATAATGAAAGGTGTTTTACTGTTCTGTACTGTTCTACAAACATTTTGGTATTCACAGGACACACAAACTGTCTGCTTACTCATTTTTAAGAATAAATATTATGACGGAAAGCGAAACACAGAGTTTGGTCTTTATCTAATATCATCTCACTAAACAAAGAACTTCCTTCTGACATTTTCTTAAAGTCATGCAAATGGATTTCACTGCCTCTGTCTGTGATGAATAGTTTATAAATGAAATGATAGGATCTGATAAGATGACATTTTCCAAAATCGAAAAAAGTGACAGGATCACTGCGTGCCCCTCACTCTCCAGTAGCTTTGTTCCACTTGGTACTGTGATTACTTCTATGTGTCATTTCATAAAATCCCCAGTATAGCTTCGTCTTCCTGAGATCTAATCATATAATCGTTAATTCCTTCCCTTTTAACAAGAAAAAACTCAGAACGTGGCTCAAAGTGAATCGTTTTCTGACCAGTGTTTGAAGAGAGGAAAGATGAGTACTGTGGATGAACCCAGAGAGACCGACTACTGATGAGATCACACCAGCCATAATTCCAGTGTGTTATCAAAACACACACATTTGTGGAAAACAATTGTGAATTCAATACTTGCCCTATCATGCTACTCCACAGCATGACTGCTTTTGTTAACAAAAAGTACCTCATCACTATACCTTGTATAAAGCTTATATGTTTAGCATGTTTAATATAGTACTTTTTAATATTTATGTGTAAATGAGCGTATGCTGCTTTTTCATTTGCATCTGAATGCGTAACGGCTTTGCAATTCTGTTATTCATTGTATAATGCAATTGCAGATGCTGGGATTATTCTCCGTCTGCATGACACAACTGGGGCTAAACTTTAGCTGTTAGACAGACGGTCTCACAATAGACTCTCGAATACCATAGTACTGAGAGCAGTGCATGGTCAGGTCAATGACTGCAAGGTCATAATGACTGTAGCACATGTATGTCTAAATGTTTGTTCCTGAATTTCTCCTAGATGGCTGGTTCAATCTTGATGAAAATGAAGCCTATAAACTATTTAGGGGATCTAGATTCATAACATCTACTGTGATTTAGGCAAATATTTACTTTAAATAAAAAAGTGCCTTTTCTTTTCTACTTTATTTGCTTTTAGAAACTGTGGAATTATGGCTGGTTTACCCTGTAAAGTTGGATTTTTAACACCGTTCAAAATAATATTCAGTATTCATTTAGAAGTCATTAAGCTATTTAAGTGTATTTAAAGTGTATATATGTGTTTATAGGAAGATAATTTTTAAAGATCTATATAACAGTAGACATAAATATGAGCCATACCATGTACAGGATGGACATTTTGTCTTTTTTTATAAGTTATATGTTACTATTGCATTTGCAATAGTTCAGAATTGTTAGTAAATCAATATGTTTTCTTTAAAAGTCACAGCTGTAACTTTACTAAGTTTGCCAGGCGTGTCTATGTGTCTGCCTTTGACAATGGACAATAACATCCACAAGCTCATTCACTGTTATTATAAAAATAATAGCCACAGATTTAACATATAATTGTGTATAAAGAGCCATACACTGATGGCCATAGCTACTTAGTCTGTAACAGTAATCGTTAAGAGCAATGTGGCTGTGAGTACATTATAAAAAAAAACATGCAAAGGTAAAGGACATGAGCGACAAGCAAATGCATCCCATTAAACAAAACTGAGATACATATTTATAGAAATATTTATAGAAATAGGATGATGAGAAATGAGGAAGCATAAGCCAGTGCATGGGAGAGTCAGTAGGAGAAAGGAGAGTAAAGCATTCTTCATTCTCGTGGTGAAGGAATAGCAGATTAGTTGACTCACACAGTTTTCTGGGGCAGTGCTTCGGGACAAAGCCGAGATAGAAACACAACACACGGAGGCCAAAAGTCAGCCGTGCACAAAGATCACAGCAACCTACATTTCTATCCAGATCTTTTGATAGTGAGCAGGATGGGAAAATAAGTGGGCAAGAGCATTTTGTGTAAACACACACACAAGTAACCAATTATCCTTTCATTCATTGCTCTCCTAGTAGTCATATTATTTATAAGACCTGATCATTGTCTGTTGGGAAACAATGATCCTTTTATGTACATTTACTAAAATATGTCATGCTTATTTGCAGTATTGAAACTACTGAATGTCACATAAGTCTATCATACGGTGCCATTTCCACCAAGTCTGACAACATTCTGAATTAATGTTTTCAGTGTTTATCTGCGTTTTGTTTGTGGCTTTGATGTAAATTATATCTTTCTCTGCTGATAAGCACCTCGAGGCAAGACGCAGAAGCATCCAAATGACTGTGATGTGGATGATGACAAAGGCAGGGAAAAATGGAGATAGGCAGAAGCATACGGACAGGCAAATAATGGATAAAAAGCAATAATAGGGCAGGCAAAAGGCCAAAAAGAGCCCAAAACCAGATACCATAAGTCAGTAATGAAAGCCCACGTGCAGTGGTTGATAGCTCAGCCACCTGGAAGGAAGAGATTTTTTTTCCTACAAAAACATCATTAAAGAATAGCCTAAGCCATATGACAGTTTATAAAACACCCACTTTACTTTTTGCAACCTTAGGTCACCCACAGGTCATGCGGTCGCCTTAGATTTTACACTAAATTTAATCTGTTTTTGTTCGCTCTTGAGTCCATCCTGTTGTGACATGAGGCTGGAGTCATTCCTTTACTTTCAGCAGGGGGCAGCAAATTCCAAAATACCATGACTGAAGAAGGTTGTGCCCCATGAAAATGAAAGTGAAAATGTGTGTTTTTGTGCTAATGCTTCTGCAGCCGACTACATGTTATGATTGACTTTGTGTGCATGCTTCTAAACATGCGCAATATACTCTCTTCTCAGAAATACATGCATGTGTGCATCTCTTTGCCATTATAGCCAATGTTGCACTTTATAACCTCACCATGCCTTATATGGCATCATGTAATAACAGGCATATTTCATTCTTGCACCTTCTCTCTCTCAGAAAAGCAGATAAAATACTTTTCAGCTCAACAACACTGAGGACATGCCTCTGCACATCTGTATTTTAAATGTGTGCATGCATGTGAGACATTTTCTGCATGCACCTGAGAGTTTGAATCATGACTTCTTGGGGTTTCACATACACAAAGCAAGCGAGCGTGAGTGTGCTAGATGGAAAGTGGGTAACCAGCAGAGGGATGAGCATGCTGAAAAAGTCAAGAAGCAAGAGATGGAGAGATGGATCACGTAGGGAAATAGAGATGGGAGGATCACGAAAGAGAGTAATCTACTGCGTAATAAAAAAATATGACACGGTAAATATGGTTTCTGTACTTGGTGAGGTGTGAGGGTAGAGAGGCTGGACAGAAAACTCTGAGGTCAGAAAAGGTTACATTGTTCATCTTGCTCTGTATTATAGAGCCACACACTGCTCCATATACCAACTGATGACAATATTTGTTTCCATTGTTGTGGGTTTCACACACAAAGCAAAGGAGCTGACCATTTCTGAAGAATGTATTCTGTAAATAAGCTAATAAACATCGACTTATGTCATTTATTCTGTATTAAAACAAACACACAAACGACATACTGAAAATAATAATGGATTGCATTTATAAAGCGCTTTTCGAGACCCTCAAAGCACTTTACAATTCCACTATTCATTCCCTCTCATATTCACACACTGGTGGAGTCAAGCTACAGTTGTAACCACAGCTGCCCTGGGGCAGACTGACAGAAGCGAGGCTGCCATATCGCGCCATCGGCCCCTCTGGCCATCACCAGTAGGCGGTAGGTGAAGTGTCTTGCCCAAGGACACAACGACCGAGCCGGGCTCGAACCGGCAACCTTCCGATTACAAGACGAACTGCAAACTCTTGAGCCGCGAACGCCCGATAATAAGTTATTAATGAATCAAAGAAAGCATTTCTTTATATGTATTTGTTTGTTTTATCTCATTGTGTGTCAGGTTTCCTTCACTTGCTAGACAGTCGATGTCATCGATTTCATGGGTGATGATCAAATCATTCAAATAGTCAGTCAGTCAATATATCACTATACATTTGGACCAGGTCACTAAAGAATTAGAACTATGTCAATTTCTGTGCCAGAAAACCATAAACACTACTACATGTTCAAATACACAGAAATACACTCAACCTACTTGTGAACTTTGAAATGCTCTGAAATAATGAAATGAATTTAAGTTAAATTGTGCGTTGATTTCTACTGTAGTGCATTTATTCCTTCTCTGGGTGATCTATTAATTTCTACTCAGAGTCAGGGAAAGGCTATTGCACCGGAATTGGGAGTTTGACCCATATGCCAACATTTATTCCGTATACCATTATTTGTGTCAGGAGTTAAGTGTGTACTGTGTAGTTAAGAGGATGAGGGGACTGAGAAAGAGAGAGACATGGAGAAATAAATTGCATGGGTAAGGAATTCAATGAGATCTGCCTTGGCACCTTCTTTGAGTTGTCATGGGTCAAAGGAGAAGATGTCTGAAGATGCTCCAAGCATCTTTCTTTCTCGGTCCCACCATCCCTTTCCTCTTCAGTAAGCAGCAAACAGAGTGTAGCCTAAAATTCTCAGCATTATCATCTTTGATGCAATAGTGTTTATTATCCAAGGGGGTGATCCATTTGCAAGGATTGGCAGTACCCCATTTTTAGCTATTATTTATTTTAGATAGATTTTCATGCTATTAGCTAAACTGTGGAAAACACCCAGCAATAATCTCTAATCAGCTGTTTTGTCACAATCATTATTTTACAGTCTGATATGAATGACTTTTACAACAGCTGAGCTGTGATCCTACCTGTGTGCAGCTAACAAGGATGAACAACCGTGAAATGAGCAAGTGGCTGCTGTAAAAGGTCAAACTCTGTGATGTGTGAATAAAAGGAAGGATCAGAGACTGGTCTAAAGCTTGGGGAAAAGTGTTGTTTTTCACGCCTGCTTGACATCTACATACAGTAAATTAAATTTTATTTGCCACTGAAAGCTTTTCATAGTCCATCTACAAATTTGTTTCATGTGAGGGGGATCTCCTTGCTATATTTTGTTTTTGTTTTTCATGTTTTACTTTGTAAGCCACTAAAAATACTATATAAAAGCAGTATTATGTGGCAAAAGTGCAAATGCACATGTGAATGTGAACTAAATCATTTGTGTCTGCTTAGTAGACTCAATGAGTGGTGTATGCCCATTGGGTAAGCACTGGTTTATGCAGTAATAGCTTTTGGCAGCTGTGTAATTTGTGTTTATTTGTCTCTGACCTTGGAAAATTCTTTTTTGCAGTGCAGGTGTCATTGGTAAAATCCACACATACGCACAGAGAAAACAATGAGAAATAAGCGCTGTTTGTACACAGCTACACCATTTCACACACCAAACATATAATCCACACATGCATATTCCCCAGTACACAGGTTACACATACATGTACAATGTGATGATAACTCATCATTCAGGGACCATTCTTTGACATTGTTTCCAATTTCACTTCAAGTAGTTGTCTGGTTGTCTCACTAGTTAGGTGGGGGCACCAGCTCTGTGTTATATTGAAATATTAGATAATGATGACTTCCTAATGAAAGTGAGTGAAATAGAGTCGTCGTGACATGTGATGTCACATGTCCGAGAGTAGTTTCTGAGTAATCATGAACCAAAATTAATAATACTTTAATTGGCATTTGTTACTTAGTCAGTGGTTAAATTATGTGCCCAAAATTAAGTGAAATTGCCTTTCAATGATCTTTATTGTATTACTTTTAAAGAAGCTGGCCTTTTAATGCTGGTGTTGTCAATTTCAAAATATAGGCTGACATTTCAGCATTTTGATAATCCATGCAGATGTATTTAATGATGTCCATGTATCACTTTGTCTTTTTAGATTCCATTATTAAGCATTATGCAAATAATAAAATGTAGATGTATCTGCAGCATTTAAGTAGCATACACATAATGGATGAAATATTATAACTAGCAATATATATAACACATGAAACAATATGCAAATGATGTAACAAGAACATAACATCACATTCACAGGGAAATTATTAAATAAATGTAATATATATGATGAAGAAATGGGAGTGAGACAAAACATTTTTTTATAAATCCAATTTATTGAAAACAGCGCTTAAACTGAAACAGGCTGTTTTATAGCTTTTTTTTTTTTTGTTGCTTTTTTGCCTGTCCCGTTTGGCTCTTTTGCCATCAGAATTGTTGTCTAAAGGCAAAGAAAGATGCCCAACGGATTTACTTTACCAAATTGACCATCCCAGCCTTGTCATAATGGTCCATTTGATTCACCTTTTATTGTTTATTTTATTTTCACTTACTGAACATGGGACAGACTTGACTGGGGGAAAGAAGGGGAGAAAGAAAGAGGGAAAGAGAAACAGCTGAGAAGAGGGACGGGGGAGAAGGGCAAAAACCAAAAACCAACAGAACGGGCTCACTCAGCAGCCGCGGAGCAGAAGCCAGGGGGAGTTGCAGTGACGCGCCCGTGAGCGCCGCCGGCAGCCAGCCGTGCCTGAGTGACCGAGCCCCAGGCCGAGAGGCCGGGGGCACCCCACCTCCGAAGTGGCCCGAGCGAGCCCCAGGCTCCAGGCCCCGATAAGCGGCCGCCAAGGAGTGAGCCGGTGTGTACCTGGACGCCCATCCCCGGACACAAAGAACCACCAACGCACCGACGTCTGAGGGAGTCCGCCACTGGCAGGGGAAGTGGTGGTAGGGGGAGATAGGCCTCCAAACCTTGGAGGGCCTGAGATGTCCCCAGAGAGGTGGCGCCTGACACCCAACCTGACATATAGACACAGAAATACAGGCACACACAGATACAAACATCCATTCCCACCCTCATGCTCTCATATACACTTACTCCACACTCAACCAGCGTGGAGACAGACATAAAGAGACGCTGTACACACGATCACACTCCCCAAGCGTACTCTAAGCCCCGGGTCTAGGTACCCTTGCCCCTGGAGGGGGGGGAACTGCACCCAGACCCAGGTGGTGTTACCCTTTTCCCTGCGGTGGGGGGAGGCAGACCGCCCCGACTCCGCAGCAGCAGGGAGGCCCCACACTCCAGACCGCAGTCGGACGGCCAACTCCTCCTCCTAGCCCCCCCGCTCCAGCAGGTCGCAGAGAATGGGGGTGAGAGAAGACTCCAAACCTCCCTCCACCCGCTCATTGTAGTGTTGATGCATGTGTGTTCTAAGGTGCATTTAAAACCCAGGAGGGCATGGAGCTACCTGCCAGAGAGCAGCAGGTAAGCGCATGGTCCCTCCTGCTGGCCCTCAATGTCTACGTGTATTTAACATTGAGAGGTGGGCAACGACGCCAGGGGTGGGGTGTACACCCTGATGGTACTTTGGATTCCGTGTATCGTGCCCACCCCCAAGATCCTATATGTATGTGTAATGAGAGTGTGAGTAATGTGAATGTCTAAGTTGTGGGATAAAATTGAGGCAGGGGCAGCCAGAAGGGGACAGGGGGGGGTGGCCTCCTCTGCACCCTGGTGACATACCCCTACTCCAAGGTCCTGCATGTGTGGGTGGTTGTGATGGAGCGGGAAGAGGGAGGCAGCTGGAGATGGGGAGGGAAGGAAGGGAGGGGCAAGTGACCCCTCCCTGGGGCCAGCTCCCCCGCTGACCCCAGTAGGCACCCCCATACTCCGCGACCCACCAGGGAAAGGGGGCCCAGGCCCATCCAGACCGGGGCCCAGCGCAGCAGCGCCTCCCGGCCCCACAGAGCCCAGGACAGTCCACCCAACCCCACCACAGAGAAAACTGCACCCACCCCACCATCCACTCTTCTTCCAGACTACATAAGACAATAAACACCCAGGCTGAGATCTTCCTCCACCTCTCCTGTATCTCCCCCTCCTGTAGAGAGAGCCCCTGAGGAGAGGAAAGCTCCTGCAAGATTGACAATCTCCCCCACCAGTTGAAGAGCCCCCCAGGTGGCTCGATGCACCGGCGGCACCCTGCTCCAGGGCTGGGCCCCCATGCACCCACCCGCCCACAACCCCGGCAACACACCAACCAGGACCCAAGCCCCCGAGGCCCGGCCCGGGCCCCAGCCCAGAGACGGAGCACCCCCAGAACCTCACGCCCATCCCGGACCCACCCAGGGGCAGCCAGGCTACCAGGTCAGTAACCCACGTCCGTCAGCACAGACCCTCCCCTAGTCCCGCTGCACGCAGCCGCGAGGAAACAGTCACCTGAGAGCCAACAGAGCCCCTAACCGGACATGACCGCTACCCCGGGTTGAGCCCCCCAAGGAAGATGCCTCCGGGGAACCCCCCGACGCCCTAAGCCTGTCCCTACCCCCACACCAATCACAACAGTGAAGGCGGGACCAAACTATGACCCCCCCACCCCCACTAGGTGATGGAGCTGATCAAAGGAGCCCAGAGCAATTGATCTGATGTGGTGGCAGAGGCTGTATCAAGACTAATGTAATCTAATAGATAATTTCTATATTGGTTAGAATTAAGATTATTTTTATTTTTCCAGTTCATGAGGACTGTTTTCTTGGCTATGCATAGGGCAGTGAAAACCATATGGGCGATATTCTTTTCTGAAGTGACATTATCTAAGCTGCCCAACAAACACACTAAGGGGGAAGTTGGAATGTTACATTTCAGACACATGTTGAAGATTTACTTGGAACCTTGTTAAGATCCAACCATGCAAAATATGATTGTTTGCCATTTTTCAAGTGGTCTTAAACATTTGATTAGGACTGTATATATACATTCATATGTTACAATCATTCTAGTAATGATTCACTGTGTGACATACTTTGATTCTAATAACTGTGTGTAACTACAGTGGTGTATAATTCTTACACCACTGTAGAGAACTGTCTAGTTTTGCTGCTCCTTCATTTCCCTCATGACACTTTTTTGTCACAGATCAAAACAATCAATTCTGTCTTGCTTGTTTTACCACCTGTCAGTGTTTAAATGACATCTATGTGGGTGTCACATGTGATCAATGGTGACAAAAGAAAGCTATTACGTTCCCAAAAGTAAAAAAGGTACATCTGTGTTGATGTACCGTAAACACAATTGCACTTATACATTCACAGTGTCACACCTGTATGTGTATCAAATGTATATGCAATGTTTTACTTGGTGCACACAACATGCATATCTACACAATCCATGCACCACATTCACTATTCTGACTAACTTCTACTATAAGCTGAGGTGAGTGAGTCCTAGGCTTTCCCTGCACTGATTTTCTGTATGCAATGATGTCTTAACAGGAAAAGGATTAAAATCAGAAGTTTTGTATTCTATGATCATTTGTTATTTTTCCATCAAGGTGCATATGGTAACAATTAGAAATCAAGCATAGCACATAATTATTATTACATCATTAGTTAATATTTAAACAACAATTATTACACAGATCATGCATTTATACTAATAAAAAACAGATAAAGATATAGTTGGGTCTTTTATGATGTTTGTGTTGACTGCTGCATATTTGTTTTATTATTTTTATGTTTATTGTTTCCTACCTATCTGAACAAATGAATGTTACAAAAGCCATTTTAAGAAAATGCAGTCTAATAAAGCTGAACTGCATTCTGCACAAACATTGCTCTTTAATGAGTCTAAAAAGATTTACAGCTGCAACATATCACAATAATATACATTTTAAAAGACAAGTTTGCAGATGAAGGACGTGGACTGAATTTAAGGCAGGCATATAACATTTATATCACGAGCCTGATAGAAGTACGACCCAGCCGATGGCCTCTTATCGTCTGTCTCTTATCTTCTTAGGAGCTCTGAAACCTCTTAGATGGTTGAAAAACATCAAGCTTGTGATTTAATCCTGAATAATATTTGAATAATATCAGTAATATCGGGCACACTAAGAGACTGTTTGAATTTGCTATTCTGAATTGCATTGAGATAAAATAATAACTTTATATATGCGTACATGCATACCTTTCTTTACAACTGTAACATTTCCCAATGACATTTTAAATATGGTGAAACCTCTTCAGTCAACTCCTTACTCCTGAATTGCTTTTTTATTGTGATGCTCCTCCCTCCAGTCCCCACGAGGAACACAAAGAAGCTTAAAGCATAAAGTCTTCACTCCCAAATGTTAATGCTTTCTACTTGGTTATGTTAGTCTATACCACCAAGTGAAATGTTTAAACATACCAAGCAAGCAGTAAATCACATGTAAAAACACTACCAGCACAATCAGTTATCTATATCTGTCATTTATCATAATAATATTATTATTACAGCGGCATAACATTAATTTGTACATCATCTTCATGACAGTGAAGTTGTGATTTTCTTTTCAGGCGCAGCATATGCAAAGAAGTAGTGCAACTTGACCAGTTTCTTCACCTGAGAACCAGAACGTTCCTATTTTGAACCTTGTGGTCAGATAACCCGAAGCTTAGATCTATGGAGGCCAGCATCAGCGGGATTAGAGCAGCGTAAAGCTCAGCCCCGAGGTGAATTCTTAACTTTTTGAAATTGTATGAGCCACTGACCAATAGCCACCTCTCAAGCTTATTTTGTGTTTTATCTAACTGCACCTTGACAGCTATAATAGAAAAACACATCCACAGCTTTTACATCAAACACCAACAGACAGCAAATGCGCAGTTTCATTATTTGCATCTGCACTATATTTGTTTGACCGCGGCAGTGCGTGGTATGTTTGAGACCAAGAGCTGTTACTCTCCTTTTTCACACTTTTCTCTTACTATAACTCTGGTACAAGTTAATCTTGGTTTCATCTGTCCAAATATTTTTTTCCAGATATCGTTTAGATGCTTTTTGACCTTCTTGTTCGTGTGCTTGAGTATAACCAGTGGTTTGCACCTTGTCTTCTGTGGACTTTCAGGCCTTTAGTTGTTGCTGAGCTGTTTATTTAGATTTATCAACCTAATGAAAAAGCTGTAACTCATAAATTCTGTACTTTATATCTATTTCAGATATTATGTCTGCTTCATATGTCACGAATAATAAAGGAATTTAGCACAAAGCTTTTGTAAAACACATCTAATTACATCTAAAAGTCTGCACTCCAATCGCATCTTAATTGTTTGAATATGCTGAGTACTGAAGAGGATATTCACCAACACATGTCCAGTGCCCTAAACACTTTTTGTTGTTCTGTTTAATAAACTTTAATTAAGTCACACTGATGCTGGTAGCAACACACACACACATATACACGCACACACACAAAGAAAACGTGTTGGGTTTGTCATTTCTTGTCTCTTAGAATCATTTAAGCTCTGGGGCCTTTGTAGAGGACACAGCTGTCATCAAAAGGATTGACTCTGTATTTGGCCAGGTGATGATGATGGTTGAGGAGGAGGAGGAGGAGGAGGAGGAGGAGGAGGAGGAGAAGAAGAGAACTAGAGAGCTAGACAGATGATGAGAAAGATGGAGCGAGAGATATGTCATAAAGATGTCTGTCCAAAAACACTGCTGGCGATACTAAAATGAGACTCCCCATCATGGTTGTGACCTCTTGTCCCTGCTGTACCAGAAGCCATAAAATTAGATTGTTAAGGCTTCTTTTGGAACTCTTATGGCCAATTCTAATTCTTACTCTTATCTGTTGCTACAGATAGATTTTAATGAGACGTTGAGTATTAAGTTCATACCACAGAGAGAGAGTGAACATCACAGGGAGGATAGACAAAATGTTACAGGAAAAACATAATAAACCATAAAATGTGATATAGTACCACTAAGTGTTTTGACCATGTTCTCACATAAAATGGTGCTTAATGTTTATTTTGAATGTCCATTTTTGATTTGTATGTTAGTGTTAATACCCACAGGAAACCTCCAAAATCAGAATTCTTAATAATGACTAACCTAATGACTATAGGCCTTACTCAACCCAGTCAAGATGGGTTGGTAACCATAATTCCCACATTTGACTTTTGTCCTTTTGGATAATAAATGTCGTCATGTTTTCCTATAATACATGTGTGAGACATATTTTGATTTCCCAAGTTATTGCCAATAATGTGCTTAGATTCTAGTAACCTTGATGGTTAATGGGCAAATTGCAAAGGAGTAAATCATTAATCTTAAGTTGCAGTTAGGATTCATGTGGCAGGCACCTTCTGTAATTTTAAGATTAGACTTACAACTTTCCATTTTGATAAGTTTACAGTTAGGGCTCGATCAGGTGACCTTGAAGCATCTCTTAGTCATACCACACTTGGTTCAGGCTGCTGAAGCTCTTCCAATGATGAACTGAACATTTTTCTCCCACTCCCCATGGGCTTATACAACACCTGTCCTCCCATAGTTGTGTTTTGCCCTGTCTTCCTATGCTTTCCTCTATTTTTATATTGCTCTTTCCCCTCATTGCCCAAACAGTCTGGACACATGGCTGCACCTTCATGAGCCTGTTTCTGCAAAAGGTTGTTAAAAAGGAGTCTTTTCTTCCCACTATCACCTAATTGTTGGGGTTTTCCATCTTATATCACAGGGGTTTTACCCTGCAATATAAATTGCCTTGAGGTGACTGTTGTGATTTGAAACTATATGAATACATTTGAATTGAAATGAACTGAACTAAATATTTGCTCCAAATGTAATGAAATTCCCTCCAGCCATTTAAGAGATGCAAGTGCGATCACGGAAATGAGATGAACGTGAGGTCAGGGTGACTTTTGATCACCATCACACAGGAAGGTCATTCTTACATTTTGTGCCAAATTTTAATAAATCTCTTTAAGGTGTTCACCAAGGGTATGTGTTGATCGGCTGGCTGGATGATGCAAACTTAAACATAAAAAGTGTCTCTGCTTTGCTCAGATTCATAAGGACCTACTGTATACTAGTGAATAAACTGTTTTCTGCCCTGTGCTTCTGACTTCTACCCCAGCAGTCTCTCTTCTATTATCCATCTCTCCTATTTTCCTCTACCTTTTCTCCCCTCAATATATCTTTCTTTCGCTCTCTCTTTCTCTCTGTCATCCTATTTCGCTCTCTTTTCTCGCCCTCTATTTATATCCCTCTGTCCCTCTCTCTGAATGAAGTGTGAAATAAAATTAATATCAAGGAGAAGAGGTCCCTGAAGCATTTGGTAATCTGATAAGAAACTGGTCTAATTTTAGGGTTTGGGGAAAAATATTGTCTGATATGTTATAATATGTTAATGTGCTCTTATACAGTATAGACCATTTTTAATTTCTCTGATACGTTTGGCTGAAATACTTGTTGGAAGAACGATTTCTGAATTTGAATGAAAACAGACGTAGTGAATGAACTTTCATGGCAATTATATATAAAAAAATCAATCAGAGACTCCACATATATATTCACATATGAAAAACGTGTATTAAGCCTCCCCTATATGGGTTTAACATGAGGCAACATTAAAAAAGAATCCTTCCAGTGCACAGACTCCAAATATTATCAGCAGAAGGAGAGCAAAATAGAGTTTGCGTGAGAGAGTAAAAAGAGATCCAATAGCCTGAAGATGGAGCAGCATACATTTATATTCATCATCCATTACTATAGAGAGTACAGGAAAACTACACTAGAGCACTGCTGTATTTATCACTCCAAAGAGCAGTCAACTGTTGGGAAATTCACCTGATTTTTTTATCTACCAGCAAAAAAGTTAATTTTGGTGACTGGCTGCATCAAAAAGACAGGGCGCACGTCAAGGGAAGGCACGCTAAATTGAAATGCCGTTTAAAACCATCTCAGTTTTCTCATCAAACTTTTTACTGGAGTCAAATTTCAATTTGGAATTATTTTTCCACCTATGTGAAAATCAGTTTAACTTCAGCTATGCAACTCAGAAAGAAGCGAGCCAAAGGTGCCTCCGGTGTTGGCAGAGTGAGCTGAAGTGTGTGTGAAATGTCTGTCTGCCAGGTCGGATGAAGAAGACATGGATGGGCGCTTCAAAGCTTCTTCTCTCATTTTCTTCTTCTTCTCTCTCTCCATTGACTTCATCATCCACTTTCCTTTCCTTTTTCCAGAATTCTGTGTTTTATTTCTTTCTTCTCATTCACTTTGTGTGTGTTTGTGTGTGCGAGAGAGAAGGTGAATTACATAGTGCAGTTGTGCTCCATTAGTGGAGTATTGTCATATCAGAACTCATCCATCATCATCAAATCGGAATAATGAATGTTACCACTTATTTTAACATTGCATCCACGATATAGTTTTAGCATAAATGATACAAACAAAACAAAGAAAAAAAAAAGAGTTAGATGTATACCTCACTTCTGTAGCTCTCACTGGATTTTACGTGCATCCCCAGAGACGGTAAAGACTTCTATGAATCTACAAACAGCAGTATAGCACATTAACCAAATTTCCCATGCCTAATGGTGTGTCAACAGGGATAGGCTATTAACATATAATGATGTGCTTTGCGATAACGAGTGGATTACTTGGTTTACTATTACATGAGTGGCTGCACGGAAATAACATAGTTGGAGAGGAGGCTAATTTGGTCCTAACTCAGTGCCTGAAGCGATTTTATCTGTTTTTCCTGTATGTATGAAGTGCCTCTCCTCTGCTGAGAGTGCAATATGGTGAGAAGCTAAAGACCTTGTGGATGTGGTGTGAGCGTATATTTTCATTAGCTTGCTGAAAGAATAGTCATTATGTTTAATTTTTGTTTGCACTGTCAGCAAGTCGCCTTCTTTTATCCTTTTGTGCTGTTGTGAGTTGATGAATGTTTCTTTATTGTAACAATAGGCATACGGTAACATATTAGGTTTTTTCTCAATTTTAGTAAATACAAAATATTAAAATTTGTAATTTGCACCTCTAAGCTTGACGTTGAGCTGAAAAATATTATCCCACATCACAGCAAAAGGCAGGATATGTGGGATCTTTCAGGCCTGTATGTCTAGTATGAACAGTGCTTAAAAAAAGGTGTTTGTGTGGGGGGGCAGAATTCTGAACCCAACTGCTCACCCGTGGTGGAGAGTAAGCTTTTTTTCAATATCCATTAGCAAACTATGTCTCTTCATCAATATTCATTTCCAGTCACAATGCACATCATGCAACTTACTGACGCATGAAAATTGATTTTCATTGATTTACATTTTCTAATTAGAATAAAATCCATTTATGGTTAAAGAGACAAGAAATTATTAACAAGTTTGAGCAACAATTTACTTTCAGTCAACATAAACAAAGTATTGAAAAACCTGAACTTCAAACTGAAGACAGTATGAAATGATTGTAGCACGATGGGTGCTCAACCAGATGCAGCCAAGCAAAGGAATAGCTTCATGGAGGCTAACAGTGACCCTGCTCCAGGTTTGCTTTTTAGTGATGCGTATTAATGAATGTTTAATTTCATTTATCAAAGCAATTTGGAAAACAAATGTACTGTAAGTAAAAAAGCTTTAAAAAAGTGGAAAGATAAACACCATTTAATTCCTTGGCTAATAAAATGCATTCTGATTCTGAATTTTGTGGTTTTTAAGTTTGAAATATTGACTTTTTTCTGTTTGCCTATTGTTCTTTTAGAGAAGTATAGCTTTTCTAAAAGAAGCCCATTTATATTCCAAAATTTTCTCCCTTTGTCACTTTCATTTGATTTCCCTGCTGACAGACAAAGACCCAAACAAACAGCCACAAAAACATGCCCTTCTTGGCAGAGGTAAGAATGGCAAGAGTAGTGGGCTTGAAGCAAGCTTTGTCCCACACAGCATCTGTGCCATCTTGGCTATTTATATGGTTGAGTGTCAGGAAAATGGGGACACTTTCTTGCAGGTGCTCTCATCTGCACACAGCTTTTTTCATAGCATTCACACAATTACATGCTAAAAAAAACAAACCCTCTTGTGTTTTTAGTGGACGGTCAATGAGAAAACAGAATTTGATGCTAAAGAATGTAACGTGAACATTGCTTGACAAACAGTAAATAGATGTTGTGATGTGCATGTTCTGTGATGGACTGTAGAGCCTGTTGGCATGATACAGCAGGTGGCAGTGGCAGACAATTCAGCAACGAATGATGTCCCTAAAAAGTGAAAGCTCATTTAAAAAAGGCTAATAAATTAACATTAACCTGTTCATGTTTGGGATTGTAAACTTGGTTAAAGGCTCTTTTAACAGGGAACATAACATAGCATATTGAAGTCTGTTGGAACTGTACTTTTAGCTTTGCAAACTTACACTCTGCTGCACAACTTTCACATTGTAACTTGTATAGCCGATGTACATTTACTCACACTCCTCCAAAAGTTAATTAGTCTGTTGCAGATTTGGGGACAATCGTGCTTGCGAAGGGAAGCATCTCATTCCAGTTGCATGCAATGAGATACTTTTAGGGCACTGCAGAGAAATGAAAATCAGGCTGTAGATAATTAAGCTAATATAGAGTTGATTAGATAGTCCTAACAGACTGTATTTATCCTCAGGTGACATCCGTGATGGGTAAATTCCACACCTGGTTTAATGTATGACAACAAAAACTTTTCCATCCCTGTCTACAGCGTCATCTGGACCAACTGTCGTCCTCTGATCATCACTACAAGCATTGTGATAGTCCAGAAACCACTGATTCAGCTTCATGTAAACATCTGTATTCATTTAAGGTCTCTATGTTGTCATTCTTTCATTTATTTTACGTTTACAATACTGTAGCTTTGCTAACCCTTTGCTTTCATCTTAAAAATAATAGAGGAGGTGGGAAAACATGAAGGGAGACTTCATGTTTTCCCACCTCCTCTATTATTTTTTGTTCCATTATTTTACCTTGTTTAGTCTCTTCTCCCTTTCTCGTTTCCCTGTCTCATTCTTTATTCCCTCTGCCCCCACCCTACACTATGAGTAAAGTACGTCAGTCGGAGCCTGGCAGCCAGAACTGTCAGCACTGTTCACGATAAACTTTCAGTGATGTAGACATACAATAGTTAGGCCAGCAGCAGTGCCTAGCTGTTGATGATTTTAAAATGGCTTGCCCCCTTCCAGCCCTTCCAGCCCTTCCTTGTGTTCTCTGTTTTCCTTTGTTTATCGTTCTTCCTGCATCAATTTAAAATCTGCTTTGTAAGTTGTCCTTTTTTCTATTTCTACACTGTTCAGTTTTACGGCAAACCTATTTCTCTATACTGCTTCTTTTATCTCTGATTCATTTTAAGCTACTACATTTACCTGTCTTCTTTTTTTCTTTTAAATTCTAGTCTGTAAATACCCTCCCTTTATTTTAATTTCTTCTGAATATCTTAAGTTATCTATCTGTCTATAAAACCTGAAGGTCACTAACTGAGTATAAGATACCTCTCTTTGGATACAGTCAGTGGTTTCCCCAAAGATTCACATTTTCACTGTTAGATAAATCAGAAAAATTGTAGGGGGGAGAAATACTTTTGAGAACACACCGCTGAGCAAAAAACCTCCACTAAAGAAGAAAATGACGGATGGTGACTGTTATCCTCAATCATATCTATTTTCTCACTTGGGCAGTAAGAAAGGTGTTGTATTTATGTTCAAACATGTGCAATACAATCTCATTTTCATGCAACAGGTATTAGCCCATCAGCATTTTCTCTAGGCATTAACTGCCCTCTCATCTGTGTAGAATGAGCTTATGCTGTTGCTCTCCCCTGCAGGTGCCACAGCTTTTCTCCTGTGGAGCTAGATCGCAACTGATTCCACTCAGCAATCAGCACTGGGTATGAAAGCTGGGGGAATTAGTTGGCCAGCCCCAGTGGGCCAGCTTCAATTGTGTGCTGCAGCTGCATTCTCTTCATTCATTTCATCAGCATTTGGAGTTTTACCTCATATGTATGTGACTAGATGCATTTATAGTTCTACTAATTTGTTTGCAGAAAAGTTGCAGATGGAGTGGAAAATGAGCCAGGCAAGGACAGGCTTGTAATTGTCTTTACTGCACAATGTCAAACAGTTATCATCTCAGTGATGTTTAGGCTCAAGACTGCTGTTTTGGATGGTGACCTTGAGTCAGAAGCCGGGTTAATATACACTCAACAAAAATATAAACACAACACCTTTGTTACTGCTCCCATTCCCCATGGGATGGACGTAGAGACCTAAAATTCATTCCAGATACACAATATAACCATCCCTCCCAAACAGTGGTCACAAATCAGTCCAAATGTGTGGTAGTGGGCACATCTGCTATATTGAGATAATCCATCCCACCTCACAGGTGTGCCACATCAGGATGCTGATCTGACATCATGAGTAGTGCACAGGTGTACCTCAGACTGCCTACAACAAGGCCACCCTGGAATGTGCAGTTTTGTCTCACAGCAAAATGCCACAGATGCCACAAGCAATGAGGGAGCGTGCAATTGGCATGCTGACAGCAGGAATGTCAACCAGATCTGTCGCCCGTGCATTGAATGTTCATTTCTCAACCATAAGCCGTCTCCACAGGCGTTTCAGAGAATATGGCAGCACATCCAACCGGCCTCACAACCGCAGACCTCGTGTAACCACACCAGCCCAGGACCTCCACATCCAGCAGGTTCACCTCCAAGGTCGTCTGAGACCAGCCACCCAGACAGCTGCTGGAACAATTGGTTTGCACAACCAAACAATTTCTGCACGAACTGTCAGAAACCGTCTCAGGGACGCTCAACTGCATGCCCGTCGTCCTCATCGGGGTCTTGACCTGACTCCAGCTCGTCGCCGTAACAGACTTGTGTGGGCAAATGCTCACATTCGATGGCGTCTGGCACGTTGGAGAGGTGTGCGCTTCACGGATGAATCATGGTTCACATTGTTCAGGGCAGATGGCAGCTGAGAATGTCCCAGTTCTTGCATGGCCAGCATACTCACCGGACATGTCACCCATTGAGCATGTTCGGGATGTGCTTGACCGGCGTATACGACAGCGTGTACCAGTTCCCACGAATATCCAACAACCTCGCACAGCCATTGAAGTGGAGTGGACCAACATTCCACAGGCCACAATTGACAATCTGATAGACTCCATGCGACGATGTGTTGCACTGCATGAGGCAAATGGTGGTCACACCAGATACTGACCGGTTCTGGGTCCCCAGACCCCCAATAGCGCAAAAAACTGCACATTCCAGGGTGGCCTTTTGTTGTGGGCAGTCTGAGGTACACCTGTGCACTACTCATGATGTCAGATCAGCATCCTGATGTGGCACACCTGTGAGGTGGGATGGATTATCTCAATATAGCAGATGTGCCCACTACCACACATTTGGACTGATTTGTGACCACTGTTTGGGAGGGATGGTTATATTGTGTATCTGGAATGAATTTTAGGTCTCTACGTCCATCCCATGGGGAATGGGAGCAGTAACAAAGGTGTTGCGTTTATATTTTTGTTGAGTGTAGTTTGAAGGACTGGGGCTTTTAAAAGGCAGCGGATACGTAATAAAGGAGACCACGAGTTCCATCAGTGCAATCATTTAAAAAGTTTGACCTTTAAATACAAAGTCTGAATAAATATATCTCAGTCTTTGACTTTGAGTCTTTGCTTTGATTCTGGCCATTCATTTTTTTAAATTCTTCTAAGTGACTCTTGGACTCTAGAGTTGTTGGATTCTTGTTTATCTTTCACTATTAATTTATGTTTAGTTTTTCTGCTGTTTTTTAAATTCTTCTTTGATTTCATTATCGTTTTATTAATTTTAAGCATTAGTTTCTACTTCTCTGTTTGAGTTTCAATGTTACCATGTTTCTTGTTTTTCATATTTTTGTGCTGGTTGAATTTCTTTTTAATCCCTCTGTTATTCTAATAAATAACAATGAATTTTATTTTTGTGATCTCCTATCTCCTGTTGCAGCAGCTGTGTTGTCTGACCTCTCTGTATGTTTTTAATTATTGTTTTATATTTTTGTGTAAGATCACTTTCTCTGCTGGCAGTAGATTTATCCATGTTTGTGATTGGTCAGATGCTGCAACCACCACCCCTTTCACATTAATGTGCTTGTAGCTTGACTGGAAAACCCTGTGCCACCTTATACAGTTGATAATCACCTTCATGCAACAGCTTAGCTTATTTGCTGATACTAGGGATACGCCAGGAATGGTGAACTCACTTCATAGTGCAATCAGCTGAGTTAGCTGATGCAGTTTTCAAGGTCTTCTTGCCTTATTATGAGTAGTTTGTTCATTTCCTGTTTTATTTTGATAGTATGTTTTGTTTTGGATTTTGCATCTTGGTTGGCTGTCTAATGGTCATCACCTGTGTTGTTTACATGCATCTGTCTTAGTCCTCTCGTGTGCCTAATCCCCTATCCCTCTGTGTGTGTGTATAGTTTCATCTTTTGTCCTGGTGAAGTTGTCTCCTGTTGTTTCCTCCCTCAGGCTTCCCAGGTTTATCTTCTGGTTCTTCCTGTTATTTTGACTTTTTGGACTTCTTCAAATCATGGTTGTTATTTTTCTTAACTTTCTTTGTTTCAACTTTCTGTTAATTCAAGGAGTTGTGTTATAATATGTCACAATATATTACACTTTATGTAACTGCACCCATTCAAAAGCCTGTAGATTCTTCAGGCAAGGTTAGATCGGTCCCCCTTTGTGTTCTGCTTCAACGGGTGGCTCATCCACAAAAACACCCGTTGGAACCTTTTCACTTGTCATTGTCACTCTACATCACAAGCTAGCCAAACAGACAACCATCCTGAGAGCGATGTCATAACACATCTGCTCCTCAAACTACATCTCTAGTTAGAAGCTTTGATATGAAGAAATGCCTGCCTTTTCTTGAAGACAGTCAAAAGATACTATGGCAAAAGGAAGCAGATTACACAGGCACTGAGGGAGGTCTTGTGATTGTCTCTTGGAACTGATGGTAAGAAAGAGGCATACAGCAACGATGAGTCTTAATGCAAACTGTCATCCCAGAAGAGCCTTGTTTTTTTTCCCCAATTCTAGATGATATGGGTATTATTGCGTCTTTATTTGTTTTAAGCTCTTACATTTGGTAATTTGAAGCCTAACAGTTAGTGAAACTGATCATAGTATTCATTAAACATTAGTGCTAAGCTTATGAAAGCTCATCCATCATGAAGATTCTTTGACTTTTTAAAAAATGCATTAGTTTGTAATTTAAATTTCTCTGTAAAATCAATAGCATGCTGCATAAGAATGTGTAGTGACTGCCCCAGTTTGGCAGGGCATAAAATTGTTTAATGTATCGATATCTTAAACACTGAATTATAAAATAGGGCAGAAAGATGAAGTTCAAAGAAACAAGTGTCATGCCAATTATCTTTTATCTGTGTGTGATTTCTATCACCACATACAATAGCCATCAGGCATCAGATAAGATTAAAACCTACCTAACATCCCAGTGATAGCCTCAGTTTCATCATTCACTTTTCTAACGTAGTTATTTCATTTTATTAATTGGAAAAAACTAGATTAAATTATTTTTTCCCTTTAATACGGATGTAAATGGAAACCAAACTCTTACAATAAATATTTCATATTTGTTAGTATAACCATAAGGGAACTTGGGTATGTGTGATACCAAATACGTGTGTCACCCTTGTTCCCTTAGATATAATGTTAATGCAGTGAATATATACTCATAAACATAAATATATGTATACATTTGTATAAATATAATAATAGTGTGGTGGACAGTGGGCGCAGTGTTAGAACCGGTGTCTGGCAATCGCTCGCCGCTTTCAGTCACACAGTGAGCGCAAATATAGTGTTTTGACAGGGAGTTGCTGGCCCTGCACCTCGCGACGCGGCATTTTCGTTTTTTTCTCGAGGGTCGTAGCTTTATCGCATACGTCAATCATAAACCTTTGACGTTTGCGATGTCCAAGGTCTCTGAACCGTGGAGCACGTGCCAGCAGCAACAGTTGGCAGCCATTTCCGAGTTTACAACAAACATTCAGCACGTGACTGGTAAGTCCAACTGCGTGGCTGACTGTCTGTCCCGCGCGCTTGTTTCTCCCGTTTATGTTGGCATAGACTTTTACGCTATGGCCGCTGACCAGCGTGCTGACCTGGACGTCCTTGCCCTTCGGTCTGCGCAAACGGGCCTTGTACTGGAGGACAGACCCGTGTGGAATGGCGGGCCTAGCCTGCTTTGCTGTGTTTCCACCGGCCGTCCGCGTCCTGTAGTTCCCCTTTCATGGCGTCGTGTTTTCGACTCAGTACACTCCCTCTCTCATCCAGGCATCCGGGCCTCGGTCGAGCTGGTCAGCTCTAAGTTCGTTTGGCCAGGCCTTCGTAAATCAGTGAAAGACTGGGCAGCGGCGTGCATCCCATGCCATAGGCACACGCAGGCGCACCTCGAACCCTTCCGCGTCCCAGGGAGGCGTTTTGATCATGTGCACGTGGACCTGGTTGGTCCTCTGCCGCAGTCACAAGGTTTCACACACCTTTTGACTGTAGTGGACCGCACAACCCGCTGGCCCGAGGCAGTGCTTCTGGAGTCCACTACAGCAGAAGTGGTGGCATTTTTGTCAACGTGGGTTTCGCGTTTCGGCCCCTCGCCGAAATAAACGAGGAGTGTAAATCGAGAGCTCTCGTGTTGTCTCTGTTTACCTCCACGATAGTCCAGATTTATCATTGTCACTTTCAAATTAAACTTCATATGTTTTTTATACATATCTTTCATATGTTTACATACAAATGTTATCATTACATTTGCAGATAATACAAAGGTAAACCCCAATTTTCCACAACTTGTAATATTAGATGCATGTTTTAAAAAATATTTTAAGTCTGATATCACTATATATTAATAGTCATAAACATTACTTTTTAAAATCTCAAGAGCAACATTGGTTTTCCATAAACAGTATTCTGGTTACTGGTTCACAGCTGACATATTTTCTTTTGTAATCATGAAATTCTCCCTGTTAAAACTATTTGTTATCTTCCTTTTTTCACAGCAAATTTTTTTCTTGTTACAACTCACTGACAGAACCCTGGTCTGAACTCAAACACAACTCTGCAGTCGTTACAAAAGACAGATCCTAGCTCTAATTGCCAGGATCAATAGCTGTTTAGATGTATAAACATGGCAAATGACCTCTGATGCAAATTCCTAATATGCAACAGGTATATATCTCTTCATATATTGTCTTTGGTCAATGCTGTCCTTTCTTTCTTGATCATTTTCTTTAGATTTTAGGGTGGTTTAGCTCCTGGTAGATGGTGATGATTGCATGTTCTGTTTTAATAGACATCCTTACACAGTCATCAGTCACGGATCTGTCTTGAGACTACACTGTCTAATTGTCTCACAAGTTGACAGATTCCAGCTGTCACACTAAGAACAGTCATTTTGTACCGCAAAAAGCTGTGTGGACCACTACAATTCCCTGTCCTAAATACAAAGCAGGCAATCTGAGATATCTGTCATCACATGCATATCAGTGTAGGGCAAAAGATCATGTCTTTAGTGACAGCACAACAGGCTATATTGTTACTTTAACAGAAGGCCATTTTAGTTATTCTGTTATGTTTTATGCAAAACACATCCTTTAATATTTTAGTAGTTTAAAGTCGTCACACTGTCAAAATCTGAGCCATTTTTAAACAAAACTTTTATATTAAAATTCACACTGGTTTGGCTAGAATCACTGTTTGGTGATGCATTATAGTACTTAGTAGGGGTGCAACATCGATATTGAACCGTTCGATACAGTGCTTTCGGTTCGGTACGCATATGTATCGAACAATACAAAATTTTTAATTTATTTTATCAACTTTCCTTCTGACGATGCTGTCTGTGTTGAGCGCTCAGTGGATCTGCGCTCGACAGTGCAGCCTAGGCGGAGTAGTCGAACGCAGATTCACTGAGTGCAGGGCAAGCTAGCGAGACAGAAGTTAAGCTCTCCTTGCAACATGGCAAATTGAACCTCCCCCACCCTCATTCAGATCTGGTGTTTGGAATTATTTTGGTTTTCATGTGAAGTATGACCCTGAAGGTAAGCGCGTCATGGACTAAAGTAAAACAGTATGTTGGATGTGCCACGCAATGCTCAATTACATGGGTGGGAGCTAGTGTGTTAGCGCAGTTAGCTCGTTGACGGAGATTTGCCGTGTTGTGGCGTTAACGTCATTTCAACGAGATTAACGCTGACAGCACTAGTGGGAACACAACGAATATGACTGCACATTTACGCCGACATCATCCTAGTGCAAAGACAAGTGGAAGCAGACAAAAACAACAAGCTACAAACTTTACCCAAGTCATTTAGACAGCCATTAGCACATGATTCTCCTTATGGGGACCTGATGTGTTTAATATGCTGCTGAGAATATAGCCCAGAAGAAGCGTATAGTATAGCTTTTATTTTGGAAAGAGACATTTCTCTGTAATAAACTCTCTTTTCCAAAGATGAGTGATTCCTCAATCAGATACAGGGCTCGCAAAATCGCTAGCCCGACGTCCCGGGGCTAGCGATTTTTCCAGTCGGGCTACCAAAATCTATCTCTGCCCTGTCCGTCGGCCTATCGTAGGGAGGAAAAATATATGTCAATGCTTTTGCATTCTTTCGGAAATGTAGCTGGGTAATTATGTCACTGGCATCGGTGAGCCACTGTCAATATGTGACATATTGAAATCGCGTTTGAATTTGCGCTTGTTTTTTGCTTTCACTTTGCAATCGCGCGAACTGTGTATAGAGAGCGACAGTACTGATTGGTGAGTGATGATAATTTGTGCACCAATTCCTCTGACATCGTCTTATCAATCGTTAGCTTACTATGCAAACATGACAAGTGAAATCTCCCGCAGCAAGCTTAAACATATGAGAGGTTGATCGCGCAGAGAATCGCTGAGCTTATGTGTGTGTGTGTGTGTGTGTGTGTGTGTGTGTGTGTGTGTGTGTGTGTGTGTGTGTGTGTGTGTGTATGTGTGTGTGTGTGTGTGTGTGTGTGTGTGTGTGTGTGTGTGTGTGTGTAAAAGCAGCAGGATATATATTTTAGTTCTGCTGAGCCAAATAAGACAGGTCAGGGTGAAGAAGTGACAGCCAAAGAAAAGCTTACCACAAAACGGAAAAGTTATGACAAATCAGACTATAAGGCAAAAATAAAGTGCAGCTTTATGGTTTCATGGACAAAAGAATTTCCATGGCTGCAATATGACAAGCTAAATAACCAGGGCTGCACATAAGTGGTCTGCAGGTGCGCATTCGCTGTCAAAATAAAAAACGCGCACAAGATAAGAAGTTGCAACACGTGTTTGCATACATAAGATTTTCAGGAGGAGGACAGACATTTGTTTAGAACTCTTAAAGATGTCGAAGAAGCTCCTTTAAGCAATTACTTTGGTTTTCCTCCACCTCCAAAGAAATGTCAGGAGTCCGAACCACAAAAGAAGCGCGTATTCTCGAAAAAGTAGTTGCAGGAGGTGAGCTGGCTTCAAACAAATGATGAACGCACAGAGATGTGGTGCGGAATGTGCCGTGAAAATTTAATAAATGACAAATTAAAAAGGCATGAACATTTTTTTTTGTATCGAAAAAATATCGAACCGTGACACCAAAGTATCGAACCGAACCGAACCGTGAATTTTGTGTATCGTTGCACCCCTAGTACTTAGATCCCAAAATTTCTGTATAGTCAGAATTGCTTTTTATTAACAGCGCTAGAAGTAAATGAAAGTGACTTATGCACCACAATGTGTTGAGATCTGATGATACAGGTATCTCCAAGATACTGAGATGCTGGGGACACTCAGCCCAAATAGACCATGCTGTGCATCTCCATTGCTGAGGCAACTATAATGTTGTTTATATATATGACACAGCTGTTCACCTATCTCTGGTGCTTAAAGATATTCAGAAGCAGACTCTTTCATTTGCATCCAATATAAGCCTATATATGGTAAAAAAATAAAAATAAAAATAAAAAAAGTGGCTATAGCATTGCTATCAATAATTAAGATTTTCACTTTCAGAACAGTGTATCTTCACATTAAAAACAACAGATTGTAAACTATTAACTACTGTCTAAAATGTGTCTTGAGTTATAAAATTTTGGGGGATTAACAAATTTAAGTTTATAAAATGTTGAAACCTAAAACAAGAGTTTCAATTCCTCCCTGATGTATTTCATAGGCATCGCTCTGTGTTAATTTAGTATTATTTTCCTGAGTGGGTGTCCATTATGAGGCCAATGACTGGTGGATTGGCACCAATCATCCATGTGGCAATCCATTCATTCGTTGCCATAGAAACGGCCTGGGTGAATAGGGGATAAGAGGGGGAGCATGGAGAGATTGCTGACACCTGCTCTCCTTCATTTCCTATCATTGCGTTCACATATACTGTATAATCCCTCACAAACATTTGTGTATTATATAACGACACACACTCACACACAGTCAGGAAGTATATTGAAAGCCTTATCAATAGCACTTTATACTTCAAAGCAACATGAAACAGCAGATTTTTCTCGGATTCTGCAAATCTTATTCTTATTAATTCTTTGCAGTTTATCAACCAAAAAAACCCATCTTCTCTGTGCATTGCAGAGTCATTTGTTCAGGTACGTTTTAACAAGATAAGATAAAATATCTCATCTAATGTGAGAGATAACGTGTTACAGGTAATTAATAGACTGATTGTTTTTTAGTTTTGTTTTTTGCATCTTTATACAATGTTTGTATTAACATCAAATCTACATTTCTTTAAAATATAATGAATTACATTTACCATTTATTAGAGCTAAGAACATGCACTGAATGTTATAATCCGTGCCTTTAACTTGGGTGCCTTGGTGGTTTTATCACCTCTGCTCCCTCTAATTCCATATTTCCCTTTTTGTTGTTTCTATTCTAACACAAGTTGATATCCACTATTTATTTTAAATAGAAGTTAAAACCTAAAATAATTTGGTCAAAGTTCAAGAAACATTTCTTTGGTGAATACATGATAATTAGCAGTGCACACAATTTGATTATAACCAGGTTTCTTCTGTATTGGTTATATTCATAAATGCTACTATCACTGGTGAAGGCCTTTCCAGGCTTTGCCGAACCTGCTTTAGAGACAGAATGTCACCTCTGGTGGGAAAGGAGCTTAAACTTGTGCTGGAGGTTTACATGTACTGGCTAAACATACCTTTACCCAAAACATATGCTCTGGAAAAAATTCTCCTGGAAGGTCGCTAGGCTTTTTTCTATATCTTTGGAGTTGAATGGGTTAGAAGTAGATTTGCTGACAGTATGTTAAGGGTTATTTAAAGTTAAGAAGAGAGTGGTTTTCCCATGTCTTCTGGTCAGGAAGTAACTCTGACATATGTTTCCACAAACTGTGAAACATCAGTACAAATAGCCTAACCTCCTCACAGAGCTTTCCTGGGGAACTGAAAGGGTGTGATGGGGAGGAATGACCTAATGTGATTTTTTTTTTCTGGACATTTGTTCTTATTACAGTTTGTCCGTTTAAAAAAAAGCACACCATGTTTGAGCATGTTTAAGGCTGTGGGTAGATGACTGATTTTATTGATGTATCATTATATCTGTGGATAAAATATCTTGAAAAGAGGAGTAAAGAGCACTGATCATTTTGTGGTGATGTGGTGATGCATTGGGCCAACTTAGTGTATGTTGCTGACAAGCTGTGACTTGTTCACAGACGTTTGCAACATTACCTGGAGGCTGGGAGTATTTAGGTGTTGAACTGAGATTCAAGAAGTGGGTGTAATAATTTCTTTCCATTGTACTAATCATGAATGCATAACTTTGCTCTATAGAAATCTAGCATCAGTAAACTGTACAACAATACTGCAGTTTAAGCTGGACTTAATGTTAACTTGCACTTACTTCGCTCTGTTCACGTACTCCTCGGCAACCTTTGCACACCAGTAAATTGTTTTTTAAATAGTTTTTTTTAAGAAATTCCACAACATCAAAGAACTATTTAACTTCAGCAACACATGGGGCACAAATTCTCTGTCTGATTAAAAAAAAATCTAACAAGAATTATAACATCACATGTAAATTTTAAGTTTAAAGTTTGTCATTCACTGATATTCTCTAATCTTTCTCTAATGTCCTCTTTCTTACATTTGTCTCCATCTTTGAGAGTAAAATGAGTACAAATATAATAATAATATTTCTTTGGTTTGTGTGTTTGGTCATATCTTAGGACCTGGACGTTACTGAAAGACAGCATTTGCATATAGAAGAAGTAGAAATTAGTCTTCGCTGATTGTGCCAGGACTTACTGTTAGTTATAGTGACATAGTATTCATTAAATGATTTCCTGTGCTATTACTGTAGTAGAGGTAACTGAAGAGGTAGAACTGAGAGTCAATAAGTAGAGTCGAGGAGTAGTGCAGTGCAGTCTCCTGGGACACGATCATGCTACTGTTTAGCTCCATGTCCAGCACACTGCTTGAAAAGCAATCTCATTATTCTAGACAGTAGATCTAAGCATATTCTTAGCTGGAGTAACTACGATGAAGTGAAGAACAACAGCCACACAGCTGAACCCTAAGGTAGCGATTGAGATTGTTATTTGACCAATACATGAATATATTCAGCAGGCAGCAACGTGTGCATAACATCAAAACAACAACAAAAATGTTTTAACTCAACATGACCTTAACATGCATGTAAGCCTTTTACCATGTTTAATGAAGCAAAGTCTAAGAAAACTCAGGCCTCCCTGGAGGAGTAAGTGAGTGTATGAGGTGTGTGATCGGATCATTAAATAGCCAATTATGCTGAACTAACCTCGAGCAAACATCTCAGCGGTAAACCCAATGGGTTTACCGCTGAGATGGAATTAAGAGGGTAAGTAGTAACCAGGTGTTCCTAAACAAATGCACTTGATTAACTGATCATCAGCAAGTGTGACCATCTCTATAAAAGAAAACATTTGGCAGTTGATCTCTATCAGTCCGAGAAAGGCTATGAGTCATGCTTGACATACCAAAAGTAAAGAAGAGGGTGGAGGGGTGATGATTTCGATTTGTTTTGCAGCTTCTGAGATTCTGCAAGGTGTTCCGATTCTGAACGCTTTGCAGAATTCCTTATAGTTAGAGCTTGGCCAAAATTAGTGTGATCCTGATTAGTGTGATTAGAGTTTTCCTAAGCACAGCGACAAGTCTACAACAGAATGACTAAAATAAATGAATAAATAAATAAATAAGGTGTTGTAATGTCCTGCTCAAAGTACAGACCTCAACCTGACTGAGATGCTGTGAAGAACCCCTGAGAGAGTTGTGCATAAACTAATGTCCACAAACCACAATAAACTAAAGTAACACTGTAAAGAAGTGTGCACTAAAATTTGTCCACAACAATGAGACTGAAATCATACAGAAAACACTACTTACAGGTATTTCAACTGATAACCACCTGGTGGTGAGGTGGATCAGGTGGCAAGGGAGGATGCAGACCTGGCATGGCTAAATGTACAGTGAGGGTGCACTGGAACGCCTAGCAGAACACCCATATACGGTAGAGCTTCGACAGCATCCAAAAGGAGACTGGGGATATTGAGTTTGAATGGACCATGTTCAGCACCTCCATTGCTGAAGCTGCCGCACTCAGTTGTGGCCGCAAGGTGGTTGGTATCTGTCATGGTGGTAACCCCTGAACCAGATAGTTAATACCGGAGGTGGGGGGGCTTCAGAGGCAGCTGATAGATACCGACAGAACAAAGGGAATGTGGCTCTGGCTTTCACTTGAACGGTCTCAGAATCTCGTCTCTGCTTTTTTACGGATGATGTGATGCTGTTGGCTTCAACAGGTGGTGGCATCCAGCTCACACTAGAGCGGTTTGCAGCCAAGTGTGAAGCAGCAGGAATGAGAATCAGCACCTCCATGCTACTCAGCCCGAAAAGGGTGAAGTGATCAGTCCAGGTCAAGGATGAGTTACTGTCCCAAGTGGAGGAGTTTAAGTATTGCAAGTTATTGCTGCTAAAAGCAGTCCTGCAAGCTGTTCTATCATATGATATGTTCAATTTTTCACACTCTGCTTCTACAAAATACCTAAAGCTATCATCATGTTAAATTAAATATACATGCAGTATGCACAGTAAGTGCATAAACACTATCTTCTCTGAATAATGTCTTCAAACGAAATTTTACTGTATCAAATGTTGATGTGCTTGAATGACTGTTAGGACTGTTTAAATTGTACATAATGCTACTGGTCAGACAATCATGGCATCCTACAGCCTTTGCAAAACACTATAAAATATCTGATGGAGCAAACCAAATTTAAATTAACCCCCAAGAACCTCATCTGATGTGCCATAACAGGGATTCTATAAAACCTAATGAGGCTTTAACAGCAGCCCACAGGAGCTGGAATAGAAAAGCAGCTACAAAGTCTGGCTGTAACCTCACCCTCCAGCCTCTGTTTCAGTTCTCTCCTTCACATCAGAAATCCTGCACAGTGACTGTGTATTTCACTGCTAGGCTCGCTACTCTGCACAGAAAAGATTTTGCCTTCAATCCAAACATCAACTTGCTCTTTGTCCCTCACTGTATTACTCTCTGTTTCCCTGTGATGTCAGCTTTTTTGTAGCCAATCTGGATGTTTCTGGCTGCAACCTTATACAGTATGACACTTTACGTCACAGAGCCAAGCAGCAGTTAGAAGAGCCACATCAGCCAACCTCATCAAAACCCCTTACTGCTTCAATAAACGGTTTCCTAAGCATTGTCTGTCTGCAGTTTTATTTCGAAGTAACACCTAGATCCAGGTCACGTGCTACAGCACTGAAAGTATGCACATCAATAGTTGATCCCAGTGATGTAATGACAGAGAACTAGAAAAGTATTTCTACTACATTTCAATGTGTGTGTGTGTGTGTGTGTGTGTGTGTGTGTGTGTGTGTGTGTGTGTGTGTGTGTGTGTGTGTGTGTGTGTGTAAAAGCCATGGCCACAGTTTTATCCCCACTTTGCATCTTTAGTGACCCTTGCATAAGACCCTTGCCCTCAGAATGGTCCAGACTGACGTGACCAATCAAGCAAACAGCCCACTCCTCTGTTACCTAGCAACACTTCAGTGCATATTTCATTTATGACAGCAAGTTTTGCATTTTAACTCTTGTATGACTTGAACTCATTTAGCCTCCATTTCTTCTCAAGTATTTTTGGCTGTTAGGCCATAAACCAATCAAATTTTTACCTCTTGGTTGACTGCTGCCATTCAGTGATTATCTCAAGCTACATGACAGTTTGTGTAATCATCGTGCATTATGTTCCCATCCAATCAAATCTGTGTATTTCACTGAATTAGTTAGTTAACCTGCACAAGACAGAAGATGACAAAGAGTGGAGGGACTACCACAAGCATTTTATTACCATGTGTGTGCTGAGGGTTCAGGTGGCAGCAGATGCAGATTCTCTGAAAGCCATTAGGTTTACATATCAGTCCAGACTCCTTGATAATATTCTGCCTGCCTCAATTACTTTTGCAGCAACGCATAAAGCCAGTCTAGGGAACACAGCTGAAACCATCAATAAGAGTACTATTCTATTGAATGGCAGTGTAAGTTGGAATCACAAAGATGTATGCAATAGAATTTTATCTGTGAATAAGTATGTGATAGACTATAACTGGTGCTTTGCTCTTGGTGCATATTTAAAACCATCTGCATGACAGCCTGTGATTTCATTTCTTAAGCATCTCCATTACAAATACACATAATAAAAGCTAGCTGAGTTGAACATAATTGAAACTATTGACTACTGAGTCCAGCAAGCTTGTACCTCCCACAATGCACATTTCTGTTGCTTGAGTGATGTAGAACATTGCAAAATAAAAATTAGCTTTTTATTCCAGACAAAACTATCCAGAGGAGGAGGATGACAATGACAATAGTGGGCTTTACAGAAGAGAATCAATGTGAGAGTCAATGACAGTCAGGTGTGTGTAAACAGTGCCACTGGCAGTCAGACTGTGCAACACTAATAATGCCAAAATCACCTTAAAAATGTTGTGCAAAGGACCACCTCTATTAATCCCAACCCCCTAAAGCCGTTATAGGTCAGAGTTTCTATCCATACTCTTTGGAGGTGCAACACTAACAAAAAAAAAACAAACAAAAAAAACCCCCACACACCTACAAATACGAGTTCTCTGAAATACAATCCAGAAAGTGGTGTGTATTTTCAAGGTGAATGTTTTTTTAATTCATATGATTTGCAAGCAGAGAGGGTTTTTTTTAATCTAATCTGTAGATCTCTGCTTTTATTAACCAAATCACAATGTATTCAAAATGTAAACTTCCTCTTTATCTTTTTTGAAAAGTACTTTATAAGTTTTGTTTATTATTATGTTATGCTGTTGTTATAAAACTGCAATGATAAAGAACCAGAAAGAAAGTGAAAATAAAGGATTGGCACAAAAGTCTATACTATGAATGACTGAATGCAACCAAAACGTATTACAGATTCGTGATCATACTGGCAGAAGGTTTTACTGATTGGAATTTTGAATTCTTGTCAGAAAGGAGAGGTTCCCCAAACCCTGCCAGTGTACCACCTTAAATCCTAATTAATAGACTCCACACAGCCATGACTGTGACACAACACAGGTTACACATATGTCATGGAGTGAGAGGATGGAGTTGATGGATTGGATCTCGGCCAAGCAGGCTATCGGGTAATGCAAGCCACAGTGAGTTAAAATGATATCTATAGAACAAAAAAGGAAAAGGTGCTTCAGTTTGCAGGCAGGAATTTACAAAGAAAGAAGAAAAAACTCAGGAACAAAGGATACTGGAAAGCAAATGAAATGACTGCCATCAAAGGGAATGGTTGGGCTATAAATATATAAGGAACTTAACAGGGAAACAACACAGGAAAAAAATAATATTAAGATAAAAGTCACAGTATATACATGCTTTTAACTTCTGGGATATTAATTTTGTCAGTTAACTAGCAAAAGGGTTTAAACGGGTACACTAGAGGGGCAACAATGAAACAACCCACAAAACAGGAAGGGTTTTAAAAGTTGACGTGAGTGGCACTTTTCTAACACATTACCCAGTCTATATCAGTTTAGACATCCAGGATGATTTTTTCCCATTGAGCTCTGATGTGTAACATTTTTGAAATAGTGTATGTACACAGACATGGAAAGTCACTAACAGGAAGTAACTGTCATTTAAAAACAAAAGAGACAAAAAACTGAGGGAGATAACAAAAGGGAAGCAGAGGTGACACAGTGAAAAGGTAAGCTGTAAAACAAATAAGAAAGAGAAACTACAAGAAAAATAAGTGTTTTTCTTCTTCTTCCTACACATATTTCACCTTCTTTTTTTAGAATTTGTGCCAGCACTCCCTCTACATGCTGCCTTCCTCCTGCGTCTTTCTCATCGTGCCTTTCCACAAGGCTCAGTTTGGATCAGTTCCCCAGTTCAATCAGACTTCAGCAATAATCTCTGCACCTGGTTTAAAATTGCAGCTAATCTTTCACTCAGAGTGTCTGTGAGGGTAATGTGAGTGTCTTTCATGGCCCTGCGTATTTTGTAACATTTGCTTTTATCCTTGTGTTATTTTGTGTCTGCTAGTCAATGGTTTCTCAGCACCTGTATGCTCTGTAGCACTGTTTGATTGCCTGAAGACTAGGCCAGGCTTAGCTTTAGTCATTTACTATTAGATGCACAAAGAAAAGGGACACAGCTATGTGTATTTTGATTGTAGTAGGAAGCTAGGTTCTTTTCATTTGTAACTTAGTAACTTTAATATTGGAGCACTGTTTGCTTTTTTGTTATTTTTATTCATTTCTTTGATTTTGCAACACAAGGCCTTTTTTTCTCTGCAGTATTGTCCCCTTTGTTAATTGTAAACTGCTCCAATGCCAGTTGCCTTTGATTCTAAAAGTCTCTGGTTCTCTAGTGGAGGAGAGGAGACATGGGTGGGGACATTGTAATCCTGGCAGAATAGTTAGGACAGAGATGTTTCATTATAGGGTAAAGTTAATCAGTCTGAACAACTTTGCATTGATTTGCAGTTACGATTCCCTCTAAAAGAAAATAAACCAAGCCAGCAAAATATTCCCAGAGCCACCAGAGTCCAACTCTGTAGGGATCCCAGGGTTTGGGATGTCACCTGTCTGCGTATTAAAGCACACGTTAACCAGAGAAGACAGAATGAATAAGAGAGCAGATATTTAATCAGTTAAATATGCAGATGTTTAATAGCACTCATTAGTATAAAGATGTGGCTCGGTACCACACAAGCAATTGAAATTGGCACTGCAACATGTTACCATCCCAGAGAATCAACCACCCACAGTCTGTCCAAAGACTGTGATTGCTGACTTTATCAGCAATCACTTGTATTTAGAATCTGTGATAATCCCTGCCCCAGTGGCTGTGTACAACTCTGAACTTTAGCTCAAGCACAGTTGCCAGGTCTGTCTCAAAATCTTTGATGGTGTTTAGATATAAATATATTAATACACTTTTTAAAAATATAGGTTTGCAGTTATCTGTCATATCATTTTAAGGCAAAGCAACAAAAAAGAAAGAAAAGAAACTTTTTGAAAGTATGTAGCAATCTACAAGTTAAAGGTGCAGTTAGTTATTTTTATTTTGAGGTTTTTTAATAGGAAAGAAAATGTGCTCATAAATATACATCCAATTAGTGTCTTAATTATGTCTTCCAATTCATTGATGCATTGTCATAAACTTAGAACGGAATCATTTTTTAAAGTGGTAAAAAATGATTGCAGTTTTTGTTAATTTAGTTTCTGTCAACCAATATCAGCAAATGCAAAAACTGTTTGTGTGCAGTTTGTCACACAGTGTGTCTGCTAGCTAGCTAAAGGTACACATGCTGTATTTCCCGGGGAAACGAGAGAACGAGTTCTAACTTCACCCCGAGACGGAGAAAAATGAGAAAGACAGGACTGGAGAGAAAGAAGTGAGGTTACATTTAAAGGTTATATCAGTGCAACAGTCAGAGTTAGGTTATGTTAGGTATAGCAGAGATGAATCTGAACTTAAGTTGATGATGCTTAGAATCACTAACTGAATTCTACCTTCATAAACTTCATGCTGTCTATTATAAAGACAGTATACATCAGGGCTGGGGGAACTCCAGGCCTCCAGGGCCAGTGTCCTGCAGGTTTAATATATCACCTGGGTCAGCACACCTGAATCAAATGATTAGTTCATTACCAGGTCTGTGGAGAACTTCAAGACATGTTGAGGAGGTAATTTAGCCATTTAAATCAGCTGTGCTCGATCAAGGACACATCTAAAACCTGCAGGACAGTGGCCTTTGAGGCCTGGAGTTCCCCAGCCCTGATATACAGTATAGTGTCAGTGTAGGGGACTGAAATTCATTAAGACAACTTACGTATAGTTAAGTTTAGTTCTGTGAATCCACAAAGAGCTGTGAACCTCAGAGCAGCATCAAACAGCTCAGCTGATCACAACCCGTACACAAAGATAATCTACTGAAGTTCACAACAGAAATTATTGTGAGTTTTCATTCTTTTGTTCAAGTTCAAGTTCAAGACTTTAACAAGTTTTGAGAATCCTCCACATGCTGAATCTAACATAAACCCCTGACTATACTTACTATCCCGTTTAGGTGTGGAGGCAAAATGTACAATGTAGGCAGCAGAAAATAGAGTTTGATAAATTTTTATATTCTCACATCCTATAAGAGTTATTCACTAATTGTTCATCTAGCAAAGTTAGCTCCACTACGATCAAAGTTTCACTGATACTGGCTAGCAGCAGCTAACAGTAACAGTAGCTAAAAGCAGCAGAAACAGAAAGTTCAGGATATCCTGAGCAAATTACCTCAGTATTGCTGCCACTGGACAAAAGTGTACCTCTCCACTGGTAGCTCTGATCTTCACTGACTCAGTGACTCCTAGCGGACTCCTTTCATAAGGTTTTACAGCCTCCTCCACAGTAAATAGATGTGGACACATACCGACAGTGGGTAGCCATTTTTCTATGATCACACTATCATCACTATGAAAGGTGGCCAGAGTTGTTTTTCTTTCCTACAGCACTATAGCTATGATTATGCACTTTAATCTTTCAATATCTAGCAGTAAGATTTTATGCACTGTAACTTTCTAATGTTTTTCTCCTTAAAGTTATCACAGTGGATCTTTTATGTTTCCTGATATTGGTCACTCCCCAGTTAGCCTCATATAACCTAGTCCATCCTTACTGATCCTCCACTGGTGGATAAATATACTGAATGACAACTGAGTGTTCTTTTCTCTTTTTTCTCTGAGTGCTGACTTTGTGAATACTGAATGTGTAATGGACAAATGCATGAGGTAAATTGTCACTCTATATGTTATCATTTAGTTTGACTAACTTACTTTATTTGGGTGACATTGCTAGTTTTCGGTAATCTTATTTTAATATATTTTGTTGCCTGTAGGGGCAGCGCTGTTTCTGTCTCTGTCATTAAATATATAACTCAAGTTAAAAGTTATTCAGGGATGCAACAGATGCATATGGTTGATATAAAATTTTCCTATTATTTTTTCCCCTCAAATATGTACCTTCATTCTTCATGACCCTTATGAAAGCCACAGACCGAAACACACGGGTAAATAATAAATCAAATCTTCCTGCCACAAGTGTTCCTTAACACCTTGGAAGTGGGTGAAGCTGTTTGTTCTTTTTCCAGTATTTAACAATCTATACATATAAGATAAATATGTATACAATACATATTAAATATGGGGCATGTGGATTTCCAAATAAGGAAAATCACTAAATTTGCAAAAGCAAATAACAGAAATCATATTAAATGACATCCCAGTCCTGTATGGAAATGAGAAATCAAACAGCGTGTTGGCTTTACTTGTTAAAGGTTTCCAATTGAATTCAATTTTATTTATATATATAACCTTTAAGGTGTAGGTTTGTATCTACACCTTTAAGGAGAGCATTCCCTTTCACTGGTGCTTTGCTGAGAAATCTTTCTCATGTTTGCACACAATGATACACTGTGTTTAGCGTGCCTTATTGCATCAGACATGCAACACAGATGTTTCTTTCTTAATTGACCTTTTACCTCATGCACACAGAATGACACGTTGTATATTCATCACCTGGACCTCTCTTACCTTTCTCGACATGTATCACCAGTGTTGTAATAAACCATGACACGGGTTGAAACAATTTAATGCCCCATTTACAGAAAACGCATCACTCCTCTCCATCTCCACACATCAATAGCAAAGCACCTATTTGACTGACAGTTGGACCATGAAAGGTCTGTAACAATAATCAATTTAGACCATGCTTCTATAGCCTCCTGGGTTTGAGAGATATATGTACATGTATAAAATTACCACCTATCTAGTTCAATATCATCCATCTTTCTGCCTGCAACTCAGAAGGTAGAGAAGATTGTTTGATAATAAAAAGGTGAATAGTTTGATGCAAGTCCTTGTCCTTTTGCAAAATGTTGGGCAAATCCATCTGTGTTTGACAGCTGGCAAAAGGTGCTTTAAAATTTAAAAAGGCTTAAAAAGCCTACGTGTGAATGTATGTGTGAATTTGCGTGCTCAGTTAAAGTAGAAAAGTCAATTTACCATTAGTGGAAAAATATTTAGCTTAAGTGAGAATTTTTACTCTTCACCTGTGCATTTTGGTCACCTGTGCTGTTCTTAAAGATGTTGCCTCACTGGAGCATAAATTGACTTTGCTGCAAAAAATAGGTGTGGAAAATACAAAACCTATTTTTTGCAGCAAACTCTCACATCGACTTCTATGTTACACCCTGGTGATGAGAAGAGAGAGAGAGGGAGAGAGACAGGGAGGGAAGCCAATATTTGTTTTACTTTGTCGCTGTGTTTCCACCCTCCCTTTTTGTAGAAATGCACCCTGGATTCCTTTTGTGAATCACCCAGCAACAGACACATCACTTTGTCACCATCTTTTCAGTGCAAGCGGAAACCATTGCGCCGAGGCTCTTCTGGAGAGGCCAAGCAGAATCCTACCTGACTGTCTTACCAATGAAGAGCCAAAACCCATTCTGTGGGGTTGCTGTGTGTTACACATGGTCCTGACAAAAGTCCCTCCCTCTGCAGCACCCAGAAAGAGCCAAGGCTTTTTAGGATTAAGACACATGGAAAACTGCAGTTTGCATTTGCTTTCCATAAGCTCTCGAGTGCAGAGCCAACAAACAATAGTGTTTGTTTTTTAAGTGTTAGCTTAGCGGGTATTTGAGGTCCTAAAAGCACTGAAATCTTTGGGGTGGAAAGTGCACTAACAATTAATGCAAGAAGCACAGAGTTTTTATAGACCTATTCTGCCAGTGGAAAAAAAAACATGTGGCTGTATTTACGAAGATAAAAATATGTTTAGCATAATAATATATAGATAGCATTCTTTTTACTGTATCCACTTAAGTTTGCCTAAAGATAAAGCTCTGCCATCAGGTGTGATTTAATTTTAACCACACCCGCTGTACTGTATATAAATGCTGGTAGGTTAATCCACCATTTGGAGAATTATGATGAACTCTTGACTTTTCTTCTAACACCATCATGAGGTTTATATTTAAAGTTAGGACTAAAATGTGTTGATGTGGCCTTGGTATACTTGAATAATCAGGTCAGTATTCTAATCTGTGCATTACATTACTTTATAAGTGCTACACCAACATTAATATCACTGATAACAGCCTTAAATTTTTTACCGTGTTGACATACACGAATAAATCCCTGAGCACAGTAACATTAATGCTTGCTGAAAATCAACATCTTTGCATTTAATGTCAATGAGCTGTCATTTCTGTGGCTGTACGTCTCGTATTGTTATATTAATCTGCATGTAGTCATTCCAGATTAAGAAACTTCTATTCTTCAACAAGTTAAAAAATGTATGGCTTCAGGGGCATTTTTATAACAACTATAGAGGGATGTTACTACTACGACAAGGACGCTGAGGGAAAAAGGGCTTCACCAAACCAGGCATCAAAGCATCGGAGAAGTACTGAAATTGACCCGTGGCATATTTCTACATGGCTCTGTAAATATGCCTGAATTTAAAAATGCATCTGTCATCATTATCGCAGTCATCATCTGCATCGCCATTTTGTCTGTCCCGCATGAGAGATAATCGACTGTACAGTTTCAGAGCATTGCTTTTGTCCCCAGCGTCTCAGCAGCGAAACTGACAGGAGGCCAGCTGTCTACCCGTGTGTCTGCCTGTACTCTGCTCTTTATTACCACCACCTCCTTCTGTAATTACAAGCTCCAGTGCACACAAGCACACCATCAGGTGGGGCCAGGGCCACAAGCACGGCACCAGCAGCTCTCATCATTGTGGCATTTTGAATTCCCCCGCGTGTAAGAGCTGTAGGCCAACAGGAGGCACATCAGAGGTGCCACAGCCTGCAGGCCAATCAGCCAGCTGGGGTAAGAAATGCTACATTTTGTTTCATATCATTAGAAGGTTAGCTCACCCCTCATTGGTTCACCATCTGGGCATTCTTTCTTCCTTTCTCCCTCAGTGCTGTGGCTTCTCAGTACCGTATCAACACTGCACAGCCTTCAGCATGGCGCGCAGAGATAAAAAAAGAACTGAAGATGGAGGCGAAAGATCTGGGTAGATGAACATGGAGGCAAGAGCAAATCGAGAAAAGTAGAAGTGTGGGAAAATAACATAAAAAGAAATTAGGCACATCGATATGACTGAAATAACAATATTAATATCAGAAAATATACACATATCATCCAGGACTTTAAGTATATTAAATTGCATATGATACCTTGTGATAATAAAGTGAAGCTGCTTTGATGTCAAAATTTACATAGAACGTCAAAATTGGGGCAACCGTGGTTCCGGGGGTTGGGAAGCTCATCTTGTAACCGGAAAGTTGCCGGTTCGATCCCCAGCTCTGTCTGTCTTGGTTGTTGTGTCCTTGGGCAAGACACTTCACCTACTGGTGATGGCCAGAGGGGCTGATGGCGCGATATGGCATCCTTGCTTCTGTCGGTCTGCCCCAGGGCAGCTGTGGCTACAACTGTAGCTTGTCTCCACCAGTGTGTGAATGAATAGTGGAAATGTTAAGTGCTTTGAGGGTCTCGAAAAGCACTATATAAATGCAATCCATTATTATTAAAATTGCACGGTAGAGTGTCACCTAGCAGTAAAGACAATGCATCAGTGTGGAAATATGCGAGGAGAAGTCATCTCAATAACAGTTTCACATCATCACAAAGGGAGGTGTAGAGTCTCTCTCTCTTTTTTAATCTGACACCAGTTTGGTTCTTACTCATTTTAACAACTCAAACTTTAACTATTAAACCATGAGCAAGTCTAATCTCCCAGTGAGAGCCGCATATTTTATCTCAATGTGGGAGTTAAACTCTGCATTAAGACTGCTCGTTTGAGATGTTCCACAAGGGTATTTCATTTTGGAAGACAGCGGGCTAAGAAGATTATAAGCACATTTTTCAATTTATCTCACACACCCTGACTCCTTTTATTGGCTGGGACCCTCTTATCATGTTTTGCCAGCAGCTAAAGCAGCCATTGGCATCTTCCACTGTATCCTCTACTTTGGAGTAGTTGCATTTGATGCAGTATTAGACTACACTTATTTTTACCCCGAGTGTGGCCTTTTTGAACATTTTGTTTCTCATAGTTGTGCATGTGCGTTATTAATGCGTTTCGGTGTTCTAAATGGCAACTTGATGAAATCAAGTTAATTCAAGGGATGACTTTGGGAAAATAGAGGATTACATAAAAGTGTTAAGTCTGTGTTATTCATCATCTGGACCTTGAGTGAGTCACAAAGGGAGAGAGGGGGAAGGGGGAGGTGGGAGAGAGAGAGAGAAAGAGAGAGAGAAGTTGCTGATGTTTAAAAAAACGGGAGAAAAAAAGCTGCAGGAGTAACGATATAAAACCTTGAGACAAGCGGATGCTCCTCTCTCAAACCCGCTGCCATCTCAGTGGTGGAAATGTTGGAGTTGGGGAGGGTCGACTTTGAGGTGACATTGACGCTATGTAGACGAAAGTGAGGATCCTGCGCTCCATGTTACGTCCCTGCTCGCTTCAACTGAGACGGCGGCAGCTCCTTTTCTCCGTCTTCTCTCCCCTCCTCTCTTTCAGCACCACTCCTTTAAGGACAGCACCTCGCTCTCAAAGACGCATTTGCCCACTATCCTCTCCCCTTTCGGATCATATATTCGCTCGCTGTCGCCGAATGCAAAGTTTTCACCGCGGTTTGACTCAGTGCAAGTGAAAGGAAGTTACTTTTTTCCAAAATCGGGATATTCCCCCCCGGAGAAAGAATCTGCAAAGTAGCGGACTGTATTGTAAGTATTCACTTGTACGGGGTGCAATTTACATAAATTCGAGAAAAGAAATGCATTTGTTACACGCGAGGACCATCAAGGAATTTGCCGTGTGCAGATGTGCTGAATTTGCGTAAGGATATGCAGCTGCGCGTGAGGTCGACGAAGACTTTTTACTTTTTTTTTAGTTTTCTTCAGGAGCCATTAGCATCTTCTTTGATCTTTCTGTTCTACAGCCACATTTCATGTATGTGAAATTTGAATCTGTGTTTTGTAGATTGTGTAATTTAAATACGCAGAAAATGCACAAGCAGTTCTTATCGCGATGTCTCTTAGATGCAAAATGTCACATTAACTTGGAATAGAAGTGGTGTATTTTTATTAGTAGACTGAAATATGAAAAAATAACACTCTAGCTTCCATCTGTAAATGCAACCCCGGTACCCCGCTTCTCTCAATTACGCACAAGGTAATAAGGGAGCACAGAGAGCGCACTCTCTGCTCACCATTTTAACGGTCGTTTATTTTGCATTTAAAAATGCTATTTAAAATACAAACAGATGACGTAGATCTTTTACGTTTATTTACTAATTTTTTTGCATTAACTGAAATAACTATTGCAAATTAGAACTCTATTCCATGGATATTTGATGTAGATCTATATTCAAATTGCAAATTCTGGTGAGTTATTAGCCTCTCCAGGTGATTCACTATCGAGTCTGATTTCTAAATGTGTTTAATTGCTTTTCTCTTGTAAGGGAGCAGTGAGAAGTGGGCCATTGAATTTAGAGCATAATGAATCAAGGACAAGAGCAGGCTCTAAATTTCTGCTAACATGGATTCACTCCAGGCAATTAAAAGTGATTCATATTGCATGAGAAGCTTTTATTTGATCCCGTGGGATTCACAGAACACGGGACAGACTTTTTTGTCACCCCTTAAGAAATGTCACGATATATATACATGTATAAAGAGAGAGAGCTAAATAGATATAATTTAATTCAATCTGTCATTTAACAGAATTTTTTTAGGAATATTTAATTCCTCTTTAAATGTTTTTTTATTTCACCCAAGGAGTTAACATCCACAGTAATTATCGCAAAATTAATCCCTCATTATTATTAGGACATTCGTTTTAAGGCTCTATGCATATATATTTTGAATAAGTATATTTGCATTCAAAGCAACTAACAATATCTAATTTAGGAATGTCACTTTTTCTGTGAAATTTATAACTATATTATTGTTTTTGTTTTTTAGGGTCACTGGATTGTTGCTAAGGTCCTCGCCTCGCCTTTTCTCCAAATCACTCGCTGTACCCCAGTTTTCGTTTTTTTCCCCCTCTCGGCTGTTGTCTGGGAACTGGAAGTACGGGACGGATAAACTGCTGTCTATCTGGACCAGTGCTGAAACCCCCTCTTCTCCACTGGTCAGGACTGTCCGACGCACACCTCGACCATGGCTACCAACGGGACCAAAGCCTCGGACGGACACGTCTTAACGGAGACGGTGAATGACGCGCCCACCACCACGCCAAACGACAAACCCAAAACCTTGGTGGTGAAAGTGCAGAAGACAAAAAAGGAGATACCCGAAAGAGAAACGTGGGGTGGGAAATTTGACTTTCTCCTCTCTTGTGTCGGATACGCAATCGGACTCGGAAATGTCTGGAGATTTCCTTACTTATGTGGAAAAAACGGTGGAGGTAATGAGGAATTCTTGGCAATTTTCAGATATCCACACACCAGAAGGAGCGCAAAGATCTCGACATTAAAACCTGACAGTTTGCCCAGGACTTCTTTATTTATAACAGATATAAACTGCATGTCCAGTATAACCGTGCGTAATTGCGCACAGACAAATAGCTGTGACGTGATCTGGGGCGCAGAAACAAAACACCCCTAATATGTTTTATTGGATTATGTTGAAAATTATTAGCATATCCTTTGTCGTCATTTACACACCTTTACTTCTCACCTTTCATTCAGGGGCCTTCTTGATTCCCTACTTTTTGACCCTCATATTTGCTGGTATGCCTCTGTTCTTTCTGGAGACGGCTCTTGGTCAGTACACTTCTATTGGAGGTCTTGGAGTGTGGAAGCTGGCTCCAATGTTCAAAGGTAAATTATATGTAAATTATATGTATTGTTAAGACTTGAAACTAAATTTTATAAATAACTACTTTATTTAGGCATTCTAAGTGGACTTACATGTGTTCCTCATTTTGTTTTATTCAGCACAATTTGACATCACACCTTTATTTTCCATTGTTTCAGGTGTTGGCCTGGCTGCTGCTGTTCTGTCCTTTTGGCTCAATATCTATTACATTGTTATCATTTCCTGGGCTATTTACTATTTGTACAACTCCTTCAGTGCTGTGAGTATTTGAAATTTAAAGTCCTACATTTCTTAGCAAATGTAGTAACAGGGCACTAATTCTGAACCTTTAAGGGCCGAGATTTTCCAGATATAGCCCTGTCTGTATTGTTAGTACTATTACTTTCTAACCCTTTAATCATGAGGCAGGTGCTGTTTGCCAGTATCTCTTATATAAGGCCTCACAGCCCTTAACAGAGTATGACATTTATTACTTCCTTTCCCACATAATTAGTGCCTTACACAAGGTATTGATAAATGCATTTGGCGATGAAGCATTCACTGCTCTGAGAAAACCATGAAATCTCAGTGTCCCGAATGAGTATCGTGGTCTTGGCAGCGTGACAGCTAGAGAGAATAGGCAGTGGGAGAGTGCTCCAAATAAAAGAACCTGTGTGTGTCTGTTTGTGTGCGTTTTCCTTAAATTTCAGGATTTGCCGTGGCAGACTTGTGGAAATAGCTGGAACACAGAGCGCTGCTACACCAACTACAGCATCACAGACACCTCAAACCTCACCAGTGCCGTTGTAGAGTTCTGGGAGTAAGCTGGACATTTCAGTTAATGTTATTAATAGGTTTTAACTGCACAGTAAGGTTAGAGGTTCCCTTATGTGCATGATCATTACATCATGGGTCAGAGTTAGATATGGCCATTTGCATATGATGACTCAGTGGCCATATCCGTTAATAGCAATCTACCCAGAATATCAGCAGAGGAGGAAAATCTGTGCACAAATGGATAATGGATGAGAAAAATAACGTGTGCACAGAAGCACAACTTCCTTTCGCTATCATACCTTTAAGCTTTAAGGATGAGAAAAAAGCCATCAAAAGACTCTTTGTGAATATCCAGATGCATGTAGGCACATTTGTGTATGCTTCCATGCATGCTACATATGTGACATCAAGGATGCCCTTGTGTATTGTAGTAAGAACCCTTTACTTCCCTCCAGACGAAACATGCATCAGCTGACCGATGGCCTGGAGAAGCCTGGGGAGGTCAGGATCCCACTGGCTATCACACTCGCCATAGCATGGGTCCTTGTCTATTTCTGTATCTGGAAGGGAGTCAGCTGGACTGGCAAAGTAAGTAGGAGAAGAAGGTACAGACATCAGCATAAACAATGAAAAAGCCAAATATAGAACTGGAACAACAGAACTTTAGATTATTGTTGAAATAAAGGGAGTTACTCACTTATTTTAGAAATTTTGTGTAATTTCCTGTTAGTGTGGGAAAAGAGCTTCACTGGTACACTGTCACAAAAAAGTTAAAAATCATACAAAAAGATTATACATGGACACATAGGCTATCCCTTTGGAATATCCTTTTATTATAAAGTATGTTGTGTTATATAAGTACCAACATTTTGCACAATGGCAAACAGCCCGACAGAGTTTGCATCATCTGTACACTGAGCTAAAGTATGAGATTTCTATTTGCTGTTGCTTGATCTTTATTTTGATGTCTGTTTTTTTCAGTATGGCAAAAGGAGTTTCAACAATTTCCTAACTTTCACAACAAGATCCTCTGCTGATTCATTTTTATGCAGTAGATGTTATCTTGGCTGGCATGATTAGTGTTGACTTTGACAGCACAGTCTGAAATTAGTTCAGATAAGGAGGGAAATAGTGCGCCGGGAGTGTGCTGAACCCAGTCTTTCTGGGGTCACTGTGCCTCTGGGAGATGGTTGACTAGGGCACTAAGCTGCTCTGTGTGGATGGTGCCTCAGTAACACAATAAGTTGATGAGATTAAGAACTTGTCGGTTTTCAAACTGCGCTCTTGCCTCAAATATTCTCGGGAGATCTTAAAGATGGCTTAGAGAGATTATTTTGCAGTAATCACGATTTTGTGCCCCATAGGTGGTGTACTTCTCTGCCACGTACCCTTACTTCATGTTGTTCATCCTGTTTTGCCGTGGTGTCTCTCTGCCCGGTGCCATGGATGGAATCCTCTTCTATATCACACCAGACTTCAACAAGCTTAAGGAGTCTGAGGTGAGCTCGCTGCTCTTTCTGATCACGAATACATGTAGATATTCTGCAGCAGCAACCAAAATTAAGGTTGCTGCAGAGTATAAGATGAGCCCCAACTTGATGTGTTTTGGTTTTTGGGGTAATGTTTCAGGGTTGTTGTTTTTTTTAACATTATGTAGGTCTCTGTACCTACATGAATGGATAGGAACTAATAAGTCAACAAGATTCCAGATACATTTTCAGTGATTGCAGAGCTTTAACGTGAATGTCTGTGAATGATGTTTATAACCATGATTGTTCATTGCAAGTACCATTATTAGCACAGTTCACAAATACTTTCTTTTACAGTATTGATTATGAGATAATGTGTTTATTTCTGTAAAGACTGAGAAGCTGAGGTCAGATCACGATTCAGTGATTTGACAGTTGATCAAATAGCATCAGGCACGACAAAACAATGCTGAGGCGTTACAGTGCAGAACAAACAGTTTCCCTCTTTCTAGCATTTATGCACATGCTTTCATCAGAGAAAAGAGTCCTGATAATCAGTAAATGAATATAATCCTGGCCGGTTTTTCAAACAAAAATCTTCTTTTAGCAGCAATTTTTGCACAAGCACACTTACTTGAACCTCTTTTCTGTCTGTGTGTCAGGTGTGGCTCGACGCTGCCACTCAGATCTTCTTTTCCTACGGGCTAGGATTAGGCTCTCTGATTGCTCTCGGCAGCTATAATCCCTTCACCAACAACGTATACAGGTAGGTGAATAAAATACTGTTTCTGTTTATTTACAGCTTGAATTAAATGCCTGTTAAAAAATTACCATCTAACACCACTCACTCATATCATTTATTTATTTATTTTTTATATGGAGACCGTGCAGATGTCTCTTCCTGGGATTATTTTTGGTTTCCGTGACAGCATAGTGTCTGCAGTTTGTTCTATTTTGGGACTATTTGAGCCCCCTGTTATATCAGTTGTTTCATTATTTTGGCTCCACATAGTGTTTTAGATTCAGGTACACACATTTGGTGACTGTCAAAGGCTGTCACCTTATAAAATAAACACTGGCCATCTGCCCATTTGTCTCTCTAGTCGTAAAACTGCTAGAACTCACTGCCGTTTTATAAAATCAGGACATTATCAATGTATTCAGCTGTTGTGCCACTGCCAGATGCAAAATGGCTTTCCACCTTTCCCTTTCCACCCCACCCCCCACCACTCCACTCCCACAAGCCTCGCCACAATGTGTGACGGGTTGATAAGGAATTGATATAGGCGTGACAATGGCTGCAGCGTGCTTTGTCTCTCCCCTACAGAGATTCTGTCATTGTCTGCTGCATCAACTCCTTTACCAGTATGTTCGCCGGCTTTGTCATCTTCTCCATCGTGGGATTTATGGCCAATGTGACAAAGAGACCCATCGCTGATGTGGCAGCCTCAGGTAATTGCAATCAATGTTGAAACTCAATAGTAATAACAGACACAGGCAAAAGATAATATGACTACAAATACGGTGCAAAAAGTCAGCCATTGCAGCTGCTATAATTTTGAAGGGACAAATGATTTTTTTTACACTGTTGGTCCAGATTGCTGGGATTATTAGAAGGGAAATACTTTGCAAAAACTCTCTGTACTCTCAGTCCTTTACAAATACTCAGCTTTGACATTCAGTGTACTTTTTTCTCTCAATGACACTTCGAGATCAACTTCTTTTTTTTGTTTCTTCTTTTATCAAGTTTTACACTTTCAGTACTGTCATATGAGCCCAGTTTAAATTTATTGTTTTGACTTCTTCAGTCAAAACCAGATACTTTTAGCTGCTCCCTTATTCACAAGGAGTCACCACAGTGGGTAGCTCCCCATGTTTGATTTGGAAGATCTTTACATCTGATGCCCTGCCTGATGCGACTCATATAGAGTAATCTCCCAGGACAGGAATCAGGAGCCTATCACTTGTTAGGCAATTGTGAAAGCCATTACACTATGGAGCCACTACGTCATAGCCAAATACCACATGTTTTATTTGTGTCCCACTGTCAAATACAAATCACATTATCTCTGATATTTATCTTTTATCAGGACCTGGCTTGGCTTTTTTGGCATATCCAGAGGCTGTCACCCAGCTCCCCATTTCCCCTCTCTGGGCAGTGTTGTTTTTCTCCATGCTCTTGATGCTGGGAATTGACAGTCAGGTAAAGATATTTCAAGAAAAAAATGTCTCCTTTTACCAATATGAAATGCTTTCTAAAATACTTTTCTAACCTTCAAATAAAAATGATCTAAGTTTTCAGTTTGATACTGCACTAATGTGCCAAAAAACTTACCATTGCTCTTTTGCTCAGATACTAAACCTTAGCAATGTTTTTATTGTGACAGAAATGTATTGTGTAACAGTTTCAACCTGATTCTGCAATATCTCCAGTTCTGCACTGTGGAAGGCTTCATCACTGCCCTGGTTGATGAATTCCCCCATGTCCTTCGAAAGCGTAGAGAGATCTTCATTGCAGTCGTCTGCCTTATTTCTTACATCATTGGCCTGTCCAACATCACACAGGTGAATATGAATGTGCACTAACTCTGAATGTGCAGGCATGTCAAACATAAGGGTTGTGGGCCAGAATCGGTCCTACAAAGCGCCCCCCATGGCCATTCATGCTGCACCACTGTAATTAAGTAACAAATTATTAAATAACAGATTTTTTTTTTTACTACTTACCCTGGAATGTCTGTATTTTACAGTAAGTCCAAAGTAAAAAAAACAAAACAAAAACAACAACAACAACAACAGGTCATTTAATAGGACATTTTCTGTGAATTTACCTTCTGTTTTATATTTACATTAACAACAACCAGACATTAACCTGATCAATGCCTGCATTTGTTGGGTTCATCTTTACACTTTGTAAAACAGTCATAGGGTCTAATTCTTGAGACTAACATGCCAAACTGATTCACAATATTTAGTATTTACTCGAGTACAAAAAGAGATCCCCCAACATCTACTAGCAAGATTCCCATGTGGTGTGATCTGGTCATTAAGGGCTCTGATTTGCATATCATATCAACATATCCTTGAGAAATGATAAAATGGCTTTAGTCTAGTACACGTTCTCCTCAATTTCTAAATATTCATTGAAACTGCTGCGCATATTCAAGGAGGAGGAACCCCAGCGCTTTGTTAATCACATCATAAGGTCACAAACAATTTATTAAAGTAACCTGACTGTCCGAGGAGGCGAATATCCCAACGTTTTCTCGACACATTCATTCTCCTTAGTGAATGAGCCTTTGTAGACAATTCATAAGCTTCTAACATGTCACCTTTACACTCGGACTGTCTACTGATTTCATTTTCGGGGCACATTTATCCTCCCCCAAAGGAAAACAGCCCTTTGTTTCTCCTGACCCCACATTCGCTGCTATTTCTGTACTCTCAGGACAGCCATACTTTGCAAATGTGATTCAAAAGCTTCAGTTGTTCCAAAATCACTAGTATATTTTATTATTTCCTCAATAATTTTAAGTCTTAGCATTTCAGTATTAGTCACAGCTCATTTATGAGTGAATGACCTCTGTGTACAAGACAAATTTTCCTGGGGCTTATGCACAGTGCGCTATTTTAATCCCATTTTAATCTACAAGAGCTGTTTTAACCCAATTATGACTGTAATTAAAATAGGTGTTTTAGTCTGTTGAAGAGAAATGTCATTGTACTTAATCATTTGTCTTTTCTACTATGCTGGATTTCAGATTTGAGTAATAAAATGACATTTGAGGGCTTAACACAGTTCTATAAACTATTGTTTACACATAAATATTTAGCTATCAAAGTTTATTTGAATATATTGGAATTCCAAACTCTGCTTCTTCAATTGACACACTCTGAGTCATTTCCCTCAGGTAACATTATGCTAAAAACACTTCAAAGATTTGCATCAGTTTGAAATGCAAGACAAAGAAAATGATAAGCAAGAAAAAAAAAAACCAACGTGTCAGTAATATGCAATAAAAGCTTCTGCATCTCTTGAGCTATGACAATTCAAGAGCCTGCGCTGTTCCTCTATTCCAGTCACATTGGATTTCCATCATGCTACATGCACAGCACGTTATTTTATGGCAGTTATCCTAATCGCTGTTCCAGGCAGTATGAAGTATATCAAGCTTCAAAATGTAGAAGTGGACAAACTCCAAGAAGTCCTCTTGAGCTGGTCCCTAGAATGACTTGATAGCTGCAAGGCACTAAATGCTGGCACTGTAGAAATTTGAGCCATATTGGTACTGCGTGCACTGCACAGTAGGAGAAACACAGCTTTTCACAAAGAATCCATTTAGAGTTCTGAGTTCATCAGTTGGATGTTTAACCATTTATTCTCACTCTTGATGTTACTTCACTGCACTAGTTTAATACTCTCCCGCACATGCCTGTAAGTGCTTTTTCCATTACTTCTCCTTTCTCATCATGTTCTTTGCCTCTGTTTTCAGGGTGGACTGTACGTGTTTAAACTGTTTGATTACTATTCAGCTAGTGGGATGTCCCTACTCTTCTTGGTCTTCTTCGAATGTATCTCAATCTCATGGTTCTATGGTGAGCCAAACAAAAGGGTTTTTTTTCTCCATCTTAGAACAGTAAGTGTTTTCTGTCTTTTAGCTGCCAATTTGGTGTCGCTACAATGCCAAGCTTTGACATCTAAGACTCAGATGGGAAACATATAAATCCACAGTGACATAATGATAAAAACAGCACTGATAATGTTTTTGGTTTTTTTTGTTCCAGGTGTGAACAAATTCTATGACAACATTGAAGAAATGATTGGCTACAGACCATGTCTCTGGTGGAAGGCCTGCTGGGTTGTCTTTACTCCACTCGTTGTGGCTGTAAGTGCGGCAAGCACAAACATAACACAAAAGAAAAATAGTACTCCACTGTGGTCAGTATTTTATTTGAAGGCACTCTGTATATTGCAAATGACTTGAACCATACATTTAAGAAAAAGTGTGCCATTGTTTGATGATTGCTTCTCTCTCTGGCTGGAGTCTATTTCTTTTCACTGACACTTGATTTAATGCTTGTGTTAACTTGCATTTAAGCACCATCATCCAATAGTGTGTCCCAACCACATCTGTATAAGACAATATAGGAAATAGTACAATTTGCAAAACTCTTATCTTAGCTTAAACATTATGCAGTTTGGTAGCATATTTGTAAGCATAATTAGATCTTTTCTCTTGTTCCTCTTGCGTACAGGGAGTCTTCTTGTTTAGTGCAATACAGATGGTTCCTCTTACTATGGGCGACTATGTGTTCCCTGCCTGGGGTCAGGGGGTCGGCTGGTGCATGGCCCTCTCCTCCATGATTCTCATCCCTGGCTACATGGGCTACATGTTCCTCACACTCAAAGGCACATACAAAGAGGTAAGACAAATATATTAATGCTTGACTTTTTTAATTGTATTTCACAAATTGTTATAATTGCCTGCTTTACACTACAAAAATTAATATCCTTTTCTTGTTAAGAAAGGAAGTGGGATGTTATTCTTTTTAAAGCTATGGTATAAATGCCAAGAGTGTACGGCTGACAAGTAGCTAAAGATAAACCAGCGTATAATGCATCACTATACCCACCTCTGAGCTTTTCACACATCTAGTAGCTTTACCCTGGACTCTGCAGCTGAATAAGCCACACTGAGTGTTTCAAGTGGATTACTTCTTATGCATGATTTTTTTGCACAAGCCAAACTGATATTAGCTCATACAGGATGTAAGGCGATCCTATATGCAGATAAAGAAAAATACAAGCCCAAAGGATTTAGTGAAAGATCCATTTACACCATGTACAGAAGTTTAGATAAATATTTAGGTCACCACAAATGCAGCCCGCTTTACCAGAATATACTAACCCATGAGCTTTATTACCTTTACTTTTTATTATTTTCATAATGGGCAGCTTTGAAAGTACTATGAAAGGATTATAATTAAGGGCCAAACAGAGAACCTGTGCAGGCACCAGCAGTCTTCTATTCTCCTTCTTCTTCTTTGTCCACTGGCAGTTCCCTGATTCTTTTTACCGAGTTTAATGGCTTTGCCACGAGTGCTCTAGGGCCACCAATGGTTCAGATTTAGCGGTATGTTTAGGCACATAACTTTTAAAAAACACAAATGAGGCAAATTAGCTACTCGTGGATTCCAAAGAATCTTAATATCACCATAACTTTGGGACATCTCATGAGTACATATTCTAGCATAAGGATGTTTATTCTCAGTGCATTCTTGTTCTCCTTTCCTAAGTCCTTATGAATTCTGATTCTGAAATGTGATTAGGTAAAAGAGATAGGATGTACTTTTGAAACACAGCCAGCAATGCAGCAATCACATTAAATTGTCAGTATATTACGCCTCGGGAGTGAGAACGGGCTGCATCTGACCAGTAGACGGTCGTACAATAATAGTAAAAACAGAAAAACATAATCAGAGTCAACCAATAGGCACAGAGGGCTTCTATTTCAGCCTATGCTTGCTCTGTTGTCCATTCATCAGGTCTGGCTGCACAAACTAGGCTCAAGGACTCAAATGGAGTTCACACAATACAAAGCATCAGACAAGTGGGTTGATTGTCACAGAACTGCTGCTGAGTTTTCCTTATGCCCAAGAAGGTCTCCTAGTGCCTCATTTCAGTGAATAAAAGAACAAGACATTCAGACAAAATTGGCATCTGCTGGGAATTTGCATGTGTGACCATCAATATTGCTAAAAGCTATGTCAACGCCTATAAGAAGGTACAAACTTGCAGTTTCTAGTGTAAAGCTATAGAACTGATCAGTTCTATAGCTTTAGTAGTGTTTTGTTTTTGTATGATGTTGGACGAAAGAGATATAGGACATAAACAAGAATTTTTGTGTGGTGTCTCTGGAAGGCCCCAAAGCCAGGATATGTCTCCTTTTCAACCTAATTGATGCAACCACCATGAGTGATTTCATTGAAAGGTTTAAAATAAATACAGGCTACATTTTTTTCTGATGTCTACAAATATTGTCAGAGGTGATCTTCAAAACAACCCTCTCTAAAGTTATCACATGGATTTTGACTTTTCTATCCATTTGCCCCTTACGGACAAATGATATAAAAAAGGAAATCATACTGTAGCACAGCATCTCTTTCATAAATTAACATCAGTCTTGGTGTACACACTATGCACTTTTTTCTGAGTCCCTAGAAGCCATGCAAATGGTAAAAAGAGGTTTTATTTTCAATCAGTGCTAACAGATACACCTTTAACATAATCAGATCAAACTGACATTGTGACTGTACCCTGCTGAACTTCTTGGCCCCCTTGTTGCCGCTTGCAGCTATGTTTTGTAATTAATTTTGTAATTTAGAAGCCAAAAGATGCTCCACACTGAAAGGGAAAAGGATGAGCATAGCGAGTGTGACTTTGCTCCATGCATTAAAACTGTACAGCACCACTGTAATTCAATGGTTTTATAATAAGTAAAACACACTAGCATCCTGGGCAAAGTAGTAAATTGTCATGAAGCGTAGAGCGGTGATAAAAGGATTAGTGAAATAGATTTTTAATTAGTTTTGTTAAATAATTTCTGATAGCTGTGTGCTGTAACAGTGACAATGACATACAACAGCCATGAAGTCCTTGGTAAATGACGTTTATACGCAGGGCAGTGCCACGCTGCATTTTTATTGACCTGATGTTACTAATCACTGTAAGAGAATACCTTTTCTGGTATACCATTTACATTAACAACTTCTTGATTTGCAGTCATCCACAGTGAGCCGAATAAGCAGGCTTACAGATAGTCTCTTAGTCTCCTCTGACAGATATAGCTTTATAGTCACCACTGACAGAATAAATGGGCGATAATTGCAGACAGTGGAACAGAGGCTATCAGAGGCGATGTGCAGGCGTCAGATCCTGCAGTAACAGCTGATGGCTGATTGTCTAATTGTAGCAATCAGCAAGTTGATTAGTGCTCTGCACCCAGGCGAACACTTAGTTTCACAAACACTCCATAAAAATGTTGACTGCAAAGCCCTGTTCTGACGCTGCATAGCTGAGAGCATTTTTTAAAGATTTAGTAAGTTTAGTAAGTTTGGCCCATGGAAGTTTGTTGGTGTCATTAGTAGGTTTCACTCTCTAAAGGTATATTAATTCATATAACTTTATCTCAGGTTGGAAAGCATCCAGTAGAAGAATGTTTACATTCAAAGCCTAAGGTCATTTATCCCTTAAGCTCACAGCTGCATAGCTCGTGTGGTTTGTTACAGCCTTTGGATTTGAACACTGACTTCTCAGCTCACGATATTAACTGTGGTATTGATCTTCTTCTCAGCGTCTGCGGATGATGATCAAGCCTTTGGTACTGGTGAAGGCTCAGGAAAATGGTCCAGACCAGCAGACAGAAAACCAGAATCAGAACCCTGCTACTGAGGAAGCCTACATCTAAAAAGGTCTGATCTCTGTCTCAACAGCCAGACTGGCACTCCACAATAGAAGAAACGTAATCAAGGTTGGGAACAACCACTAGACTTTTATGTCTGCTTTTATTCACCTACCTCCTGGGGACATGTGAAACCAACCTGATTACACAGTTATTTTTAGGGGGTTTTCTGTATGTTTATTTGTAAAATACAAAGTTATAAAACTTATGATGACAAGCAAATTATCCAGCAAAGTTATTGTGATATTATGAATTTCATTATGCAAAAAAGTTAGCCTTTTTAGAAAAGGAAATGTGACTTAGTAAAATACTGTATATTGAATATATATAATTAAAATTTGGAGGCCCATGTTGATTCAGTAGTAATGTGCTTTGAGTAATCTACTAAACTCCAACTATTGTACAAAAGGGTTTATCGGTAAAATGCATTTTGCATGTCCATGAAATAAATACATCAAAATAAATGCCGTGTAGTAGATGAAAACACAATTTGAAAGTTAGCAAAGTGGAAATGGAATATTGAGCAATTTAAGGCAAAGACAATGTGGGAACATGCAACAGGTAAGGCCAAATTTGCTTTTATTTTTAAAACAAATTTAACTAGACTATCAATCCCCTGCAAATCCTGCACTTCACCTGAAATGTTTACTACCCGTGTCTGGGGATACAACTGAAAAGCACAAGTACAGTATGGAATTTCTAAGTGTCCAATTTATTTTTGGCATGAGTGAAAACTGTGACCACAGCAAAAATAACATATATAATACATAGCAAGAGACTGTTATAATTGTTTCTTTGTTTTCTAAAGAACAATAACTTTGTATGTTGTCCAAATCTTTTTTGTAGAACAAGTTTTAGGTTATTTTCTATGTGTGTGAGTGAGAAGGACCAAATTAATGCTCTGAGACTGCTGACCCACTGAGCATTTATGGATTAAATAAAGAGTCTAATTAAAGTAATTATTCGAGAATCCCCTTTTGACTCGGTATAGAGCAGCAGGGTAGTGAAAAGAGCAGTCGCCCACAAGCACAGTTTGAATCTGTAAACTAGTACCTCTAAAAATAAAGGCGTAGCCATTACAAAACTCCTACATGTGCACTTCTTCTGGAGAGTAAACATTTGGAAAATGGTGACTTTTCTTCAACTGACACCAATTAAGTAGAAGGAAAAGTGTTACACTGAAATAAAACAATACTAATTCAGAGTTTAAACTGTGAGAGCTAATAGGCTGCAGTGTAGCGTGCGAGATGATTTCTATCATTACTACCATTATTCTGTCTGGAATCGTTTACTTGTGTATCTATTTAGTAACCCACTTCTCAGGAACAAAGGTGGAAGTGACCAAATTCTCTCAGATACTACCACGATACACTGAAACAATGAATGCTGTATTAAACGACAACAAGTGTGAAAATGGTCATTTTTTTTCCCATAAATTCAACATGCTACCTGAAGCAGCAACAAAACATAAAGTCGCAAACCAGAATGAAGACTTCACACATATACATATATATATATATATATCTCTACTTGGGTACATTCAAAAGCTGATCCAAATTCCTGCCTCTTTTCTGTGTGCCATCTGCTCTGCTAGCATATTTTCTTTCACTGTGTATAAGCTGTCATGGCCTTCACAGATGTTGGTAGAAGCCATAAGTTGTTCCTATTCTGTTTTATATTTCCAATACAAGAAATGGGCAGATAAACTTTGGCACAGACACAGAACAAAACTGGCTGAAGTACTGTTAACAGGACATAGCCAGATGCTTTATAGGCCAACACCACCGAAAACTACTCCTTTTCATAGGGTGAATAAAAACCTATTATAACATATCAAGTTGCTCGGCAATATAATAGCATATGAGTAGATCCTGACTTTGTGACAGACCGCAGATATCGCTGTATTACTACGAAGAAGGATCAAGAGAATTTGCTTCTGTGGCAGCTATGCGACAGGAATCAGGTTGAACCAGTCCCATCTTTTCTTTTATTTATGTTTTTTTTTCAAAGATGTGTTTAAATGTGCAATGACTAAAGGGTTCCGTGAATTTTGTATAAAGTTACCATATTGCAGTTTTCTCTCTTGAATGATGTTGTAAACTGGACTGTGTAATACATGTATCTGTGAATGTCCGTACAACCTGGATTTTTTTTCCTTTCGTCTAAATGTTGAACAGAAAAAAATGATATCATTTGCTGTTTTCTGCAATAATACTGTCTCAGAAACTAAAGCACATATCTCTCAACTGTAAAAAAACAAAAAAACAAAAAACTATGAAGATAACAGCAGAATAGATTAATAATAAAGAAGATTATAATAATGATAATAACAATAATGTAATAGAAATGTCTAGTCAGAGAATATTGTTTTGTATATTTCTAGCTGTTTCATGGGCCTAATGTAAAATATTATATGTAAAAAATATAATAAATGTCTAGATGGTGTTATATGAAAAAGCATGATTGCAATATATGTTATCTGCAAAATAAATAAAGTTCTATAGATTATAATCCCTGTGTTATGTGTTCATTCCATTTAAAGGGTAGGTGAATAAAAGTCCACTCCATTTTAAATGCTTTCATTTTCTAAAATTATTTATTTATTGTGGAACTATGCAGGTGGTTAATTGTGGAACAAATTGTTTTATGAAGAACATTTTACCCTTAGAAAAAACTTATTTTCTGTTTCTATAAAGAAAGATGTTATTGCACATTACTGACCTGTTCAGTACTATGGTAGTTTTTTGCACGAGTTGGTGAATATGCAATCAGCTCTGTCACTACAAGAGATGTTTGCTGTAAACATAACTGATAGTTTCTGACAAAATGGTTCATGCCGCAGTAATATTCTTGTGACACCTGCACTGAAGGCTGGGCCAGCACAGACACTACAGCTATTTTGGCTAAAAGCCAATTCCTCCAAGCCACAATGCACAATACATTAACCTACATTCATTTCAGTCCAAATAATCATCAAATAACCAAAATATGCACATAGAGAAGGAAGCGTGGGAAGAGGACACATTGTAATTTAACGGAATTTATGACTAGGGAAGACCAATAAGATTGGAACAAAATATGTGACAAAGTGATATTTAAATAATAAATGTAACCTTCAAAAATGTGGGGGTTTTTAAAATCACATTTCCTTTTTTATTCTGAAACTGTAAAAGCGTATTGTCAAGAATTAGATGTAATGAAACAGATGTAAATGTCAGTAGTTTAGAGTCACTATTTAGCATCAAGGCTATGGACTTGTCACTCTATAAAAGAGCACACCAAGCTCAATATGGCAAAGTCTGGGAGTAGCACTTCCACAGGAAGCCAGTGTGCTTTTAACTGCTTGTCTGATAATGAGATTTAATCTCCCTTTCCAGCCAAATAATTGCAGCAAGCTCCAACACAGAAAATCCCATCATGGCCCAATTTTTGCAGCAATTGACGAAGTGAGGATAGGTAAGTAAGTAAAGCATTGTTTCAGTTTCTAGCTAAAATCCAGTTCATGTCTTGTGAAACTACACAAAATTCAAATTAAAAAAATCATTGGAGCCTGAATCTCCTTAACCAAAAAAGACATGATATGGAAGTTACTCTGTTCTGTACAGCCACTGTTTGCCCTTACAGCGGCACCATATAGTGATTGCAATAGCAGAGATTTCATGCCAGCCGTGCAGAAGAAGGCATGGGAAATCAAGACACAAGACAGAGTAGTGAGGGTACATTGGATATATAATGCAGCAAACTGTGTTTGTCATGTGAGCATGGCAGCAAATGCCATTCATCATCCTAAACTAGTCACAGGCTTTTGGTCAGCTTAAGTACATGGGATAGAATATAATGTGAATGCAGAATATGTAAAGCATTTATTGTCATTGTGTTGGTGGTGACATCATCACTTCTTGCAACATTTTTAAGTAATGTTCCTTCAGTTTGTGTTAGGCTTGCAGCCAATGCCAGATGTGAAACCATTTACAGTATATGTGCTTGCAGCTCAGCCATTTTAGCTATTTCCTTAGCTAGTATAGTGCAAACACACACCACTATTGGTGGTTAAACACTAGTCACAGTATTACTGTTTCCTTCTGAGAACCAAGTCTAACCCCGGGGTTTGGGATTTGAAAAAGCAACCCTACATATTTGTTTAATATGTGCACTGAAGAACATATCCTGGTCAAAAATGACTCCAAGGTTCCTCACAGTGTTACTGGAGGCCAAGGTAATGCCATCCAGAGTAAGAATCTGGTTAGATACCATATTTCTAAGATTTTCAGGGCCCGAGTACAATAACCTCAGTTTTATCTGAATTAAGAATCAGAAAGTTAGCGGCCATTCAGGTCTTTATGTCTTTAAGACATTCCTGCAGTTTAACTAATTGGTGTGTGTTATCTGGCTTCATGGACAGATAGAGTTGGGTATCATCGGCATTGCAGTGAACATGTATACTATGTCTTCTGATGATACAGCCTCAGGGAAGCATGTATAAAGTAAACAGAATTGGTCCTAGCACTGAACCCTGTCGAACTCCATAATTGACCTCAGTGTATGAAGAAGACTCTCCATTTACATGAACAAATTGGAGTCTATTAGATAGATATGATAGAAACCACTGCAGCACAGTACCTGTAATACCTACAGAATGTTCTAATTGCTAACTGGATTGTAAATACTCAGCTATTAACCTAACATGAATGTCTGCAGGAAATCTGAGCACCAACGAGCACGCAAACATCTGACAGAATCCCCACAGCCAAACCTAAAATGTTTTTGCTAACCACTGTAATAATTTGCTGCCCAACAAATACAAATATTATAAAAACTGTAACATTTTCTCTGGGCACTCCAGCTTACTCCCACTGACTGAAGAAAACTGGTGATTCTAAATTGGCTGGGATAGTTGTGGGATCCCCCCACAACCCAAATTACAAACACGGTAGAAATTGCATGGATGGTGCCTCAACATAGGAAATAGGTTTATCCATCCAGATGTCTGACCGGCCTGAATATGACAGCCAAGGCTTTTTTCCTCCCTATCTGGAACCAATACCACCGTACTGGCGTTCCCTACCACCGTCACCAATACCACCGTACTGGCGTTCCCTACCACCGTCACCGGATCTGCGGAAGCGACGCAGGAGACGGGGTAACCGTGGAGGTCGTCTTGTGAAGCTGAAATCCTGGATTTCTCATTTTCCCCATGAGCTCCGCTGCATCCGCCGCTTTTGTCCGCAACTATTGGTGCCATTGCGTGCCTTGGATCCGGTGGACTCCTGGCTGGTTCCTGTTGTTGGGTCTTTCGAAAATGGTCCAGCAAAACTCTCTCCTCTACGGCATATGCGCTGGCGCGGAGTTGACAAGAAAAATCTTCGACCGGTGGATCTGGTTGCTAATACCTCGGAAGTTTTGGACCCAGTCCCTCTCAGGCTGGGTCTAATAAATACCAGGTCGGTGGTCAACAAGACCTTCATATTGAAGGATTTTTTTCTCTCTCGTGTTCTGGATTTACTCTTCTTGACTGAAACCTGGATTTCTCCCGGTGAGTTAAGCGCTTTCATTGAACTAGTACCCGCTGACTGTACCTTTTTTAATGTTCCGAGAGCTTCTGGTCGCGGAGGAGGGCTTGCTGTTGTTTTTAAGGCTCACTTGGACTTGAAGCAGCTTTTCCCTTCGTCTCGCTACACCAGCTTTGAACTCTGTTTATGCAAACTGGGCCACTCGCCTTCGTTGTTATGTGCGATTGTTTATCGCCCGCCGAAATATAACAAGGTGTTCTTATCAGAGTTCTCCGAGTTTCTTGCTGATTGTGCATCACGATATGACCAGATCCTCCTGCTTGGTGATTTTAATATTCACGTTTGCTGTCCGGGGAAGCCCCTGGCCAAGGACTTTCTGGACTTAGTGAACTCTTTTAATTTTGTCCAATTTGTTAGTGGTGGCACTCAAGAACGTGGTCACACACTGGACTTAGTTTTATCTCATGGTTTATCTGTTTGCAATGTACGGGTTGAAGATGCAGTATTTTCTGATCATATGCCTATCTTATTTGATATTGCTCCTTCTAACGCTTTTGCAAATCAGGCTGCACCTGCTCGATGTTATCGTGCCTTTGGCTCTGATTCTGCCGAACGGTTTTCTATACTGTTTGACAAATTTATGTCTTATGCCCCTGAGTTGCCCACTGCAGATGACCTACTTTTGTATTTTGACTTTGCTTGTAAATCTGTGCTTGATGTTGTTGCCCCTTTGAGAGTAAGAAAATGTAAATCTAAGACTAATCCTTGGTTAACAGATCATACCCGAGCTATTAGAAGACAATGTAGGAAATGTGAAAGACAGTGGAAAAAAGACAGATTGCATGTCTCCCTGGAAGCCCTAAAGATTAGTTGGAAAACTTATCAGAGGGCAGTTAAGGCCGATAAACACTCCTACTTTTCTCAACTTATTTCGGCCAACTCTCATAACCCTCGTGTTTTATACAATACGATTAATTCTGTACTTAACTTGGAGGGTTACAACCTTTTGCCGTCCTCTGAGGCTATGTGCAATAAGTTTATCACCTTTTTTGTGGACAAGATTGCTAGCCTGAGGCCTCTGATTCCACCTATTGTTGATCCGGCCATGCATGCTCCTTGCTCAAGCTTATTCCCTGCTTTTGCACCGATTTCTCTGCGTGACTTAGAGGAGTTGGTGCTACATGCTAAGCCCTGTGGCTCCCCAAATGATGTTGTTACTCCCCGCTTTCTCCAAAAAGTATTTCCCATCCTTGGACCTTATATCCTGAAAATTATCAATACTAGTCTGTTAACCGGTCAAGTTCCTAGTGGGTTTAAACATGCAGTCATACACCCCTTACTTAAGAAACCTGGCCTTGATAGTTCTACTATGTCAAATTTTAGACCTATCTCCAAACTTTCCTTTTTAAGCAAGATCTTGGAGAGGATTGTACATACCCAACTGTTGGATTATTTGAGCGACTCGCAATTGTCTGAAATTTTCCAATCTGGTTTTAAGCCCTTTCACAGTACGGAGACAGCTCTTGTTAAAGTTATGAATGACATTCTTGTTGCTACTGATCGTGGTAAATATGCTGTGCTTGTCTTATTGGATATGACAGCTGCATTTGACACAGTGGACCACGACCTGCTGATCTCCCGCTTACATCACTGTGTGGGAATTTCTGATCTGGCATTGTCATGGATAAAATCATATCTTTCCGAAAGGAGTTTTTGTGTCAAGCTGGGGTTGGCCGCTTCCTCTGTGGCCCCTCTGCTTTGGGGTGTGCCCCAGGGATCTATCCTTGGGCCATTACTTTTCTCGCTGTATTTACTCCCCCTTGGTGCGATTTTTCGTAAACACGGAGTGTCATTTCATTTGTATGCCGATGACTGTCAGCTTTACTTACCTTTTAGTCATTTGGATACCTCCCCATGTCAATCACTGCTTGACTGTCTTAGCGATATTAAATTATGGATGGCAAATAATTTTTTGAATTTTAATGGTCGCAAAACGGAAGCAATTTTATATGGCCCGCATCGTTCTACTGATTCTCCAGATGTTGATTTTGGTGATTTGACCTCTCATCTGAAAAGTTCAGTCACTAATCTTGGTGTTAAACTTGATTCTGCGCTTACTTTTGAAGGTCATGTAAGTGGGGTGGTAAAATCAGCTTTTTATCACCTTAGACGCCTGTCGAAGGTTAAGCCTTTCCTTTCCAAACCCAATTTGGAAACTCTTATTCATGCTTTTATCACCTCACGTCTGGACTATTGTAATTCCCTTTTAATAGGGGTCGGGTCGGGCACCTTGTCACGCCTGCAGTTAGTGCAAAACGCGGCGGCGCGATTTTTAACCGGTAGTAGGAAATTCGATCACATCACTCCGGTTCTGGCTTCCTTGCATTGGCTTCCCATTGATTTTAGGGTTCGTTTTAAGGTCCTTTTATTGGTTTTTAAATCTTTAAATGGTCTGGCTCCTGTGTACTTATCTGACTTGCTGAAGCCACATGTTCCTCCTCGCTCGCTCCGTTCAGCTGAGCAGCTGCTGCTGTCGGTCCCTAAGTCGCGGCTGAAATGCAGAGGAGACCGTGCCTTTTCAATTGCGTCTCCGATGCTCTGGAATAACCTTCCCCTCCAAATTAGACAAGCGTCATCAGTGCAGGTCTTTAAGTCCAGATTGAAAACCTATTTTTATTCCCTGGCTTTTAACTCTGTAGGAAACTGACACCTTCTTATTTATTTTATTGTTTGTAATGATTTTATGGTATTTTTAATTTGGTTGTTGTTTTGATCTGTGTTGTTCAGCACTTTGGTCTGCCTGGTGTGTTCTTAAAGTGCTATACAAATAAACGATGATGATGATGATGATGATGATGATGATGTCAGCTGCTGGTGTTGGTCCACTGTGTTTTATCAAGGGCAGGGTCCATGCAGCTAGCTATCAGGAGATTTTGGAGCACTTCATGCTTCCATCTGCTGAAAAGCTTTATGGAGATGAAGATTTCATTTTTCAGCACGACCTGGCACCTGCTCACAGTGCCAAAACCACTGGTAAATGGTTTACTGAGCATGGTATTACTGTGCTCAATTGGCCTGCCAACTCTCCTGACCTGAACCCCATAGAGAATCTGTGGGATATTGTGAAGAGAAAGTTGAGAGACACAAGACCCAACACTCTGGATGAGCTCAAGGCCGCTATCGAAGCATCCTGGGCCTCCATAACACCTCAGCAGTGCCTGTCATGGTCCTGGGTCGTTGACCCAGTGTTTTGTCCCTGCCAGAGGCCTGCGCGCCTGCTGGTTCTGCCCTGTATGTGCCAGAGGCCCCCGTGCTTGCTGGTTCTGTTTTGTCCCTGCCAGAGGCCCACGCGCCTGCTGGTTCTTTCCTGTGTGTGCCAGAGGCCCCCGTGCCTGCTGGTTCTGCCCTGTGTTTGCCAGGGGCCCCGGTGCCCACTGGGGGGCCCGAGGAGCCCGTCCAGCCACCAGCTGCTCCACCACCAGCATCATCCTCCTCCTCGCCTGCCGCAGCAGCAGCTTCATCATCTTCATCCTTGCCTGCCGCAGCAGCTTCATCATCCTCATCATCGCCTGCAGCAGCAGCTTCATCATCCTCATCATCGCCTGCAGCAGCAGCTTCATCATCCTCATCATCGCATGCAGCAGCAGCTTCATCATCCTCATCATCGCCTGCAGCAGCAGCATCCACTTCGCCTGGCCTGGCCTCTGCTTCAGCTTCGCCTCGCCCGGCCTCTGCATCGGCTTCAGCTTCGCCTTCACCTGGTCCAGCTTCAGCTTCAGCTACGCCGTCACCTGCGGCACCACCACCTGCGGCCTCCACGCCGTCACCTGAGGCGCCACCGTCTCTGGCTTCCATCCCGTCGCCTGCAGCGCCATTCTTGTCTGGTCCACCCTCAGAGTCTTCATCCTCGTCTGGTCCACCCTCAGAGTCTTCATCCTCGTCTGGTCCACCCTCAGAGTCTTCATCCCTGTCTGGTCCACCCTCAAAGTCTTCATCCTCGTCTGGTCCACCCTCAGAGTCTTCATCCTCGTCTGGTCCACCCTCAGAGTCTTCATCCTCGTCTGGTCCAGCCTCGTCATCCTCGTCTGGTCCTGCCTCGGCTTCTGCCTCGCCTGGTCCGGCCTCTGCCTCGGCTTCTGCCTCGCCTGGTGCTGCGGGGGCCACGCTGCCTTCAGGTCCCCAACTGCCGCCTCAGCATCGCCGGCCACATTCTAGGCCGCTGGCTGGTCATCATCGCCTTTTGCGCGGTCGGCCTCCAGACCTGTTTCGCCCTCGTCACTGCCGTTGCCCTCTGTGGTATATTGTAATAAGCAGCAGCTATTACTACCTCCCACCAGTAGGTGGTACGGTGTTATTGTATGTGTTCTGAGCTTATGGAGTAAAAGTCCGGACCTCCACCATAGCCTCGTCTCAGTCCTCTGTGCTTGGTCTAAAGTTATTGTTGACCACAACCCACGCTACACGGGCAGTTGGAGCAACACTGCATAAAGTTACAACATGGTGTCAGAAGTCGGCAAGACCGTGTGAACAGGGACCGCGACGTGAGTAAGCTAGCCGTAGATTAGCTAACAGTAGCCATTGCTAACGGCATGGAGCAATTCAAGCCACCATCACCGCTACTGGTCACAGGCAATTTATCTGAGACCTGGCGCAGATGGGAACAAAGATTCGGACTGTATATGACTGCTACGGGTGCGTTGGAGAAGGATGAAAAGGTTAAAATAGCCATTCTTCTCCACACTATCGGCGAAGAAGCGCTTGAAGTGTACAACACGCTCACAGTGACCCCGACCGGAGACGCACTGACAATGGCGGACATTTTGAAAACGTTTAAGGAATACTGTAGTCCACGAAAGAACGTTGTTTTTGAACGCCACAAGTTCTGGTCATACCCAATGTCGGCGGATATAACAGTGGACAGATATGTCACGGAACTCCGTCAGAGAAGTAAAAGTTGTGAATTTGGGATCAATGAGGACGACATGATCAGGGATAAATTGGTGTTCAGCATAAGTGACGCAAGACTAAAAGAGAGATTGCTTCGTGACAACGACCTCACACTGCGCAAGACGATAGAAATATGCAGATCAGCAGAAGTGGCCAAGTCACAGATTCAGGCCATGCAATCAATAACTGCAGCCCAAGACACGTCAGTGGACGCATTAAGAAAAATGCCAGGATACATTAAATCAGGACACAGTAAAAACAAACTGAGCAACGACAAACAAACAGTTTGTCACAAATGCGGCAACAAACACGCATTCCGACAGTGTCCAGCCTATGGGGCAACATGTCACAAGTGTGGGAAAAATAACCACTTCTCAAAAGTGTGCAGAGCTAGCGCAGAGAAGAGTAGACACTTCAAGAAAACAAAAACTATTAACAACATTGAAACTGATGGCGATTCACTATACATCGACATGGTATCCAGCGACAAGCACAAGACTGGCAAATGGCATGAAAGTGTGACAATCAGAGACGTACCACTCACCTTCAAGCTAGACACAGGTGCGGACGCAAATGTGCTCCCCAGATCAGTTTATGACGAGTTACCAGATATGCCTCGGTTACAGCCCACAAAGACTGTACTCATAGCTTTTGGTGGAGCCCGCATACGTGCAGATGGTGTGGTGTCTCTTGAGTGTGAAGCACGGAAGCACAAGGCTGTGTTTGACTTTCTTGTATCAAGCCATGCAGATAAACCGATCCCAGGTGGACAAGCTTGTGAAGAGCTCCATCTGGTGCAACGAGTTGAGACCCTTGCCATGACATCCTCTGTACCGAAATCAGCTAAACCACCTTCTACCTCGGAAGATCTTGTGGAGATGTACGCTGATGTGTTCACAGGCTTAGGTGAGTTCCCTGGACTTCACCACATACATATTGACCCAAATGCAACACCTGTGATTCACGCATGCAGGAACGTGCCACTCTCCATAATGGATGCGCTGAAGAAGACGCTACAGGACTTACAAAACAGAGATGTCATAATGCCTGTCAATGAGCCTACAGATTGGGTCAACAGTCTTGTCGCCACACAGAAGAAGAACGGAACACTAAGGGTGTGCTTGGACCCTTGTGATCTGAACCAAGCAGTTAAACGCCAGCACTACTCCATTCCCACACACGAGGACGTTCGCAGCAAGCTAGCAGGAAAATCCATCTTCACCATATTGGATGAAGAAGATGGATACTGGCAGATCAAGCTGGACGAGCCGTCATCAAAGCTCTGTACCTTCAATACACCTTGGGGCCGATATCGCTTCCTCCGACTCCCATTCGGGATCAAATCAGCCAGCGAGGTCTTTCAACAAAAGAATTGTGAGACTTTCGGCAACATTCCTGGTGTATTTATCATCGCAGATGATATGATAATTGCAGCTACATCAGAGCACGAACACGATGAAATCCTGCAGAAGGTCATGGAGAAAACAAGAGCAGCTAACGTGAAGTTTAACAAGGACAAAATTCAGTTCAAAGTTGACACAGTGAAATACATGGGCCATATCATCACAGCAGCAGGGCAGAAAGCAGATGTTTCAAAGATCAAAGCTATTGTCGACATGCCGACTCCAGAAGACAAACAAAGCCTTCAGCGTCTGCTGGGAATGACGAAGTTTTTGGCACAGTACATCCAAAATGAAGCATCGCTCACAGCACCTTTGAGACAGCTACTCAAGAAGGACACAGTGTGGCAGTGGCAGCCACATCACACAGTAGCGTTACAGACGCTCAAGTCGACGCTCACACAAGCTCCAGTGTTGAGATTTTATGACCACAAGAAACCACTAACACTGCAGGCCGATTCTTCAAAAGATGGGCTGGGCGCATGCCTATTACAAGAAGGGCAACCTGTGTGTTACGCGTCACGAGCACTCACAGACACAGAAAAAAGGTATGCACAAATAGAAAAAGAGTTGCTAGCCATTGTGTTTGCCACTAAACGATTCCACCAGTATGTCTATGGAAGACCAGTGACAGTGCAATCTGATCATAAACCCCTGGAGGCGATAGTGCGCAAACCGCTATGCAAGGCACCAGCAAGGCTACAAGGAATGCTGCTACAACTACAGAGATATGATCTCACCGTCACGTACACCCCCGGCAAAGACATGTTCATAGCCGACGCACTCTCACGTGCCACAACTACCAGTGACGACGGAAACGTGAGTGAAAACGCAAATGATGAAAGAGTTGTGTATGCTCTGGAGGCCACAGCAGCATTGAGCGAGAAAACACTGTGTGACCTGAAAAAAGCAGTGGCAGCAGACAGCGTACTACAAGCCGTGCGCGAAAGACACTTCAACGGATGGCCGCCCAGAAGGAAGAGTTTAGACAAAACACTCCACAGCTACTGGCCTATGAGACACGATATCAGTTTCCACGATGACATTATTATGATCGGGGACAAGATCGTAATACCCCAAAGCTTCAGGCGTGTGATCCTGGAGAAGCTGCACCTTGCCCACCAAGGCGTGCAGCGCACAAAAGCCAAAGCAAGAAGAGTGCTGTACTGGCCTGGCATGTCACGCGACATAGAGACCATGCTTGAAAAGTGTGAACAATGCCAGAAAATGCAGCCAAAGAACCAGGCTGAACCGCTTATTCCACACCAGATTCCAGAGCTGCCATGGATGAAAATCGGAGCAGACATCTTCGAACTGAACGATCATCCATATCTTTTGTTAGTGGATTATTTATCGAAATATCCAGAAGTTCTTAACTTACCTGACAAAACGGCACACTCTGTGATTCAGAAGATGAAATCAGTCTTCGCAAGACACGGAATTCCCAAAGAGATAGTGAGCAATCATGTTCCATTCGCCAGCCACGAGATGAGATCGTTTGCAGCATCTTGGGAGATAAAGCTAACTTTTTCCAGTCCCGGTTTTCCTTCTTCAAATGGAATGGCGGAGCGAGCCATAAAGACTGTCAAACATGCACTTAAGAAAGCCGCACGGACTGGAACAGACCCACATCTAGTGCTGTTGTCTTTGAGGAACACTCCAGTCACAGGACTTAGTGTGTCACCTGCACAAATGTTGATGGGACGGGTTCTCCGCAGCACCCTGCCATGCACCAGTGCTGTGTTGAGGCAGTCAACCCCACAGAACATTCACGACAAAGTGCGCGGGTTGCAATCAAAGCGGAAACGCCACTATGATCAGCACGCAAGACCATTGCCTGTTCTGACCCCAGGCGAGACTGTGCACATGCAAACAAGGCGCGGTTGGGAGCCAGCTGTTGTAACTCATCGGCGAGAGGAACCACGCTCCTACACTGTGCAAACACCAGATAGTAAAGTGCTCAGGAGGAACAGGAGACATCTGAGGAAAATACACCCAAGTCTGTTCAAGGACACACCCATGGACCCAGATGAACTGTCCGTTCACACCCAAGAGCCAGTGGAGCCACCAGCAAATGACACCCCACAAAACTCTAGTCCTGCAAGTATGGACAACACACCCACATGTTACACACGCAGTGGCCGAGCAATAATACGCCCTGCCAGGTATAGAGACTAAGTGATTGGGAAACTTAAAGTCACTCTATCCTGTACCTGCATTGTTCTGTACAAGCTAGATAACTGTCTTGTTGGAAAAGAGAGAAAATATGTCATGTTTCATATGTTCATTTTGACATGTCTTATCTAATCTGTCATGTGTTCATCTGTTTCAAAACACTACACTGATGTGTATTTGCATTGCTCAAGTGACAAGCAATCTGAGGTGTGCTTTACTTAATGTCTCAAGAATATAATATTGTTAATGTTCCTACGATTTAAAAGGTGCATTTATGTTACAAAATATTGGAGTTAAGAGGTAGTATCTTTATCTCGGAAAAGAGGGATGTGGTATATTGTAATAAGCAGCAGCTATTACTACCTCCCACCAGTAGGTGGTACGGTGTTATTGTATGTGTTCTGAGCTTATGGAGTAAAAGTCCGGACCTCCACCATAGCCTCGTCTCAGTCCTCTGTGCTTGGTCTAAAGTTATTGTTGACCACAACCCACGCTACATGGGCAGTTGGAGCAACACTGCATAAAGTTACAACACCCTCCGCGTGGCCGGCCCCCAGATCTGCTCTCTCGCCGCCACTGCCTTCTGCGTGGCCGACCCCCTGAACTGTTTCACTCTGCACTCCTGGGCTGGCAACCTCTGGGCCGGCCACCAGAGCTGTGTGAGCTTTCACAATATCAGGCCCCGGGCCGGCCACCTGAACTATGTTTCGGACTCTGCTCCCCTGCATTTTGGACATTTTTGTTTGGGTTCCTGGGGGTCTCTTGTTTTGTTCTGTTCCGGACCCTGAAATAGTTGTGGATGATAAAGGATTCAGAAAGTTTATTCATGCAGGCACATATGACAGAGAATATGCATGTTCTTTTTGTTTTCATATTTTAATTTATATTTAATTGTGTTGTGGTTTGCAGTGTTTTGTGTTGTTTCACTTTAAATTTGTTTAAAAGAAAAAAGCTGAAAATTTAAATAGTTAAAAGCTGAAATGTGAATAGCTGGTTTTTGTATTATATGACTTATTTATTACGGAGCCCCGCAAGGGACATGGGAGAAAAAAAAATTAAGACGGACTTTTGCGAGATCTCGCAAAGCAAACTTGGGATCTCGCAAAACTTTTGCCAATTTCATAAAAGCTCAGAAATTGCAAGGTTTTAAGTACTCTGTTTTATTACATCACTATATTCAAGATTACAGAAAAATGAAATATATATATGCAGGTGACATTTGAAAAATTGGACATATTGAGAAGAAGAAAAAACAAGGGCTTTAGACTATAGACCCTCCTACTAGCTGTTCCTCAAAATTAGTGGGATCTTTCAACAAATAGTTAAGCAAGTAGATGATCATCAGAACATAACCTGCTCTGTAACATTAAGTTACCATCAAACCTTAGGAGCGTAACCACTTTAGTAAAACTGAAAGTGCTAGGTTAACTTTCAACTTACCTCACTAAGCTTTTAATTCTGCTTATAGGCCTCAAGTCACATTTTTTAATCAGTTATGATTTTGTAAACAACAGGAAATGATGGTTATCCCACTGATGGGGGCAGTGACAGATCAGAAAATGCATCAATGCAATTTCAGTATTCTGTTGTTTATTTGGGGTGATATGTTTAATATTTTCGTCTATTAGACATAACCTGAGGTTTTAAAGGCTATCTAGTGTACACTGCCAAACATCTCCTTCCTGTATTACCCTGAACCACTGCTGAATCAGGATATTAGTGAGTCTTCTGTACACCTTAACAAACAGTGTGCTGATAGCATATCAACTCCCAGCAGAGAGGGACAGACAGGCAGGCAGCAAGAGAGCAAATGCCCTTATCGCTGCCTGCCATATGATAGGATTAGCTGGAGTGTTGGTTAACAAAGCATTAATGAACAGTTTTAATTGCCTGCATGAATTCCCTGCCAAGCACCCTGAACTACACACAAACGCACACATCATACAGATAACAACACAGGGTTGTGACGTGTTTTGTCCCATCTGAAATTGTGTCCAAGTGATAGAAAATTTGCATTCATGACTCAAGTACAGTCACAGTATTACTGCTGTTGTTCCAATCTGTTTGAATACAATGTGCCACAGAGCATGGGTTTGAAGGCATTCATTTAATTTAACCTCCATTCACTCCTTCACGCAATGCAGACTTAATTGAAATCAATGTTGAAATCAATGTTTTTGATAAGCTCCTGGTGCCATATTACAGTCCAGCTTCTCTGCTGTCACAGGACTTCCAGCTGTCGCCTGAAACCCCTCTGATTACAGCAGGGCAGTGAACATCTTCTGTTTATGTTGCTATGACAATGCTGTTTTTTACCAACCTTTGCCATTTCATCTGCCTACTATTCTGGATATGAGGCATATAATCAGCAATGTCTGCAGTGACACATTTCTGCAATTTTATTTTTGTATATAGTGCTGCTTTAGTGATTTTATTATATTTTATTCTTAGGTAGTATATGTATTTGGGTATCCAAATTTCCCCCTTTCCTCCTTCATCAGTAACACTGTGATAGCTGTTCCCATTAGTTAAATACCTTTCTCATTACAGACATTTTCTCATGTCAAACAGTTTAGGAGGCTCAAACATAAACATCCCAAAATGGTCAGCAGCTTCTGCACTTCACCAGTCATGCTAATAATTAACTGCTGGTCTAACTGCACAGCCCAAACAGACACAGCATGCCTCTGATACGGCACTGACAGAGGAAGGCTAAAAGTATGCCACACTGCAATCAACACAAGATTTCAGCATAATCGTGGGAGAAGAATACTGAACTTGAGGTAAATATTTCAGATTGTTGGATGACAAAATACAGTCTGGCATCATGAAATGGCTTATCAGTAGCACGATAGTTGAATTTTGCATGTTTTCTCAATTCCTTGGCAGAACGTTCTTGGTTCGAACCTGTTGGCTGGCAAGGCAGGGAAGGCCTCTTTGTTTGCATGTTCTCTTGCTTTATGGTTGCCTTTGTGAGTTCTCTCTGGGTACTCCAACTTCCTCCTACAGTCCAAAGACAGGCATGTTAAGCTGATGACTTTTAACTGGCTGAAAGTATGAATAACCAAACAATATTGTTCCAGATAGATAGCTAGAAGGACCGATCGATAATTTAGTGATCCCACAAGGGATAAGCAATGATGGAAAGAAATGGATGGATACACAGATGCATGTAGTCACTTCTGGCAGCTAACCATCAGAAATACATTTCCTATCAGTACTCACATAGTTATTTTAATAGTATTAAATGACAAAATCACAGGAAATGTCTCGAGGAAAAGTTTTGAGAAAAGATTCAGATTTGTGTTAAATTATACTCATTCACGTTCAAAAATTATGGTTTGAAGATGCACAATACTCATACTCATTTGCCTAATAATTCTGCACTCCCTGTAAGAAAACCAGCAGTTGTCACTTTCTCACCGTCTTCTAGCCCTCTGCATGTCTACAGCGAAAAAAAAAAAAAAAAAAAAAAAAAAAAAAAAGAAGATGCACAAAGTAGATTTTCACTGAATGGAAAGGATTAAAATGAGTTCATCAGAGGGACAGCTCAGATTGAGTGATTTAGAGACCGAGTTGGAGAGGCAAGGCTTTAATGGACATGTGCAGAAGAGAGATAGTAGATATATTGAACAAAGGATGTTGGGGATGGAGCTGCCAGGCAGGAAGAAAAGAGGAAGACCACAGAGGACGTTCATGGATGTAGTGAAGGAGTACATGCAGTGGGGTTGGTGTGACTGCAGAGAACGCTAGGGATAGAGTGAGATGGAGGCAGATGATCTACTGTGGCAACCCATAAAAGGAACACCCAAAGTTCAAAAACAATGCTTATCCATATGTATTTAATTGTAACAAGTGGGAAGTGAGAGACCAGTGTTACTATGAGCCTAACATTTTATTTGATAAGAATTCAGTACCAGCAGGTAGGGGTTTAAACAGAAGAATTTCTCTGTGTTGGAACAAAACAAGAAAAGAGATGGTGAATTTCTGGTGGCAGCGCTTCCTTTCTGCTGGCACAAACAAGTGAAGCGCCCCAGTAGAGAGTATCATTGCCTCAGCAGATCCTCAACCAGAGAACCCATCTCTTCTAGCCTCTTAGGCCTTCTGCCATGCCACATTTATCACCAAATGTACTAGCACTGATAGCTCAACACTGAAACTCAGAGGCGGCCTCCTTTCTTTGTGGCATTTTCTTTAATATAGTGGAGTAAACAAAAAGATACAAGATGAAAGAAATACATGTTCTTTATGTGAGACAGTATGACATACAGATAAATGAGTAAAGGTAAAAGGACAAGCAATTCATAATTTACATATTCTCTCATTTGAATATTCATTTTCATTCATTTTTATTGCTAAGTGATTATTCTTAAAGATATTATGTGCTAAAACCTTATGATTAGGTCTTCACTGAGTCAGAAAGCATCACCTTATTACTGAAGAGGGTTTAATTAGTGTCCCATTTACTGTCAAGAACCATTTCCTTGTCAACGCAGTGCTCTAACTGTCTCTAACTTAGACAAATTGTTAATGTGTTTGTGTCGCTCAAGGAACATCATGTGCTTGACACAGTTTTCAGACTGTTACCCATACAGCTTACATAAAAGTTCAGCTACAGTTAAGATAGCAACCTTTTAAAAAGAGGTTTAAAAAAGAGAGAAATGAAGATTTTAATAAGGCAGAAGAATGAAAAGTAAATGTTTGGAAAATGGGCACCGGATGTCACCATGGGAACAGTGTGAACCGTTGTTTTTGTGAAATGTTATTGCAACACCTCAGTTTACTTTAGGAGGCACAAATGCAGGATTCTCTGTAAAAGAAAAATAATAATAATAATAATTCAAGGAATAAAAATGTTTCAAGACAATCAGTCAAAGTTTATATACAACAGCAACATCTGAACTGGTTAACAGTTCACCATGTATTCATATTTGTGGCAATAAAAAGGTGGAAGACAGTATCAGTAACAACATTAATCTAAATTAAAGTAATTTTTGGCCAGGAAAAATCCAAATTTAAGATAATTCAATTCACTTTTTTAAACAAAATTAATAACTTGTACGAATGTATGACATTCAACATTTTCATTTGAAAACCCAAATGTTAACCTCCCGATAATGTCAGATGAAAAGAAGGGACTCAGCGGAGTCACTCTTTTGGGCACCACAGATCCTCTCAATCCAACAAGACGGGCAAGACATAAGAACTGCCATTTTTGATATTTGAGCTACTTTTCTGGCATGGCTGTGTTGTACCTGTAAGTCACATTAAATGCTGAGACTATCCCAGAGTGAGTGTTTATATAACAGAAACAAAACCACCTTATTCAATGGCTTGGTCTTAAAATTTCTGAAATGTCTCTGTTATAAGGATTCTTGTTTTTCTTACCCCCTTTTTTCCTCCCTCTCCCTCACCTCACCAGACTTACCTTGTTTCCCTTTCTCACCTTTGATTGGCTTTGGAGTTTGCCCTTAATTGCGCTCACCTGTCACACATTATATAAGGACTGCACTCACTTACAGCTCACTCTTTTCACTCCCACATAGGGTGGCAGCTCAGATGAGTTTGATTTGGTCTCTTGAGTTTAAGCGTTATTCTTAAGTTAATTAGTAACTTAAAATCCAAACCTTATTTTCTTTTCAGAGTTAGCAGACCATGTGTCTTCCTTTAAGTTGAGTTACCACTGATTACAATTCAATAAACTGAGATACTGCAACAGATTGATGGCTGTTTTATTCGCATCCTGACCGGATGAGGTTTTGGTGATAACAACATCCACCTTCCTTTGAACCTCCTCATTAACATCACTATATCACAGAATAAATCCTTTTGCTGAGATGGAAATATACTATATATGATACTATCCTTCACCAAATGTCCTCAAAGCTAGTGAGTACCTAGCAAGCATGCATCTATGCAACATCCGCAGCCACTCTTCCTCGCATTCCTTAATGCTGCTTATGCAGAGAGAAATGGAATCTGATGTAATGCCTGCCTGCCCTTGGCTGTCAAGTCCACACACACACACACACACACACACACACACACACACACACACACACACACACACACACACACACACACACACACACACACATACACAGACAAACGTTATTTACAGTATAATTACTTCCATGACAGTTCAGATGCAAGCCCATCACTGAGTATTATCAAACAACTGAGTCGTGTAACAGTCTATAATACACAGAGAAAAATCTATGACTTCTATTACTGAACCACACATGTGACCAGTGATATCACCAGTGTAATCCAGAGGAAAAACAGTGTTCATTGATCTGTTCTTTGTTTTTTTTCCCCTCTCTTAAATGAATCTATTCAAGATTCATAAAAAATCCCGAGGTCATGATAACAGTTAGCAGCTAGAATATCCCATCAAACATATTCATTATCATTCAAATGTAAGGTTACTGCGCAGAAATATACCAGAAATGACAGAAACTGTTTATTTGTTTGGCCTTTAAAGGGCCACAAATGCAAATCTGTGTAGAACACAAAATGATCACATTTAGATCACAAAGCCATCTCAAAAACCTGCTGTTCGCTCTCTTGCTCTCTCACCATAACCTGAGCCAGCCAAGCAGAACATGCACTTGTCTTGCTTCATGCATCAATTTTAACATTGCCGAGGGGCGCATTGAGAGAGATTAGATGTAATTAGGAGGATGTTTAAGAGACAGTTGCATATTAGCATGAGTTTCACGTGGTGCTGAATGCCAAGCAAGCATCTCCTGCAGACATTTTATGTTTACAGACAGATGTTCTATAAAGCCCAACTGCCCCATAAGGAAAGGAGCTCTGATTGTACTTCTCATACAGTCAGGAGAGGCAGGATAAAACTATCAAGGCATGCACATTCAACACTGGCCAATAAGAAAACACTTTTATACTCTATCCTGAGTTTTAGCAGATATATTTTGAAAGAAACATAAAGCAGTTATTGTGTGGATTATGTTCACTGTACTATCAACTTTTAAAGCTAGGGCAGGAATATATTATTGTGCCATTGGGTCATTGTACTCATTTTTATTGTATTCATTTCTCAACATTTCATTATTTCCAGAAAACCTACTTACATTTCCTTATATACACACGTAATTTTACTCATATGACTTGTTGCACAATAAATTTTTAAGCAATAAATTGGGGGGAAAAACACCACCAAGATATAGTAAATATGATGCAAATTAACTAATTTTTAATTGTTTATTTTTTTATTGTCAGAAGGTTCAATGAACAGTCCATTTTTTTTTCTTTTAAAAAAGGACTTTCCTGGCAATTATTTAATTGCCCAGGTTAACCACATGCTCTGAGTGCAACACATAGCAAAAGAAAAACAATACTGTTCTCTAAAAATTATCATTTTGTTTGTAAAATTCACCAGAACTGCTTTTACCTTGAAATAAAATATCTTTGGCTGTACATTGCTACATTGGTGATGCATTTCTTTACACCGCTGCCTCATGAATTGTCATTAAAAAGGCTAATTTCCGAAGTAAATCAAGCATTCCTGCTTTGTTGCACCATTCAAATCTTCATCAAAACAAACAATTTTCAGTGCGTCAGTTGCCAGCTCTGATGTTTGTTTTTTTTCATCTCATATGTGCGTCAAGTGGTTCAGACCAAAAAGCAAACAACAACAAAAAACCCACTATTAATAAAACCATTTCTTTCCCAATCAACCAGTACAACACAATCATTCTCAAAGATATTATGATTGGAAAAATGATCATGTTCCCTCTAACATGTTAGCAAACATTGTGACCAATGGAAAAGCATCAGTTTTGTTGTTGGAGATCATTCTCTGTGTCTGAAATTAGTGAAAGATTTATTGTTTATGCAAGGCCAGTGGTGACATTTAGTTTTCTAAGAATTACTTTAAAAGTCTCACCTGCGTGAAACTCAGACTGAAACTTGAGAAGAGAGAAGAAAACAGGACTGACTCACACAGGCACACACACACACTCATACACAAAAGTAAATAGGACATGCTTCGAAGAAAAATGGCAGAGACAGATTACAGATTAAGCGTGCCACATCCAGCTCTCTAACTCCTCTTTCTGTCTCTTTTCACATGGTAAATACTTTTCTTTTCTTTGCCTGGAGAAAGTAGTGGGAAACAGTGAGTCAGACTGGAGTGCTCAGAGCTGGACTGGACTGTTAATGCTGCTCAATGAATTAAGAGTCGGTTCTGCTGGTTTACCATTTGAATGACTGGGAGGCTTGGGAAGGTGGTGAGCTCAGGACACAAAGAGATACTTCACAGCCAAAATGCAGTTGGGTTCACATCTACATGTCTAAATATTTGCTTCCAGCAACACAGCATATATTGCATAAGTAGAAAGACATTATACTGTTCAATAACACACAAAGTATTTTTGTTGTTGTTGTCCTTACATGTCTAATATCAATTTGATTGCTTGAACATCTCAATAACTTTTTTTATGTGTGAACCTTTTGGGATAAGTTTCGGTTACAAATGTTATAAATTAGCACCAATTTACCCAATTTAAAAATCACAACTTTTAACATATTGACAATTTTAAAAGCACATCAAAGGACAACCTCGAAACTGAGCACCTATCAGAATCCAACTGAAAGTCTGGCTAGTTGAGGAGATACAACAATTTACCATGTTTTTGATAGTAACTACTAAATGGCTACTATCAAAAGCATTTTCTATTTTTCTGTTGTTCATTGTGCAAGATCATTATAGTTGTGGTTTACATAAATTGCCTGAACTACATTTGTAGTTCAAGCAAAACCATGTCGAGGATACAAGGATAAGTGCCCTGAAATCAGTCCACAAATCATTCCTGGTTATATACTGTTGTATTCTTTGTACATCCTGAAGCTGATAAGTACGGAGCCACCTTCCCATGACAACTAGTGTAATCATGACGTTTGCGATACCACTGAGGTTCTCACTTTAAACCTTCAGAGACAAGGACAGTTTCTGTGAAATGGCATTGGTTTTTTGGGGGGGGGGGGTTTGCAACTATATAAGATCCAAACCCTGACACTCCTTAAAGTTGAGTTCAGCTGCTTATTTTATTAAAGGGGTCCCTGTTCTCATAACTAACATAAAATATGTGACTGCTATTTGTTCTGTGCAGTGTTTGGCTGGGGGTAAGATGGTTGTGTGATGGAATAGAGAAAGTTTTTAAGCCTGTGAGAGCTTTGTTTCCCCAAAGGGGCTTTCAAGAACCCTGACATCGGTGAGGTGAGCCCATCAAGCTAGTCCTGATTACAGCGAGAACTTCACTTTTTTTCACTTTGTTTTTACAGCACGTTACATCAGTTTCACAGATACCTATGAGGGTGCTATTTATACAGTCCAAATATCATATTATATGGCTTATTAAAATGTTTTGTCTAAATTGCCAACATGGCATGAGCAAGCTTTGTGAGTTCAGGTTCTAATAATGTTAAAGACATGCACCTCTATCATAAAAAGTCAGACTTTTTCTGTGCACTCTACCAATACCACAGTGATAGAAGCTGAAGATATGTGCACTGAAATGAGAGTCTACATGACAGCGATGCCATTTAACTTAAAACTTAAAAGTCCACTGCAGCAGCACTCACTGATAGGCAGCAACCTCCGGTCAGGTCAAGAGACAGGACTGATGCACCAAAATAAGCCAAATCCTTGGACGCTCCATAGAAATTCCATCTGCTCCCAGCATCTGTGCCAAACACCTCAAGACAACCCGAGGTGTGGAGTCCGTGCCCATATGGATGACAGCTGTTTTGGCAGCACCAGGGAAAACAACACAAGATTAGGCAGGTGGTTTTAATGGTGTGCTGTTTAAAGAATCGTTAAAAAACACAAAAACAAATCACAAAAACTGAAATTAAGCTGTTAAGGATCAGCATGACCTGAATAGCATGGAACTGTTTGCATCTGCTAATGGCCTAATTAATCACATAGGCCACTGCATGTGTCACATAGTAGAACAACAAATTCTTTTCATTTCCACTTCGCACAAAATTCGCCCCACCCCCACACCCCACTCCCACCGACCTCACTTCCTTTTCCATAGCAGGAATATCTCCAGGCAGTCTTGCAAGACAATGACACACAATTACCCAGAGCAAAAAAGCACTGTGGCACTGACAAATGTAGTTTTTACTGTGCAGGCAACACTATGTTCTCACATCAGCACTAACTACCTCCTATTTATCTCAGCCAAGGAAAGAGAGGGGGAAAAAAGTGAAGGGAAAAGGGAGGCAGGGAAAGAGAAAGTCAGAGTGATCGAGACAGACAGAAAGAGGAGGAACTAAGCCGTGGGCTACGAGACACAGCGAGACGTTCCATGACAACCGAGCAGAAGGATTCAGAAACATTTCCTATTAGAAACGTCACATGCCAAATAAGCAATTGCTCAGCAAGAAGGTGCAGCTGCATAATGACCTATGGCTTATTTCTCATGCAGACATGAGTGACACTGGCTATTTTGTACAGCTCTATTGAATTGAAACTGATGTAATTCAGAAACACTGAAAGGCATTTTTATAGTTAGACCCTTCAGGTAAAACTGAAAAGTGTCACTACACCAAATTTTTTAGCCTATGGGCATTAAATCTTCTCTTTCTGTAATTCACCATTAATGTTACAATATGTATGTATGTATGTATGTATGTATGTATGTATGTATGTATGTATGTATGTTATTGAAATACTTTTTTTTTTCATTTTACGTACTTGTATTGTTCAAAAGATGATATCTAAAAAAGTTGTTCCTACAATTAGTATTGTTGTGGTCAATACTAATAGATCTTGACTTAACCTCAAGTTTTGCTAGTTTTGCAAAATGTCATTTATTACATTTGTCCAAATAAAATAAAGAAAGTCTTTCTTTGGTCTCCAAATATGGTGACATTAATCTAAATGTCATGCTGTAAGGCGGACATGATTTTCTAGAGACACCAGTTCCACAGTGCAGCCATGACTGAGATTTCTGTGTCTGTGGTCTTTCATTTGTGAAGGTTATCCAGAGACCTAAACCATTCAAACCCCGGCCTGTGTTTGTAGTTTGTTCATTGCCCAGCAATCGTATATGTTGTCTTCCTTTCATTTCGAAATCCCAGCATAATTATCAGCTAATACTACTTAGTTAAATGGTTTGAATAGCAAGGTGCATAACAAATTTACTCTTGACCTCCTTGCGGCTATATTTCAATTTTTGTTTAGTTGCTACTTTCTAAAAACATTCTTCAACACAGAGGTCACAAAGGTGTCACAGTGTCTTTCAGAACTCAGTGAGCTGAGGCATAGCGCAAGAACAGCTGAGTCAATGGGTATTTGAAGAGAGAGCTCTAATTGTATTCAGTCTTTAGCATTTAGAGCATTTCATAGTGCAGTGGGCACCAGGGGGCTTGAGAAATTAATCCATGGCCCCCTTTTCTTAAAGTTACTGAATGCCCTGAGTGGTCCTAGCACAAAAAAGCACAAGACCCAGTAGCAATAGGAACTGATGATCCATGATGCCTTTGTACTGTGCTGGTCATAAAGACTTCTCAGTGTTTCCTTCATGCTTCCTATGTCTATTTTCCGTACCCGTATCTTTCGCTTTATTTCTGTACATTTGTTTGTCTTTGTATTTTTGTGGTGAACATTCAACTGAGAACAGCAGATTGTTTTTAATGTGGATGTACATGTGGTATCTCAGTGCCCAATGAGCCACTGGGTTAGCTAAACTACAACAAGGGCAGCAACCTTTTACAAGTTGAAAGGCTTTCAGACACAGAAAGACAAAGTCTTGCATAGGACAGTGCACTTTCAGTTATTGTCTTAGTCATGAAATACACTGGGACAAAAATCCTTTCACTGTTCATGCCCACTGTAGGATTAAGATCATAGATTTGATAAGCGTTCTTTGTGGGGTGTTAGGCTTTGTGGTGTGTATACCAGTCAAGAAGAATGCACTTCTTTTCTAATCCTTGGAACACGATTTGAGTTTAGAGGAACTGTTAGCTTTCCTTTATATCGAAGACTTTCTAAAGGCTACAAAGCTCCGAGATCTTCAAATGACCTAAATGTGGGAATGAGAAGGAATGTCATAGTAGCTGCTATTTACATTTACATTTATATATATATATATATATATATATATATATATATATATATATATATATATATATATATATATATATATACCATCACTTCAGATGAAAATTAATGTTACTGTACATTACTGTGAATACAGTCCAGTCTGAATGTTAACTCTGTGAAAACACAAGGTGATGATGTGAGACATTTATTGCAAAACTGTATTTATTGAAAATTTACCACAGCAGAGGCAGTAAAATAAATTTGGTCTCACTGGAGGAGGAGAAATCAATTAAAAGCCTGTTATATTCAAACAACATGCACCAGTAACCTACAGTCTGTAGTTTTGGTCCCGTAGGGTGAACATTACTGGATAATCATTACATTTTCCATTATCACCAAGACATATCAAAATTGACAATTACACTTTTTCAATATGCAATAGAAACATAATCATGAAATCAGTAAATGTGACCTCCCAATGCCTGAGGCACAGCAAGTCACAAAGCAGCGCTGTTCATCTTAATGATCTCATGCTGCATTTCACTCATTACTCTTATAGTTTGCAGGCTGTTGTATCCTCAAGGCTCATGGGACCTTTACTTTAGTTCTATGTGCAAAAAATACAGTAGTTCAGAGCAATGATTTATCACAGTGATGCACATATTTTCCAATTGATCCTCACTGGTAAGGGAAATCTTTACAAATCCTAAAATATTGTTGAGTATTGGAAATCTATGAGATTCAAATCTGAAACGACTTATGTGTCACATGGAAGGTCTAATAGGCACTGACCTAACAGCAGATCATGTTGTTTTCAACACAGCTCACTCTCCGGAGAATATTTCCTGTTAAGGGAATAGTACTGTATTTTTTAAAATATTCATTTGTATACTTTGTTTTTTTTTTTCATCTACTTTAAGATTTATGTAGTGTAGTAAAAATCAGATTGTACTGATTTTGTAAATAGGTTAAATGTGACACAATATTTGGATGCAAACTATAATTTCATATTTAGATTTTATATATACCAATAGCTTCTGTTTATAATAATAATAATGGATTGCATTTATATAGCGCTTTTTGAGACCCTCAAAGTGCTTTACAATTCCACTATTCATTCACACACACTGGTGGAGGCAAGCTACAGTTGTAGCCACAGCTGCCCAGCGGCAGACTGACAGAAGTGAAGCTGCCATATCGCGCCATCGGCCCCTCTGGCCATCACCAGTAGGCGGTAGGTGAAGTGTTTTGCCCAAGGACACAACGACCAAGACTGTCCGAGCCGGGGCTCGAACCGGCAACCTTTTGATTACAAGACGAGCTGCCAACTCTTGAGCCACGATCGCTCATTTATATAGCCTTTGTTTATATAGCAATTTTAGCAATTTTCTAAATGTTGCCAATACAAATAAAATCAGTAGAATTTTAAGCATAGTTTTAAAGATAAAAGACATTTTATGAAAGTTTTACCTAAAGGGAGTTTGACCGTATTTGATCTTGAAGAAGAGGTCAGAGGTTCAAAGTAGTGTAAGATTTTGAATCCCCATATATCATTTCCCATATGTTGTCAATACAAACGATGGTAGTAAGAAGTTTCCTTTTTAATGGCTCTATATATCATTATTAACACTTTGACCTTCTATTGGCCTTGATTGAGAGGTCAGAGGTCAAACATGGCATACTTTAAATCTTATATGATACTTTCTCGATATTGACATTACATTTTGTAAGTGACATTGCATTTTATCGATTTTCAACCAATAAATCGTTATGTAAAGCCCTTTCATTTAAATGGGTTGCTAACACGATCCCAAAGTTTTATCAAGATTCATTCAAAAAATTTTGAGCTAACATGCTTACAGACACAAAATGACACGCAAACACTGCCAAAACATATCCTGCCTGGTGGAGGTAATAATCTTATCTTATAAATTCAATTCAGTTTTATTTATATAGCACCAAATCATATCAGCAGTCACTTCATTACATTACATTGTGATCTACCATCCATTACCAATCAGCAATCATGTCTTGGTCAGTTCAATTTGAAAAGATTTGTTTTTGTCTGTTCTGTGTTATACACTTCCCTATTTCAAATCACACACAATGTGCCATGATACTTTCTCAATTCAAGTCCTCAAACATCAGTTATGTATACAGGCATGTAGGTGTCAGAAATTACAATTAAGTCCTAAATAAATTAATGACAAACAGCATTTATATGGTTCCACACAGGACACTGTGTGTCATTGTCCCCTAAGACCTGCCGCTTTCTCTCTCTCACTCTATCAACACTCAGGTGGAGCTGAGAAAGCTTTGGTGCCTCGTCCTAACCCTGCCCATGTGTATGGCAAGACTCCCAGCACCCCTGCTTGCCAGAACCATCACATTTTGGAAAAAAAAGGCCAGCTGCATCCAAATTTGCCACATTTGTGTCATCAGGACCTTATCTTGATATTTTGGAACCATAAAATCTTTAAAGTATAGTGTGAGGATCAGATCTAGTGTACTAGATATAACGCAGTGAAGTCATCCATAACATTTTTAAGGAGGGTGTTTTTTAAAGCCTTGCAGCCTGACTGACAGAGGCATGGATTTAAAATGCATATTTGTATTTGCAAGATTAGCTGCAAGCCAGGATTTTTTTTGTTCAGCTCATTATCTATATGAAACAGTGTGGTAAGAAGCATAATAGTAGATGCAAACATGTTTCACTGTAGTTTAATAAACTAACGGAAGTACTCAGCATGAGCTTATTGTTTTAACGGATCTCAGGACAAAGTGGACAATGAATAAATAATTCAATAAATCGAAGATTAAGAGACATTTGCTGGGTAACTGTCATGAGTTGTAGCATCAGACAGCTTTTCCTCTGCACATGAATGATGCTGATCAGAAGCTGTATGTGTGAGAACTGAGCTAATGGCGACTGTGTGTAACTCTAATTGGTGAAGCTTGCAAGTCATGCAGTAAACACATCAAACTGTCATTGTAATGAATATTATTATAGCCAGTTACAGTGATTTCTTCTGTATATGATTCATTTGCCAGTTCCTGTGCATGAACTCAGGTGCAATTAGCTTGAATCTTATTTTAGTTTCAGTTATGGACTCATGACAGACCAGCAGCTCCTTTTAAAAAAATCTCTTCAAACTTAAAAAATGGCACTTTTTAAAGTCAAAGGCAGTGTAATATTGACCTCTGTAAAACAGCTCACATGGTCTTTACCATAGACTATATATAAAAGTCTATTGTGCACCACTATTACATTGACCCACTGGTAATAGAATTCCCATTGTGATGCCTTAAGCCAAGCTCTTTTTTCCTCCACTGATAATCCAGATATCAGCAGTCAGTCACAAGGGATTAGCAAAAGAGCATAGGACCATAATTTACAAAATAAACTTCTTGTTATATTCAGTGTTATTTGAAACAGTTGATTGAGACCATAAAGTCATTTATATGTACAACCGAAGTCACAGAGCAAGGGCATTTCCCCTTGAATCACATACAGTCATGTGAAAAAGAAAATTTTCACAGGACTATATTTGCAGTCCTGTGAAATCTCTTTGTGAAATCTCTTTAGCTGAAATGACTTTATGTAATTGTTTCCATGTGACTTTATCAATCTCTCCCATCAAAGTTGGGGATTTTCATCCACTTTTCTTTACAATGTTGATTCACTTCATTCAGGTTTGTTGGCATTTGCAGTAAGCAGTGATTTCAGGGTGTAGTGTCACAGGAGGAGATCTCCATCATCTAATCATGCCTTCCCTATTTGAGTTGGACTCTGGAACCTGATGGGAGATGTGTGTGTTGTGCTGAGTGAAAGAACGCAAATTGAAAGCTGTGCAAGCTAAAGAGTAGAAAACAATGCAAATAAACATTCACTTACCTTGCAGTACTGTGCACACTTTGTAACAGTGGTGCTATGTATTATGGCCAAACATCTTTTCTTTGCTGTCATGTGTCCAAAGGATATTGTGTCAGAAACACTGTGTTTTGTTCAGATCGAGGGAAATCCATGCCTGGGAAGATTGTGGCATTGCATTAACACGCACCTGAATATTCCTGACAAGCAAACGGCCAAAACCTTTGGTTTTATAGATGCGGACAACTTGCTGATGATCAATTAATTAAGTGCATTTGATTAGCGGCACCTGACCAATACTTCGATTCACAGACCAAAAGACAAATATAGACCAACAGTATAGGGCTTCTTAGTGTCATTAGTATTTTTTAAAACCATTAATTGTAGAACTGGACAACTGACGTAACCAACATCAAAGGTGCAGTATCTAAAGATCCCAATATACTGTGTCCGTCAGTGAACTTTTTTTTTCTTTTACATGGAGTCAGCTGGAACAGATTCAGCCTCCAATGGACCAGAGGATCCAGAGTAGCCTGACTGGCTCTGACTCATGAAGAAAGGGAGAGTGAGAGACAGAGAAAGAGTGGAGTATGACCTCGAGGCTCCCCTCCATCCACCCACCACCATTCACCCATCCATTCTTAATGGGATACTCTAACCTGGCTTTTTAACACAAATTAACATCAAAGCTCCCTTCAGACGGAAGTCTGGCTTTGGAAGCTTTGGGCTATAATGGCCTGTTTGGAGGGCATTAAATATATATATATATATATATATATATATATATATATATATACATACATACACACATATATATATATATACATATATATATATATATATATATATATATATATATATATATATATATATATATATATATATATATATATATATATATAGTGGTGGTGGCTAACCAACCGGACATAGTGGTGGTAGACAAACAGAAGAAGACGGCCGTAGTGATCGATGTAGCGGTTCCGAATGACAGCAATATCAGGAAGAAGGAACACGAGAAGCTGGGGAAATACCAAGGGCTCAGAGAAGAGCTCGAGAGGATGTGGAGGGTGAAGGTAATGGTGGTCCCCGTGGTAATCGGAGCACTAGGTGCGGTGACTCCCAAGCTAGGCGAGTGGCTCCAGCAGATCCCGGGAATAACATCGGAGATCTCTGTCCAGAAGAGCGCAGTCCTGGGAACAGCTAAGATACTGCGCAGGACCCTCAAGCTCCCAGGCCTCTGGTAGAGGACCCGAGCTTGAAGGATAAACCGCCCGCAGGGGCGTGCTGGGTGTTATATATATATATATATATATATATATATATATATATATTTATAGAAATGTATGGTGTTTTTCCGAATCATATGTTGTAATGTCGTACAGCAGGACTCATTCATGTTGGTAACCACACAGACAGCCAACACAGTTTTCTCAGAAGAGACCTTGTAACTGGTTAACTATAGTCTTGACTAATAAAATTAATAACATATGCACTACCTGACAAACCAGGTGACCATATGTTAATTAACAGCTTTCGTCAATGCTGAGATAAATTGGTACTCATTGTTATTTTGCTTGTCATTGCAACAAGTGTCTTTGATCAGTTTGTTCTTGTATGTTTTCAGTCAACACATTCCTGTCATCTCCACCTGAGAATGCAGAGTTGAGGTCATGGTTATTTCACATGCTTAACAACAGATTGTGCAAATTTATATAAATATCACTTCACTGGCATCAACCAGCCTGCACCGCTTTCATTTATTAATATCTATTACACAAAACAATTCTAAAGTCTAAAGTTTAATTTTGGGGGGTAAAAACTGCCGTGGCAGCATTACACTGAAGAGCTCCTAAGCAATTGACACCGGTACGTATTACACAACGGGCCCATGCAAGCAATGAAGTAGACAAGTTCCCTTGTTTGTTTATCCATTAATGATAAATATCCATTCACTGAGGGCAAAATTAAATGAAGTGCTGCTTGACACTGAGTTCATTAATCTGTAGCGAGGAACAGTGGGAGAGTGGTTATGGCTTCCTGCTGTTAAGTGATTCTAGTTGGCTGGCATAATGATGTTAGTTTTACATTAACTTGATAATATTCTCTCCCAGAGGTGCTGCAAAATATGCTTCCATCAGGGAAGACTGGGATGAAACTAATTTGTAATGATGTTGTCAGTGTGCTTGATAATAGAAAATTTTCTTTCTACATTTTAGGCATTTGACTTTCTGGATATATATATTTTTTTAAATTACAAAAACAGACTAAAGGGAAATGGCTAATAAGGACTTCTGCCTCTACTGCTAGCCCATTTGTTAACATTGGGAAGCATTGTTTTATGAATTAAAAATACTATCATTAATATCATTCTTCTTACCATTGTTACTATAAACAGCATACATATCCCATAGCAAAATAACTTAGTAAGAGCAGTTGCATCTCTACTGGTTAAAAATAAGAAAAAGTCCTATTTGTTTGTGCTTTTTTTAAGGATGATTAACATCTATGCAAGTTCAAATTCATGAGTAGCTGTACTGCATTGAGCTAAACGACAACATCAGCATGCTACTAACTTATGTAAGTTAATGTTTTCATGTGGCTGTAGTACCACGTAGACATACAATACTGCAGAAAAGAAGTATTTGCCCTCTTCCTCAGGTCATCAAACAAATTTTAATATTATAAATAAACCACCCAAGCCAACCTGTTGAATCAAGCACTGTCTGGCAGTGGCAAATTTGGTAGGCTAAAGGATCTCAAAAGCCAACACATCATAAAACACATATCATCTAAAGAAACTCCAGAACAGCTGAGAAACAAAGTCACTGACACCTATCTGTCTGGAAAAGGATACAAAGCCATTTCCAAGGCTTTGGCGTTCCAGTCAAACACAGTGAGAGCCATCATCAAACAAATGGTGAATCTTTCCAGGAGTGGCCAACCTACTAAAATTACTCCAAGAGCACATCAATGACTCATCCAGAATGCCACAAAAGAACCAAAAATAGCATCTCAAGAACTGCAACTCTCACTTATCCCACTTATGGTCAGAGGTCATGATTCATAATAAGTAAAAGACTGGGCAAAAATGGGATTCGTGGGCGAGCTCCAAGGAAATCCACTGTTGACCAAAAATAACACAAAGGCACAGTTTAAAAATTGCATTTTATGTTTAATTGAGTTGTCTTTGTCTAATATTAAAAATTTGTTTGACAATCTGAAAAACTTAGGTTCAACACATATGCAAAACAAATATCCATTGCTACACAACATTTACTGATATGTTCATATTGGACTCGCTAAAACAGCACACTGCTTTGCTGTTTGATTCAAACAAGCTGCACTAGTTAGAGTCTGTCAGTCACAATACAAACACTTCACAGCATCCATTCACTTTTGTCAGAATGAGCAATGCTCATGTCATATTCTTCAGTCGTAAGTACCATTCGCTCAGTTCACCATTCACTGAAAACACAATCATGTGCTTTTGAGCACATTCATGCACAACTCAGCACCACTTTGGTGAATTCAGGGTAGAACAGAAACTATTAATTAATCTGTCACATTCAAAACCAAATCCTTTGTGTTGCTGGAGCCAGCAGGTGACCAAAAACCACACACATACAAATTTCCTGTGCTACTTCACTGCAGTTCCCTTTAACAGGCTTCCCATTTAGCAAGGTTTGTTACTGCCCCAGAGAGTGAGACAGAGGCCCCCCAGTACACTGGCTGAATGGCTTCTCTGGTTCATAGCAGGTTGTTCCTCTCCCTCATACAATTAATGCTTTACTGCCAGGTATGCAGGTCACCAGTGACAGCACTATTATAATGTTATGTGAATTGATGGCTATTATTTATTCTAGGAAAATTACTTGTATATCTCTGAAGAGCAACCACATATTTTATGAAGCAAAAAAAAGCAAAGTGGGGGGTTTCTGTAAGACATTATGGCTCATTGAGCTCTGCTTTCAAAAACCTGCATAGATGTAACACCGTCTTTAAGGCCGGATTTAAGAAATAAGTGCTTTAAATTAAAGTTGTAAAAACATATTTAGCGCCATCTTGTGCCAATACGCAACGTGATATCATCAGGTTGATTGGTTACATTAGTTTATGTTAGCGAACTAATACCCAATGATGTCAGCTAAATATGTTTTTAAAACTTTAAGCACTTATTTCTTGAATCCGGCTTCAAGGACACCGTTGCATCTATGCCAGTTTTTTAAAAGAGCAGAGCTCAATGGTTTAAATATAGCTTTATACCATTATAAATATAAATACAGCAGTGCTGCAGAATGAGAAGCCTGAAGGACTAACACCAGACCAATGTCTGTTTTTAGGTCAAATCAAAATCAGAATGCCTTATTAATTCCATGGGGGTAAATTGTTTTGTTACAGATGCTCAATTTAAATATTAATCTGTAAAAGAGAAAATGTAAACGCTCTCTCCCTGCAGGGCGATCTTTATCCTTCAAGCTCGGTCTTCTACCAGAGGCCTGGGAACTTGAGGGTCCTGCACAGTATCTTTGCTGTTCCTAGGACTGCACTCTTCTGGACAGAGATCTCAGATGTTGTTCCTGGGATCTGCTGGAGCCACTCGCTAAGCTTGGTGGTCATTTCACCAAGTGATCCGATTACCACTGGGACCATTACTGCTATCGCCCTCCACATCTTCTTGAGCTCTTCTCTCAGTCCTTTCTTGGCTTCTCATGTTCCGTTTTCCTTATGTTGTTGTCCACCAACCATGTCTGGTTGGTTAGCCAGCACCAGCTTGTGTATCTGGACCTGGAAGTCCCACAGGATCTTGGCTCAGCCTTCATTGACATCATTCTCAACCACCCTAGGGTGCATGTCCCATTTTGACCTCGGGACTTCCAGGCCATACTCAGCAGAGATGTTTCTGTATACTATGCCGGGCACTTGTTTATGGCGTTCCATGTATGCCCTGCCTGCTAGTATCCTACACTCTGCTGGATTGTCTCAGCGGCATCTATGCACAACCTGCACCTGGGGTCTTGCCTGGTGTGGTAGACTCCAGCCGCTCCTGCCATGATTAGTGCCTCTGCTTTGTCCAGCCACTGGTTGGATTTCTGGATTTCAGCCACTTCTTCTACCTGCCGATCGTTCATACCACGGAGAGGCTTTTACTTCCATGATGGTTCCTTACCTTGCTCCTCTTCTTCATCGGGTTTCTGCTGCCTGAGGTATTCACTAAGCACACAGTTGGTAGCGGCCATCTTCCTGATGTACTCATGGATCTTTATTGCTGAATAGACACCTTATTTTAACGTGTGTGTGTGTGTGTGTGTGTGTGTGTGTGTGTGTGTGTGTGTGTGTGTGTGTGTGTGTGTGTGTGTGTGTGTGTGTGTGTGTGTGTGTGTGTGTGTGTGTGTGTTAAAATAAGGTGCAATATAAAATTTAATAATCTAAACTTAAATAATAATTTGTACAATATAAACAAGATATTACAATTGAAACTAGTCCAGGTGTCAAAAATCTTGAGTCCTATGTTGGGTTAGCTAACCAGTGCATGAAGCTCTTTACAAAAATGTCAGCCTCATGATTAAAGATGAACAAAAGGCACAGTGAACGTAATCCCAGAGGTTTTCAATCATGTGCTATTGAGGCTCAAGAGTCTGCCGGTTTCCGTTCCAGCCAACAGTGAACAGTGCAGCAGCTGATTTCACTGATTACAGTTTCAAACTGAGTCACAGAGCATGTGATTTTTCAGTGTGTACCGTCTTTAGCACTTTTTCATGCACATGAGAAAAGAAATAGAGAAATGGCAAAATATTCAGCTTGTATATCAATGGAACAAGATACGTCAATAGACTCTTTTGTATGTCACTGTCAGCATTTGTCATAATGCCATTCATTTCTTCTGGATGTCTGTGTTGCCATAATCGAACTCGTCTGACACTTCAGACCTGCCTTTCACACCTGTTCTGTTTTCTTACCGGTAGTATCACCGCTTTGCTCACCTGCCTCCACTTCCCCAATCAGACTTAACAGTTATCGTCCCCAATCAGGCTTATTCTCTCAAAATAGTAAAATGAAAAAATAAAAATACTAAAATGATTCAATCTAGCCTTGACTTTATTTACCCTTTTTAATTTGTTTCATGCTTTTGGGTTGCTCATTCTGAGTTGTGACAGATTATATGTAGCATGTTATTAAAAAATAATAGTTTTTAGTCAAAGTAGTATAAATGAGCCAATACTTACAACACTGCACAAACGTAATTACTAAAAAATCTGGCTTCCAAGGAGCCAGTGATATTTTACTCATTTTTACTGTGGTCTTGAGCAATGGTTCTCCGGGGGGGGGGGTTGTACCAACAAGGTGATTCCCAAACAGCTAATTAGCCAAAAACTTGGCATATCTCAGCATGGTTTCTAGTGTGTCATTGTAAAATTGGAGACTGAACTAGTGGGGTCCCAGAAAGTTCATTCTATTCTTCTGGATGTTGTGTTGCATAAGTTGAGGATAAAAAAAAAAAGAAGTGGCAAGTCTGAAACTCGCAGAACTCAACATTATTGAAGCAGTGTGGGATCCTCTTGACAGAGAACAGAACAGAAGGCAGCCAACATCCAAAGAAGCGCTTGTGAGAAAAAAAAATGTCCTTCAAGAAGCCTGGAGAACTATTCCTGAAGACTACTTAAAGAAATGACAAGAAAGCTTGAAAAAGAGAGTTCAGGCTGTGTTGAAGAATAAAAGTGGTAACACCAAATAATGAGTTTCATACTTGTTTGAATCCTACAAACTCATTTTTTCACTTTTCTCTTTTTTTTCCTTGCAAAATATGAAGAAACAAAAGGTGACTCAAGGCTTTGTACTGTAGCTATCTAACATAAAACACTTTCTTCATTTCATACTTACTGAACCCTCCATCATTTAACAGGCCTGAGTGTTTCCCACTATGTGGGTATAGCAAAACTTATTCAGTAAAAGCTGTGACATTTTCAGTAACTTCAACAACTCACAGTCGTAAAGTAGTAACAATAATGAAAAGAAGAGTGGAGTTGTACATCAAAACACTGCAGTTCAATCACTCATTGATAAGGTAAAATTAAAGTTAGGTATTCAATATGAATAAATTAGCTAAATGTTGTTAAATGCTATAAACTATAGTCTTAGATGCTTTGTCGAACAATCCATTTCCATTTTCTGTAAATATATAACGCATATGTTTCGCTTAGAAAGTAAACATAAAAGAAACTTCAAGAATAACCCATGATTTTTACCTCCTCTGCCCTCTGTCAGTCAAGACTCACATGTTTGTTGACCTAAAGCTACAAATACCAACAAATTATTTTGAAAGTATAAAGGTCAAGGTGCAATTTTACCCCTATCCTCCCTGACTTACAGGACAGCTGTCACTTCTAGACATGTTTATTTAGAATGAAATGTGCCTGCAGAGAGCATATCATTGCCCTCTCTTTGAAAAAAATAATATAATCCAAACAGTGTCCTTACCGATTGCATCATTAGGGCAAGTTATGCATGTTTGAAATTAGACTGACTCATCACCTGGACATAAAGCCAAAAATTCATCTGGAAGCAAAATTGCTACGTGTGGTCAAAGAGACTCCTCCTAAGAAAACAGCGAGCATCAGTGCTTTCAGTCAGCTGTCAAGTAAGGGTTGACTGTGACATTGTCAGCTGCAAAGTCAAGAAAAGAGGATGTTGGGTCAACAGATAGGGTCTGACACTGTACTTCTCTTTACTGAGAACTTAAAGGACATCCCACATAATGATACGTTTGCTCCTACGGTCATTATTTCACAGCTGCTGTTCCAGGAGAAGACTGACAGCGATTATTCATGACTGGAATATAATATGATTCAGATGGAATGATGCTTTTTTTTACCAAGAGACAGCTGGTTTAAATCATTTTCTTAAGAGGGTAAAGGTTTTATTTAAGATAATTAAGATAATCATATACTGGCTAGAGCAATAGTTAGGTCATATGGGTTAAAGTGGGTAGTAGGGCAGTATGGAGAAATAACTCACTTTGAAATGAGTTGCATAATAACTTCTGGCATGTGCTGCATTGGATTTTCTTTGTGGGCAGACTGTGGTCAGCTAACTTGTGTTTAGGCTGCTGCTGGTTCTATGTGAATTTAGTCAACAACAATCAGCAATATATAAGTAGTATAATAGCCGAGTCAGCTATCCAGCCACTAAAAGATAGACATCATTGTATATATACTGCCATATGTACCATCATTCTGTGTCATAATAGGCTACATCCTCTTCCAAACCATTTCACTATAAGGTTTCTGCTCACACATTTTATTACTATCATGACTGTGCATGTCATTCTTCTGACATTTGGAATATTTCATAGAGAGGCAACATTGTGAACCATCGCCCTCCTCATTGTTATGATTAACGTTTGAGCTAAAATATACTGAGTGCAGACTTGAAAAGCATGACATGGAATAAAAGCAACAAAAGGTAATATGCCGGCTTGTACACATACACAAGAGACATGAGAGGTAAGAAGGAAATGTTTCCTGCCTTTTCCATAGCCTACATAAGGACTCAAAGTGCGCAACAAAACACGATAAATCATATTGTCGGTCTGCACATTAAGATGAATAACTATTTTAAATTGTTTACTTAAAACAATTTAAGTGTTACTAAAAAACCCAGTGTTTCTTCCCATTTATTTTGTTAAATCTATTAAAATTTCCAACAATAAAACTGTTTGAAAGGTACAAAATAGTGTTTTTACACCAAGAAGGTGATCCTCAAAGAGGTATTAGCTGAAAATGTGGCATAGCTCACCATGATGTGTCCTTAAAAATGGGATGAAGTGGGGTGCCAGCTATCTTAGTGGGTGAGACAACAATATGCGGTGGCCCGGGTTTGTGGATGACCCACGGACGGCCCTTTGAAGAAAGAGAAGGGGAAGAATTGCATGACATGTGTCTTTTCCTTCTCTCTCATCCCATTTTCCTGTCTATCTTCACTGCGCTACTATTGAATAAAGGCAAAAAAAAACAACAGGATGAAACTGCACAAGTACTCAGCAGATGAAGAAGTGGTAGGCCTAAAAAAACAAAAACATTTCTCTGTACTGGAGGAACAGTATCTGAAAATCATATTTTTAAGGAATAGGGGGAAAATTCAGCAAAGATCTGACACAGGACCTGAGAGATGCATCTGGCCCTTGACTTGAGTCCATGTGCCATCAGAACTGGCCTCAGTGGAAGGGTGGCTGTCAAGACGCCAAGAGTAACAGGGAGGAAAGGCTGGCATATGCCAAATTACACAAGAACTGGACTTTAAATCTTATGAAGTGATCTAAATCTCAATTTGAAATTTTTTGTTCAAATCATGAACCATATGTACAGAGGAGGTTTGGAGAATTACAACAGTGAGTGTCTACAGCCATCTGTAAAACATAGTTTGTGACTGCATTTCAATCAGTGTTATTGAGAATTTTAAATAATAAAAGAATTATGAGTGCAGGTATTTGTTCATAAGCATAAGTGTGACAGATACAGAAAGATGACTTTTACGTACACAAATTGTAAGACTAGAGTGGTTAAAAATGTATTCATGTAACTTTAAAAAAAAAAAACTAAATTCATTAATTTCTAAATAAACTGTGTATGTGTTGGGATGATGAACCAGGAAAAAATATGCAAATATGTAAAAAGTAAATAAAAAAAAATTGCAATGTGGCTAATTTGATGCTGTCATATTCCAAAAGCAAATTAAAATAGGATAGCTGTTTAATCCTTGTGCACACAGTTTGTCTTATTGTTTTAGGTGGTTGTTCACTTTGATTCACAGGGTCATGAGGAAATTAAAAAAATAGAACAGGTATAACAGGACTATTTTCTTTAAATGAAAGCAAAAACAATATAAAAACATTTCTACATATACCAAGGTAATAAAAACAAGCCATTTCTCACTACCTTCTTTATTAGCAAGTCTTTAAGCATCAGTGCCATTTATTCTGATTTTAATTTGCAGCATTTGACACACATTTTCTATTTATTTATTTTTTTCAAAGATCCAGACACAGCAAATCTATTTTCCCCTCCCCCCTCCTTTTTAAACACTACTGTAATGAATTGGCATGAATGACAAGAAGGTAGTGTAGTGAAAAGCCTTTTTCTTGTCTCCATTAGCAGGTCCTGTGTTTCCACAGAGGCATCAAAGAGAGAGGAGCAGGAGAACGCAGGAGGGACAGGGGGGGAGGCAGGCTGCAAGCTTCAAGCTGCACACAGAGATAAAGACCAGACATATCTGTGTGTGTGTGTGTGTGTGTGTGTGTGTGTGTGTGTGTGTGTGTGTGTGTGTGTGTGTGTGTGTGTGTGTGTGTGTGTGTGTAAGGGATTAGGCTGACTTTGACTGGCTCTGCTCCATTGTGACAGCGGCTTCTACGAAACTGCACACTGCCACATGATGGACATGGCTTGGAATTGCACAGATAATGTCTTCCTTTCTCTCTCCATCACGCTCTTTCTCCCTCTCTCCCTCCCTCTGGCTTGCGCTCTTGCTCTCCCCCCTCTTTCCCCTCTCTCAAATACACACACTATACACTGTATAGTGTGCGATGATGTCTTAGCCTCAGGACACTTGAGTTTTGTAAATTTGCGAGCCTGGAAAAACATGCCCTTCTCAGAACTGTGCAATCATATGCATTTGGTGATTTCTATCTGTTTTTGTTTTGTTATGTGCTCTAGATTTGTAAGTGCTGATGCGATAATAACCAGGGCAGAATGCACGCTAAACATTAGAGAAAATGTCATAAGGTCACTTTATGTGTATTTTAAACAGCTGAATGTCTTACTGAGTGAAGATGTTTTCACTACATTGCATCTGTACTCTGTGCTGCTGTGCTGGTGTTGTCCCTACAAGATCATAACACTCGGGCAAAAAGACCATAACAATAATAAAGCATCAGTATAACTAAAAGCTTACCACTAGAGTGGTAGAGTTTCATATTTTTTTAAAAAAATGCATGATGCAAACACTTTTAATTACCTGTTGTGTCCTTTGTACATATAATATATTGTTTTGCCTCAAATTACCTTGCTGTTAAAGGGTGCTGGAAAATAAACCTGCCTTGTCATCTAAATTGGGGTAGTCACAGAAAGTAAATAACAGATAAATATAGCTATCATGTCTAAAAAGCCAAAGATAAATCAGGGAACTCTACAGCATGGGCCTATCTTATCGCTATCTTATGAGTATGCATTGTCCCTCTGTCTCTTGGTACCGCGCTTGTGATGTCTAGTTTTAAAACAGCTGCTCCCTTGTCACACGAGGTCACCACAGCATATGGCTGTACATGTTTTATTTGGCAGTTTTGTGATGCCCTTCCTGGTGCCACTCCAAAAGGGATTTGTGTCTCCAGCTGGAATCAAACCTTTCACTTGGCAAGCAAATGTGTAAACCACTACACTATGGAGCCACACTTTAGGAAAGCTACAGTAGCAGTGGCCAAAATGCTTAGCTAAAAGATTTGGAAATGGCAGATGTTACACTGATCTTTTACGTGCGGTCTAGGATTATAGTCTATGGTGCAGTAAAATGTGCACAGAGATGAGGTCTCAGCAGATACATGGGTTAAAAACAGGGAGACTGCGGTTCGTCTTGTTTGAAACCAAAAGTTAATAAGGCAAGCATCTCTTTTCCCTGACATGACAGCAACTTAACTAAAACTAAAACTAGCAAAACTATTTATGGCAATATCAGCTTGTGCAAAACTATATGCAGGAGAGAGTGAAGGAGCAAGAGGGGACAAAAAAGGGGGCCAGAGAGAGGTAAACTAAGGAAAGACTAAATAACCCTGTAGGGAAAAAACACAAAAAAGCAAAAGGAATAATCGTGACCATGTAAAAACATCAATAAGTAAGGAAAAAAGTAAATCCCTTTTGCCTTTTTTTGAGTACAACAGCATTAGGCATTACTCTACATCCTGCTTTAGGACTTTTCTTTTTTTTTTCATTGGTGTAAATGACATAAGCTCATTTCTCTGGTCAGAGTTTTAATATTTGACTAAAACTCCTGCTAAGTCCTGCCATGCCTGACCATCCTAATTAGCTTCATCACTAAATGAAATCAGCAGTGACACACACTGTAATAATTCGGCAGCATATACCATGGAGCTGCAGGGAGGAGCTGCATGGTTGCACAAGTAAAGTATATTTGCCTTTTCCATTTAGTTTCCCCTCATAAATGAGGTGGTTTTCCAAACAAAGTAGGTTAAATGTAGCTTCAGGAGGTTACCAATGAATGATCGTGTTGTTTGAGTCATATGTTATGAAGAACAAGCTCTAAATGCCAACATTACCATAAGGTAAAACATTTGCTGCTTTAATATAGAATTACAAGACTTGAATTTAGCAGATTTTTCCAAATCACTGTGTTCTTAGTTCAGCTTCTGCTTGTTTAGTGGTGTAAAACTGATCGTGTATTTGTTGACTAAATATTAAGATTTCATAGTTTTAAAAATTAGTCATTGAAATGACTTTTAATATACTTTCGTGTTGTTTACTTCTTTTTCGGGGGGGATAAAGCAAATCTTATGGTAATTGCAAATATCTTCTAGTGTTTCTAGTGTACTATATGTACTATATATATTACGTGCATGGTTACATCTAACAAACTGAGTTCTTGTAGCATTTTGTACCATGCCACTAAATGCCATGTCATTTAGTTGAGTGTTTAAGATAGGAGTCTTAAATCGATTTGTTGTTGGAGTCGGGCTCAAGTGGACATTAGAGGAACCACTTGGAGCTTTCAGTACTCTGTTACTGGCTTCATTTTTAAGCTCTAGAATTGGCCACTTAACTTAACTATCTGTTAGTATGCAGTGATAAACTTCACCGTGAATAAAAGGGATGTAAGGATGGTGTAATCATTTTTTATTCTAAATTAAATGTGGTTTTTGTCAGTTCATTGTAGGGACAACAATAACACAGAAACACTAAGCTTTGCATTTATTACATTTTACATTTATTTACTCTAACATAATTCAACACTATGTTTTTGATTTTTCAGTTAAATCATTCAGGCTCCAGTTGCTTAGTATATCTTAGTATGATCATCAAACAAAATATATGTTGCTGACCCCTGAGATAAACTCTTGCTAAATATGCTTCAGCTGCTAAAGCCTAGATACTGTTAATGCACTTATGGACATTTGTTGTTGGTGTATGTGTATAAAGCATGACTCTGTGCCCTGATATGTTTGTCATGTATAAGTGTGTTTGATGTGTGAAGGCAGGGCTTTTTTCTGTGTCCAACGCAGTGCATTATTCTTCATTAGAAACAGATCAGTGACTCTGTCTATTCCAGGACTGCCCCTGGGTTCAAATCAATCCACCACCCGGACACCCACACAGAGATGCTCACTCATGCGCTCTTATACAAATTCACCATGTTTGTCTGAGACCATTAGAAATGAGTCTTGTCCATCAGCCAACATGGCTCAGTTTGTGTTCTGTGTATGAATAAATATATAACGTATTACAGCAAACAAATGCTCTAGTTATTTATCATAGTCTACCCTAATGCTTAACAGAGGAAAGTAAACAGACAACTCTGCCAGAATGGAAATTCCCAGTGCTGCAATGGTAAAAAAAAATGCATAAAGTTTTTGTTTTTTTAAATAACTTTTAATAGGGCGTCCTGTAAGTAATTAAAGTTTGAACGTTATTTCGATTTTTGCTGAAAGGTTTTCAAAGGTGTAACTTTAATATCCTTGCCACATTTGGTCTTTTAATTAGCCTTTGTAGTGAATAACCTCAAAGGCAATTAGCCTCCCTCAAAAATATAAAGCACAACTGCAATTGATACACTTTTACAAATATATATTAACTTATCTGTGATTAAAACTCTCACATTTAGAACATCTTAATTAAAAACGTTCTGAAGCTCATGTACCCTAAAGATGTCACATCAGCCACTTCTCATGCAGGCCAGGTTTTCAGAGGTATCACTAGAGGAATATAAATTGAATTTCAGGATGGATTGAATTGCATGATTTGACTTAATATTGCCTACAGCCACACTGCTGGCTATTTGTTGGATGGAATTATCCAGTATGCTAACGTCTCACTTTTTTGTGCTTATTCAGGATGGATAAAGCCTCTGTTTGGCTTTTTTCATTATGTCAAAACTCATTAGTGTTGTGCATAACTTCATATAACTGTGGCTTTAGCTGATTGTTGTAGAAAAATATACATAAAGTATTATTTAAAATAACTAGTTTCATTTAAAAGGAGCACACAGTGTTACTTTAAACTGGGAACCAAATTTGAAGGGTATTACGTACCAGATTACTTTGACTGGCAGGTGAACAATGGATCCAGTTTACAGTGGTTGTCTGCATTTGCTAAGTCTGCACATGCATTTACAATTCCTTCACACAAAGACAAGAGGTGTATTTGACTTCTGTAGCCTCCACATTGTTGGCAAATTGGCACCACTGTAGAGAGAGCGACAGACAAAGAAAGACAGAAACAAGAGAATGTATGGAGAGAACAGATTACATAAGTCCTTCACCTCACATGCCTGACTATGTGACTGCAAAATGCCCAAGAGACTGAGGGATGGAGGAAGGCAGTGAGAGGAGAGGAGGTGGAGGAAGCGGAGTAAATTGGAGAAAATTAAGTGGAAGAGAGGAGGGATTTGAGAGAGAGAGAGAGAGAGAGGGATGGGGTGACGGCGAGGGAGGATGAGTGAGCCAGAGAGAGGGAAGCTGATGAGAGGTTTATAAAAAGGAAAGTGAAGATGATGTAGAGAGCATATGAAGTATGCTTCTGTCATTCTAGTAAATGCCAGTCGCCTCGCCTCAACAACAGCAAAAAGACTGCCGCTGAAGAGGGCTCTGATATGCAGCCTGACAAAGGCACTTATCAGATGCAGCACAGCTTGAAAAATGCTGACACGCTGACAAAATGTTGAAATCAAGTGAACTGGGAGGCAGATTGATGACCCTATTTAAATTGCCTGGCTGACAAAACATGACAGAAAATGTGTTTTGTAATCTTTTTTTTTTTTTTCTAATTGCTGCAGTTACCCTGAACATTTTAATTAGAAAAAACTATTTGGATGATGGGATGAAATAGTTTGGCATTAAAAAAACGTCTTTCTCCTTTTATGTTGTGAAGCATATTTTTGATCTATGTGTATCAGAAAAACATGGTTAAGTCCAGACATAATAAGTTAACGTACAGTAGTTTTCTTTAAAGAGATTAGGTTCACACAGCACTGCAGCTGTTACAAATCCAAATCGCTAAAGCCGTTAAGGATTAAGTGTCTTGCTCAAGGACACTTCAGAAGGACATGTGCTTTTTTTTCTTTCTTTATATATCCATATATATATACATATATATACACCCACTCTAATGGTGGAATGCAGCTAACTCAGGTACCTACATACAAGCTTAAAACATGTTTATTTGACTTAATTTGCAATTCATGCCACCTTACAGCTGCACAGTATAGTTCAGGGTTAACGCAGTACTTCTGTCTGTGTCTTACAACAGAATTCATTTATGAATCATGATAAATTCATGAAAGAATTTTCTCAGGGTCAAATGATGTTTTGTTTTGTATTTTTATTAGTTTATTCCTATTAAAGGTAAAGTGAATCATTTATAATTTAGGACCTGTTCAACAAATCCAATAATTTGAAGATGTACGTTTGGCTTTGGGATCATTTTTGAATACACTGCATACGTCACAGCCCCATTAAAATACTGCGAAATTATTTACAACACCACGTGCAGGGTGTAAGTTACAGTCAGGTGGTTCTGTTTTTTGAGAAAGTGCCTTAAATTACAGCGCATTGCATTTACTCAAAGGTAACATTTGCTGCAATATGATAATAGAAAGCTAAAACTCCCTGTCATAAGTAGTCATAAGTCATAAGTTAAGTACATGAATGAAAGCCCATTTTCATTATACAGTATGTGTAATATGGGCTTCATCTTTCTTACAAAGATAACAAATAGCTGTGATGCTGCTAGGCTGCTAGGGTTCATGTGAACCCCATGTTTAAGTTTTCAATCAATCCGTCTATTCCAGAAAATGTTGAAATACTGCACAAAAAATAATTTGCAAACAAATTGACAGAAGTGTAGGAATAGCTTCAGTGGGGCTGGAAAGAGGGATTCAAGAGAAGGAACGAAGGAAGTAGTGTGGGGAGTAAATAAAGGTCAACAACAGTTCCTGCATTACACTGTTTCAGTGTAATGATTCATCACTGACATTTCAATCTCTATAAAACTGAACTGAATTTTAAAAAAAACGAAGGGAAAAAAAAAAGCTCCTAAATCCTCTGCTGCTCAGATGCCATTTCGACCGCGTTTTTAGGTTCAGCTATTTGTTTACCGTAGAGTGTTGACATTTGCACCTGATGGTTTTGTGTACCTTATGCCAAACAAAGGTTACAAAGTCAACTTGGAGTTGCAAAGTCAACTCTGAGTAAAAGAGAGTGCAACTCATGTGTGAGTAGCTGAGATTTACTCATCGGTTGGTTCGTTTACAGTGAGTGACTGAGTGATGCTATCTAACTGTTCTGAGACTTACCACATTTACAAACGCTTTACTAAAGCTTGTATTGATTCCGGCCACTGAAAAGACATTTTTGGGGGTGTTTTCTTGCACTATGAGCATTTCAGAGCTATATAATGGATGACATACCCTACATGAGAGTTGCTTCTATTTCAGCAGGTACAGAGTTAACCAGAAGATGTCACTGTTGACCTAAAAAAAAACACAGCATAGTGCTCTTAGACACTTGCAATATTCCTTTTACCTTAAAGAAAATAGCTAAACGTAAAGGGTGTTGATAATCTCAGTATCAGTGATCAGACCCTATCACGGGGACAAAGACCTACATTTAAGGAAATGATTTATAGGACTGTGGCTTTAATAACAAATCTAATGTCTGTGGCCTCTGATTGATTTCCATCAGAACCATCTGCTTCGTTTTACAAATATTATGACCCCACACAACAATGCACTGTAATTGGCACTGTAATTATGGATCATTATGGGTTGCCATAGTACGGAGTGACGTTAATGAAATTAGCAAGACCTGTGACGTACTCATTATAAGCCACTTGCTGTTGTACAGCAAGTAGAGTGAAGGTTCAACACCACATGCCGAAGTGGCTGGACAGTGTGTGTGTGTGTGTGTGTGTGTGTGTGTGTGTGTGTGTGTGTGTGTGTGTGTGTGTGTGTGTGTGTAGAATCACAGTGGTTTAGAAGGGTATATATAAGTGCAGCCTCTACTCATTCATACATACAGCTCGATACACACACATTCTCCTATTCACTATGCATGTACTGACACTAGACGCACACACTTACACACACACACACACACACACACACACACACACACACACACACACACACACACACAGAGGAAAGAAATGTGATTGCTCATACACAGCTATGCACTATAAATAGAAAATCTTAATTGATGTACATTCTACATCATTATCTGCATAATTTTAAAAATAATTATATGAAATACTTGTCAGCTCATTGGCCCCATAGCTATCACAGCACTGTCCTTTATCTGTGTTCATTTTTACTTTGTATCCTGAGTAGTTTTTTCAGTCTGTAAACAATGGCAGGCTTCCTTTTTCATGAATAAATTCAATCCCTCCACTTTCTGAACGCAGAGCAGAGTTACTTGACTGTTTATTTGGCATTTATTGAATGATGGTATTTTCCCAAAGGAGTCCAAAAGTTCAATATCTGGAAGTCATAGGGTGGCAGAGACAGCTCTGTCATAACTGTTGCTTCTTTCTTAGCATTTATTTTAGGCTACCATTACTTTGATGTCTTATCCTCTCCAGAAACCACACACACACACACACACACACACACACACACACACACACACACACACACACACACACACACACACACACCTGATGATTTTGTTTACTATACTTTTCTTTTTCCTCTCACTCTTGTTTTTTACCCTTTCACTCCACTCTCCCACCCTTGCTTCCTTCCTCTCTTTCTTTTTCCCACCTTCTAACCCGACCATGTCGGGTGACAGCAGGGTCACTTTTACTTTCCTGAAAAAATAAATAAATAAAATGACTTTGTTGGTGCATCCAGTGGTGTAAAGAGGCCAGCTTGGAGTTACTTACTAGTTCATTTCTATACATCTGCTGCTTGCACAGGTGTAACACAAAGTATAGCTTGTGAATTAAAGGTCCTGCACACCCACGCAGGTGTTTACGTTTCACTCTGTTTTCATTAGACGTAACGTTGGTTTCTATTATACAACAGCTACAAATCCATTTTTACATAACAAATGCAGATGGCTTCACCAGCTGTGTAACAGCTCACACTTCATAAATGTACATAACAATGATCCTGAGCCTCTTTTAATGGTTTAGACCTGTATCATCCTGATGGTACAATCACGGCTGCAACTATTGTGTGTGGAAAATGTGTATTTCTCATTAATTTTGACCCCTTCTGAACTTAAGCAGAGTCGTGACAGGGGTTTGCTAGTGTCACCGAAATCCAGACAATAGAAAGGACTAATTGTGTCTCACCCTGACAAGAGAGTGACCCAGCAGTGAGCGAGGATGGAGTGATTGAGACTCGTCACTATGTGCCCACACAGTCCCCAAGGACAGGTCTGACTGATCAAGAATAAATGTAAACTTCTGCGTACGTATAGAAATGATGTTCTATACGTACTCAAATTAAATATGCTTAAATATTAACCATTAACTCAAATTAATGGTATATGACAAAATCATGATGATTTACAGTTGTTCTGACCTTCTTACTACATGGCAAATCTGCTTTGCAAACACTGTGCATGTTTATTGTGCATCTGGGGTTTCAAAAAGGATTGATGTGGGTAGATTATTCTTAAAGTGTCCATATTATCCTGGCATGTATACTTGTTATAGTAATAAACAGCGTGATTACAGGAAACAGATAAATATTTCAAAATGCATTAAATTTCCAAACTAATGATGATCAATGATACACTAAAGTTTCGGAGTCATTAAATGTTTCTATGAGATTTTTTTTTTACCATTTTGTTTATTAAAGGAAGGACAACTAATTGACCTGAACCTTAGACTCGGTCTGGTAATTAGGGCCCATTTGCAACCATCATGTCGTTCACAAACTATGACTACTGACGCAAAACTCTCAAGAGAGAAAAATGTGCTGACTTTGATATCACTATTTGGTATAGCGCTATGGCAACAATTTTTTCATAGATTTATAAACACAGTCAGCGTACAGATCGTGATTTGAAAATAGAAAAATAGACCACTGCTTCTACAAATGTGCCTAATAGTGAGGTCAGGGAGGAAATATCTATCTGAAAAGGCGAATTATCTGTACAAGATTGGCTGAAAGAAGCTCATTCTGATGAAATGTCTATCGAATCCATTAAAATGAAATCATTCTTTCAAATGAACCCACTCCAACCTCTAAATGTAGTGTTAAAAAGTCTTCATCCTGTCGTATAGGTAGTACTTCTCAGAATGGACAACCACCTCAGCTCCTCATGCCTTTGCTGGGAAGAATCAGAATTTATTTTTTTTATTGCATTTTAATTGAAATAATCTGGAGCTCTTTGGAGGTGTGATGTACCAAGGGAAATACCAGAATGTTTAAGCTTCACAGTGAGAGCATCTATTGGGTTTGTGATGCTTTTTGGATTTTTACCAGCATGATTTGGATCCACTTGCTGCCTTTGATGAAGGAGGCATATGGCCTTCAAAGTCAACAGATCTCAGTCCAATTGAACACATGAGGAGATTTGGACAGATGTTAGACGGCTCTCTCTATCATCGTGATAATCCTTCTGTTAGAGTTCCAGACAGACTCATAGCTGTTCTGTTCAAAACGTAGACATTATCAGGGGCTGTGTCTGCCACCCAGTGTTTAGTTTACATTCTTGATCTTCTTATGTAAGATTACAATAATGTTAAGTTCTTGTGTTAGTGTTCAGTTAGGGTTTAGTTGAGTGTTATTCTAGTTTATGCTTGTCCCCGTATTCATGAGTCTTTTCCTGTCTTTTGTCTAGTCTGTTTTGTGCTCTACGTTGAACGTTTAACTTATGGCTGTGCCTTCATCTTCCTTACCTGTTCCCATTTGCCTTTCTTTGTGCTCCATGTCTCCCCAATCTGTCCCCAGGTATTTCCATTTCCCACATTTCCCTTCTGTGTATTTAAGTCCTCTGTCTTCCTCTCTTCAGTGTCGGGTCATCTGTTTTTCTCCCTCCACGTCACATCAGGTTACCCCATGTCCATGTTTCATTTTCATGCTTTTTCGTCACAGTTTCTCGCATGCACCTGCTCGGATTCATGTTCATGTTTTTCTTGTCATAGTTGTCAGAGTCATTCCTAGTTATTCCCAGTATAGGTTTTAGTTTTTGCCTCTGTTCCCTGTGCCATGTTTTGTGCTCATGTGTTCATCTCAATAAAATGTTGAGCATGGGGTAGGGATTAATAAGTATGTTATACTTCTTCCTACTCCATTTCAGACCTAATAATTGTCATTTCATGTCATTTAGATTTTGTTTTATTTTATTTTATTTTTTGTTTTATCTGAGCACATACGTGTGTGTGTGTATTTACATATATATTCGTATTTGTAAATGCAAGTATCTGTAGTTGTGTATATATTGGGGGTTTTTTCTGTATATGTCTGAAATAAAGATACAATACAATACAATACAATACAATACAATGTTTTTTCAGCTTAATAAATGGTTCGCTTTTTGTTAAGATTCAGTTCCATCTCTCCCTTGTCTGCTTTTAGGTTCATATTGCAAACTCATCTGCCATCCCAGCTGTGATAGACATTAGTAATGTAGACATCAGCAACAGGAACAACCGTCAGGCAACCCAAATAACTTAAGCAGAAATGTTTTATATAGGAACTTGAACTCAAGAAGAACTAGAGCCAAAAAAGGTATTGACAGTACCTGGATTTATCTTCTACTTCCTGATATGAAGCTTTTGGGGGAATTGCGCATTTCTGGAATGGATACTTCCTAAGGACAGGATCTGACAAGTGTAAAGACTATATGACTCCACTCTGGTCAGTTAAACAATTTATCCGTTAGTTCTGGGTAAAAATCCCACTCTTGCAGTGGTGAGTCATTCATTGCTGTGGGTGGATGTGAGACAGCTGGTGAGTGTATACCAGGTCAGCGGTAGATACAAGCAGCCTACCTATATGTAACTCTTGTCAATCTGGAAAAATCAGAATCAGAATCAGAATCAGAATACTTTATTGATTCATATAGTTACTAAAAAATATATATATTTATAAAATAAGAAAAAATGAAATCTTAAAACAACAGTATCAGTAGTTTTCCTGACTTCTGACTGGGTGGGCAGCCTGTAAGCCCACTCTTAAGTAATCTAACCAACACTTTCAAAAGTAAAAAGCCAATAAACAAGTTTTCCTCCTCAAGAAACACTGGCTTCTGAAGCAAGACAACCCAAGCAACGTGACAGACAGACAACTAGTGGGCAGCCAATGAGCTGAGCAGTTTCTTCCTCAGGTTCATTTCACAGCCCTCTGCTGCTTTCTCCTGCCCCGACAAACACATACCCTCACACCCCTACTTGGCTGTGACTTCTGCCCCGGTTAGCTGGAGAAAAACACTAAACCCCACTGGCCCTGATGGCATCACAGTTCTTGAACTGTGTAGTTCCTGCACTTGAAGGGTGACACCATCGGAGCGTAACAACTATGGACCAATATGGACCAATATAGACCAATATGGACGAAGGTATACTGAAAAAAAATATACCTATTAAATTAACATAATGTAAATTGACTTTGTACAATAAAGTTATGTTTAATCAGCATCAGTTTCCTGTGTTATAATTGCAGAATTTTTATTTTTACATTAACATGACTGTAAAATATTGTTTTTGTGAATTTGATTCATGTCTTTATGGTGATGTCATGTTAATATCAGATGAAATGATCATGCTTATATTTAAACTTTTTATATGAAGTGTATGTACTTACCTTATGTTAAGCTAACCTAATTATTTCATTTTAATAATTCTATTATGTATTCTGTCATTATATCAACGAAACCACTGTTTAGTGACATGTTTTCAGAATTTGCTTAAGTATTATTAGAAACTACAGTCTTGTTTAACTAATGCTTCTACGTTACTAAATCTAAACACTTTTTGGGCAATAAACAAAAGGATACTGATCAAGTCAAGTACAGTGGGGCAAAAAAGTATTTAGTCAGCCACCGATTGTGCAAGTTCCCCCACTTAAAATGATGACAGAGGTCAGTAATTTGCACCAGAGGTACACTTCAACTGTGAGAGACAGAATGTGAAAAAAAAATCCATGAATCCACATGGTAGGATTTGTAAAGAATTTATTCGTAAATTACGGTGGAAAATAAGTATTTCCTCACCTCAAACAAGGAAAATCTCTGGCTCTCACAGACCTGTAACGTCTTCTGTAAGAAGCTTTTCTGTCCCCCACTCGTTACCTGTATGAATGGCACCTGTTTGAACTCATCATCTGTATAAAAGACACCTGTCCACAGCCTCAAACAGTCAGACTCCAAACTCCGCCATGGCAAAGACCAAAGAGCTTTCGAAGGACACCAGGAAAAGTATTGTAGACCTGCACCAGACTGGGAAGAGTGAATCTACAATAGGCAAGCAGCTTGGTGTGAAAAAATCAACTGTGGGAGCAATCATCAGAAAATGGAAGACATACAAGACCACTGATAATCTCCCTCGATCTGGGGCTCCACGCAAGATCTCATCCCGTGGGGTCAAAATGATCATGAGAACGGTGAGCTTTGATCCCAGAACCACACGGGGGGACCTGGTGAATGACCTGCAGAGAGCTGGGACCAAAGTAACAAAGGTCACCATCAGTAACACACTACAACGGCAGGGAATCAAATCCCGCAGTGCCAGACGTGTTCCGCTGCTGAAGCCAGTGCATGTCCAGGCCCGTCTGAAGTTTGCCAGAGAGCACATGGATGATACAGCAGAGGATTGGGAGAATGTCATGTGGTCAGATGAAACCAAAGTAGAACTTTTTGGTATAAACTCAACTCGTCGTGTTTGGAGGAAGAAGAATACGGAGTTGCATCCCAAGAACACCATACCTACTGTGAAGCATGGGGGTGGAAACATCATGCTATGGGGCTGTTTTTCTGCCAAGGGGACAGGACGACTGATCCGTGTTAAGGACAGAATGAATGGGGCCATGTATCGTGAGATTTTGAGCCAAAACTTCCTTCCATCAGTGAGAACTTTGAAGATGAAACGAGGCTGGGTCTTCCAACATGACAATGATCCAAAACACACCGCCCGGGCAACAAAGGAGTGGCTCCGTAAGAAGCATTTGAAAGTCCTGGAGTGGCCTAGCCAGTCTCCAGACCTCAACCCCATAGAAAATCTGTGGCGGGAGTTGAAAGTCCGTGTTGCTCGGCGACAGCCCCAAAACATCACTGCTCTCGAGAAGATCTGCATGGAGGAATGGGCCAAAATACCAGCTACTGCGTGTGCAAACCTGGTAAAGACCTATAGTAAACGTTTGACCTCTGTTATTGCCAACAAAGGTTATGTTACAAAGTATTGAGTTGTATTTTTGTTATTGACCAAATACTTATTTTCCACCCTGATTTACGAATAAATTCTTTACAAATCCTACCATGTGGATTCATGGATTTTTTTTTCACATTCTGTCTCTCACAGTTGAAGTGTACCTCTGGTGCAAATTACTGACCTCTGTCATCATTTTAAGTGGGGGAACTTGCACAATCGGTGGCTGACTAAATACTTTTTTGCCCCACTGTATATGTTTTCTCAGGAATGCACAGTTGAGTCATTTAATCACAAATCAGCACAGGCCTTTAGCTCAACCGTCAGAATCTGTCATTTGGGACAGCTATGATGTAAAAAAAAAAAAAAAGAAAAAAAAAAAAAAGAAGTCCAAGCATTGTATAGTTAATAGAAAAAAGTATAGCACTGCTGCTAGGGCTGTGCGATATGACAAAAATCTCATATCCCGATATAAGACATTTATCATCCTGGCAACGATATAAATCACAAAAATGTATTTTCTGTAAATTCTGTGAATCTTGGGCAGCTCGACTTGCATTTAGTTTTTCCAGCTGGGCGTCCTTTACCTGGATTTGAATGTTTTAACCGATGCATGAAACTATACATTTTTAGACATAAGTTGTAACGGCCACCATTTTCTTTTGAGTCTAAGGTTTATTTTTTAGCACATGACGGCTCTTTTTTGCTTCTCATCTGTAAACTCTCTGCATACTCTTTCACGTGATTCAGTTTATTTTGAAAAGTCTCAACAGGATCTTGAGCTTTATTGTGAAAGGTTTACGTGGAAAACAAACAAGCGGACAGCGGAGCCACGCGATAGTTTTACCGTCATTGTTGCTAACAACAACATGTAAAAACAGGCACTTGTCCCTCCATAGTGTGGTTATATTAAATATAAGAGAAAGAGAGAATTTAAGAAATTAATATAGCCACTACAGTGACCGTCAAAACGATGAAAAAATATTGCTGTAAACAGTTTATTTTACGACACCACGAAACAAACGATAGCATAATAGGAAACGATAGACGTTTTTATATCGTCATCCGATATATATCGCTATATCGAACAACCCTAACTGCTGCAAAGTTCCATATGTGAGCACACACTAATAAAAGAACTTCATATGTCAAAAGACAAATAATTACAATTTCTGAATGGTACATAGTTGAGCATGTAGAATGCTTTCTAATATTAAATTCTTAGTCACCAAAATGAAGAAAATGTAATATTCATTCAACTTTCATGTTTTATCCACCAAATATAATGGGTTGTACCACAGAAATATCAATAGATTGTCATGTCCAAATAGAACAACATTCTGGTGTTTCTGGATGTTGCTCTAATTATAACTCTGACATATTTTTCCTTTTTAAGACCTGGGTCACTCCCATTTCAAATAATGCAATTTTCAGAGCATTTTCTGCTCCACTATCTTCAAATTGGCTGATTTGAGATTAAATGAACCAGTCAAAAAAAACTGGAATTGCAATTGCAATTAAAAAAAGAAACATAACGCACAACTGAAAATTTCCAGTCAATATTATGTGTCCCTAAAGTGGATTTATGTAAAAAAAAAAATAAAAAATAAAAAAACAGACTGTGAGATAAGGTCCTATGGCAACAGAAAATAAAATCAGTAAAACTGCTGGGCCTTACCATTCTCACTGTGGTCTGCTTAATGGGTCTTTAAAGGTGAAATAAAGTACAATGTCACAGCTGCGTTTCAAAAGCTTCAGCCCTGCATCAAATCGAAATGGAGGAATATATAAGACATATAAGATGGATTAAAATGTAATTTAGCTGAATGAGCTGAATTTCTCTGTCTATCAGTATCAACACACCGACTAGAATAATACTGCAAGTGAAGGCAAACAGCAGGAGTTGAAATGGAAGCGATTTTAGGACACTTAGGGGTCAAGTAGTCAAGTAGGTGCCCCTTTTGTCCTGCACTTCACCCACTCAGGAACAGTGCAGTAGTTTCAAATGGTCCAGCTATAAACAGAGGATAGTGGTAAGGCCATACTGTTTTTGTACATGACTAACACGTTCTGAGCAGAAGCGGAGGCAGACACCCGGGGCTTAGTCCTAAAGGGTAGTATGCATGTGGGATTTGGGGGGGGGGGGGTGTTTAGAAATGACTGAAAGATTAATAGGCTCTGTTTTGAGTTATGTTCAAAAAAGCATGACTTCATATAGGGAAAATAAATATCACATCTGCAGGACACCTTAAACTAGTTTTTAAATTAAGGCAAGGCAGAACAGGGCTGCATCAAGACACGCGGACTAAACCCCAATTCAACCAGACCCAGAACTGTTCCAGAATTAAAACAGGACTACAACAGTTCAAAATCAGGACTACTTAGGACTTAACCAAGACAGAACCAGAATCAGAACTAGATGATAGCAGCACTAAAAATCACCATAGACCTGCACTACACTTATTTTTTTATTCTACCAAAGTACACTATTTCGATTCAGAAAAGTTTATATAATTATTTAGCCTTGTTGTGCAAACAAGCCTGCATAACTTAATAAATGTAGAATTTGAAAAATAACAAACCTAAAAAGAAACACTAGGTACGAGATACACGAGGACCTATGATACGGTGATACTTTGGGTAAACAACCATGTGACTAACATGTGTGTCTCACCTGCTCTTGTTCTCTCTCTGCTCCTCTCTCTCCCTCTCTGTTCCTCTCTCTCCCTCTTTGTGCTGACAATCATCAAATATACAGTTGAAACCAGATATTTACACACTCTTCAGAAAACACACTTTTTTAAATGTAATATCAAATCAGACTAAATGTTTATTTTTTTAGATTGATAAATAAAAAAACATATTTGTTAACTTTAAGAGTAAAGAGAGAAACTATCTGTATTTCTTAATTGTAAATGGCACCAAATTGCATTCAAAATTGAGCCACACTTATGGAGCTCCACAATTCTTTTCCTGGTGTTTTGGTTGACATCTCTCGATTTTCCCATGTCACAGAAACAGGCTCTGTGTTTTTCCTTATATGCATCCACAGGTGTGCCACCAATTTACTCACATGGACTCTACTAACCTATCAGAAGCTTCTTCAGCTCAGAATGGAATCGTCTGGAGTTTTCTTATTAATTACCAATAAACTTAGTGTACATGTACTCCTAAATTTGATGAAAGTGATAATAAATAGACAGCTCTGTCTCTCTTTATTCTGACATTTAACTAATTCAAAAGATATTTCAATATTGATTTATCCAAAACAAAACAAGTTTACTCTAAATTGATGTTGTACAGTAAAAAAATGTTCTTGTGTTTTCCATAAAGTGTATGTAAATATCCGGTTTAAACTGTGAATATACTGCTGTGTATTGAAATTCCTCTTGTTTTGCATAGAAATATACTGAACAACATACAAAGCATAATATATAAAATACTACCAGAGTTTTTGTTTTGTTTTTTTGAAAGAAGCCCCTTATGTCCATTCTTGTATATCAGTACATTACTTAAACCGATTTATTTAGCCGTGGAGGGTAACAACTGAAAATATGAAATAAACACACATGTAAGCTAAGACTCTCTAAAGAAACAGCATTGTTGTTGTTCGGCTTTTCATTTCGCCATTTGTTGATTCACTTGAAGAGCAAGTAACGTAATAATGGGTCAAGTGATCAGTTTGATTTCAATCTTTCGTGATACACCATCATATTTACATTATTTGTACAGTACGAATGATTTGCTTTGGTACCTGGTCGAACTTCAGTTCTCCTCTGTCTGCCTGGCTGCATTTCTCCAACAGCGCACTCGCAGGCAGCAGCTGCCCCGCCCCCTCGCTCAGTCGCTTAGTGCCTGAGCTCGGATCATACCAATATCAGGGGGGATTCACGCACAGTCGTAAATTCCCACAGTGTGCACTATGTGCTTCGAATATTGTGTGTCAGCCAGGCATCTAACTATGAAAAAATTACACTCCAAAAGACCCCGGGCTTCTGAAAAAACAACCCGGGCTTAAACCCAGTAAGCCACCCCCCCGCTCCGCCACTGGTTCTGAGACAAGTCCAGGAGATCTGTGTAGAGTCAACCTACAGCAGATTTCTTACACAGTTTGCAGACACATAACTGCACATTTTGATCTGTTTAAAAGATTGAAAAAAAATCGCTTAAAGACTTTTTGTATACACTTCATTTTCACATTTAACTGTATTTTCATCTCCATTTACAGATGAGTGGGAGAGAGAAAATAAATACATTTGCCACATCATGGAGCATTTTTGAAAATAACAGATATGGGATATGCGCAGCTAAAATAAATGCAGTTTGAATACTCATCAGTACTAGAGAGCATTTGCAGAGACACTCAGAGTGAAGGGAAAACTGATTACTGTATTTACCATACCATACCATACCAACTTTATTTCTAAAGCACTTTAACATAAAACCAGAGTTTCACAAAGTGCTGTACATGTTAATAGCATACGTAAAGAAAATTAAAATGAGATACGATAAAATAAATAGATACAATAAATTGAAACATGTTAAAACAAATTGAGTCAACCCCTCTAATCAATGCCAAAGGCTTCAGCGAATAAATATGTTTTAAGAAGACTTTTAAATTCGGAGAGAGAAGAGGCCTGCCTAACATGCAAGGGCAGATCATTCCACAACTTTGGAGCAGCTACAGCAAAAGCACGATCACCTTTAAGTTTATACTTAGTTTTCGGTACCTTAAGGAGTTGCTGATTGGCGGACCTAAGGGAACGGGCAGGTGTATATGGTTGTAGTAGCTCCGAGAGGTAGGGGGGGGCCAGGCCATTAAGAGATTTAAAAGCAAATAAGAGAATTTTAAAAACAATCCTAAAATGTACAGGTAGCCAGTGGAGTGAAATTAAAATAGGGGTAATGTGCTCAAACTTTTTTGTTCCAGTTAAAAGACGTGCTGCAGCATTTTGCACAACCTGCAGGCGCCTAATGGACGCATCACTAACCCCAAAATAAAGTGCGTTACAATAATCCAGCCTAGAAGTAACAAAGGCATGGATTACTGTCTGAAAATGCTGTTTCGATAAGATAGGCTTTATTTTGGCTAATTCCCTCAAATGAAAAAAGCTAGATCTTACAACAGCTCTGACCTGGCTTTCAAGTTTAAGATTTGCCTCTATTTTAACTCCCAGATTAGTGATGACTGGTTTAACATACTGTGCCAGTGAACCAAGATCTATAATAGTGGCCTCAGAAGCGCCACCAAAAACCATCACTTCTGTTTTCTGTTCATTAAAATGTAAAAAGTTCAAAGCCATCCAAGTCCTTATTTCATCAAGGCATCTGAGCAGCGGGTCTACTGAGAAGCCATTTATCTTTTTAAGTGGGAAATAAATCTGGGAGTCATCGGCGTAGCAGTGGAAAGAAATCCCATGTTTCCTGAAAATAGACCCAAGGGGTAGGAGATATAGAGAGAAAAGAAGCGGGCCTAAAACTGAACCCTGTGGAACCCCACATTGAAGAGAAGCAGTAGAGGATACAAACTCCCCTAGTTTCACAGAGAAAGTTCGCTCTGCCAAATAGGATCTGAGCCACTGCAGTGCGGTACTCCGCATACCCACCAACTGCTCTAAACGGGAAATTAAAATATTATGATCCACTGTATCAAAAGCAGCAGTTAAATCTAACAGCACAATAATAACACAGTCACCTGAGTCATTTGCCAAAAACACATCATTAAAAACTCTTAAAAGGGCAGATTCAGTACTATGTAAAGCTTTAAAACCAGATTGGAAAACTTCTAAAATACCGTGTTCTTCTAGGAAGGACATTAATTGCTTGTAAACTACCTTTTCAAGAATCTTTGAGATAAAAGGCAGTTTGGAAATAGGTCTGTAATTCGCAATAATATCAGGATCAAGAGCAGGTTTTTTGAGTAGAGGCTGAATCACTGCATGTTTGAGATTGACAGGTACAACACCAGAGGACAGACTACTATTTACAATGGATTGTACAGCTGATGCTATAGTGAGAAAAACCTCTTTGAAAAATCGAGGAGGGAGAGCATCATAAGGGGAACCTGAGGGCTTCATGTGAGCAACCAACTCCTGCAGGCAGAGCATGGAAACTGGCTCGAACCTGTCAAAGACAGCAGAACTAGGGACAGGGGTAGAAGGGTCGGGAACGGACTGGGAAGTCTGTGCTTTGACAGATAGCACTTTATCAATAAAAAAGTGTAGGAAGTTTTCACAAATTTCCTGAGAAGACTCGACAGAAGACTGTGGAGCATGAAGGACCATATCAATAGTCTTAAATAAGACATGAGGCTTACGACAATTTGCCTGAATAATAGTAGCGAAATGTTTCCTCTTAGCATCTTTTACAGTTTTCTGGTAAGAATTCCAGTAATCTTGTAACATTTGGTATGACACCTGAAGTTGATCCTTCTTCCATTTACGTTCAGCTCTCCTGCACTTTCTTCTGGCAGCCCGGGTGTCTTCATTCAGCCAGGGTTCAGATTTGGCTTTAACTTGCTTAAGCTTAAAGGGGGCCACTGAATCTAAAGCAGTTTGGCAGACAGAATAAAACCACGTACTCAGCTCTTCTGTATCATTGCATATGAAATCAGGAAGGCCGCCGTTCTGATTAAAAACAATAGAAAACTGTCCAGCAGAGAAAGGGTTAAAAATACGACAGCTCCTAGCAGCAACAGGAGGAAGATTAACTTTAGTACAAGGAAGGAAAACCTCAAACAGGACAGGCCTATGGTCTGACCATACAACATCACAAACCTCTAAGTTAGAGACAGGTAAATTGTGAGTTAAAACAAGATCCAACGTGTGCCCATATTTTTGTGTAGGCACAGACACAGGTTGCACAAGATCAGGAGAAATATCAGATACCTGTAAAATATCAATTATGCATTTCACCTCAGAGAGGATCAACATTCAGCACATTTCTTTCTTAACTGTGAAAAAAACAGACATCCAACCTGTTGGTGAAGCATGCAAGAAATAAAGTGGTTTGTTGTTTTTTTTTGTATGAGACAGCAAATCCATGTAGTATTTCAGATAATCAAAGTACATATGAATTTAAATTAATAACATAAACATGCCTATGCAAGACATTAATTATACAGTAGACCTTGGAATATTATTTATAATTACACAGATTTCTGTCAAAATTATACTTAAATTTCCAGAAATGTTCATGAAACACATAAATTATCCAGTTAAAAGAGCTTAAAAATACTCACCAAAGCACAGGACCTGAATCAAAGTAGAAGTCACTCTGCAGAAAAAAGATGTATCATCCAGATCAACACCAGGTATCTATACAGCAACAAAATGAGATGTTACATCTTTGTGTGTCCAAAAGCAGTAAGCACAGTCACCAGTCACTTGTTATTGTAATGAACTCATTTTTCTGTTTATTTGTTATTACTGGTTGATATGTCTCTCTGGATGTAACCTATGAAAGATTTCGATCCAGTGAGCAATTTCCTCTTGTGAGTAATAGCATGTGAGAAATAACACACAGCCTCAGGCTCTGTAAAGTGCATGCCAAAAGGGACCTGAACAGGTGCAAGATTTTCTATAATGGGTTTCCATATTCTGTGCATGTGGTACAGCATGCTGTTTGCTGTTCCACAAACAAAAGCTGGGTCATCACTACAGTGTTTCTGTAGCTTCAAGCTTATTTCAGGGATTTTGGTATCACTGAAAAAGAGCTACTGTTTTGGGGTTTGTTTGTTTTTTATTAATCTTGGCCCAAGCCTGCAGAGGAAAACACCTTTTGACCCTCTGCTGTTTCCTTACAGTCCAAATCTACACTGAAAAAAGTGATATTGTCTCCTTTTAAATATAGCATATTATATTTTGGTATATCTTTTCAATTCAAATGAGTAATTCCTGTCTACATATATAATTCGAGTAACTCCAGAATACATTCCCTGCGTTTTAATCCAATTAATTTTAGTTAATTAAATGTAGCTCAAAATGCTTAAGTATGTTTTTCATAGCCTCCTGCTGGGCCATTTTGCGCATGCGTTAGGACAGGCCACCATTTTGCACGCGGACTGAAGAAGCGGACTCTTTGTGTGCTGCAAGCGGGCTCAAGTTAATCGCACAACTTCATATAAAGGTGGTCTAGCTTCGGTAAGTAAACCTTTTACGGTCGTTTTTGTTTTATTTTTTTTACCTCAGTCAAAGCATGTTGACTCTTTAAGACGTGTGCACATGGAGAAAGAAGTCTAAGTAGTTGTACACCTCTGAACTTTGTCATGAATTTGACTTAAGCTAGCTATGTGCTCTATTAGCTACTGCTCTATTAAAAGAGTAATTGTATTGATGCGTTAAAATGTCATATGTTTTTAGCTTAGTTCTTGTGGCACACTTTGTACTAACAAATTATGGAACGAGGCAATTTCTCTGTAGTTAGCTGTAAAGTTCACTGTACAGTCGCCTGCAGTTTTAAGTGGAGAAATCGTCCCTCCCGCCACAACATTGGCATTAAGGAATAGTCGGGCGGGGGAGGGGGCTTCTGAACGCACCTGCACAGTCAGGGGTGCAGTAGGAAATAAGTAGGATTGGCGTTGCACAACGTCTTTTGTGCAGAAAAAAATAATGGTTGTAAACTGTGGAGGAGAATAACTCAGTGGTTGCCAAAAATGTGAGATCAAAAGGCACTGAGAGTGATGTTTGTCAGAACTGAAATTAACTCAGAAAAGAAGTTGCTTCACTTGATAGAGCTGTTGAGTGCAAGACCTGTCAGCGGTCTGGTTTAGCATTTAAAGCCTCGCTACGTGCTTCCAAACCGCTGCATTTAATCTCAGAGAAAACTAACACAGAGAAGTAAAGCAAGTGTGTAAGTTCATCTCTTTATGTTTGCATAGTATTTCCATGTTGAGCTTAACAACCGATGTATGGAGCCACAGCTGGACTGGCTGTCGGAGTTTTGTATTGAGGGGGAAAGGAAGCGATTTGTTTTATACTTCAGCTAGAATGAAAAAAGACACAAAGCTGGAGTTATTCGGTGTCTTCATGCTGAACAGCTAAAACTTCTTCCCTCGTTCTCCCCCCTCCCTCTCCTGTTGCTACTTCAATCATGAAACTGATCGATTATCAGGTGATCGGCTTTTCTGTCGCTAGTCTCTCTCATTTGTTAGTCACCCAGTTTGCGCTAGAAAGAGGAAAACGGCAGATAAACAACAGCAGCACGTTTAAGCTTGATAAGCTGTTGCTAGAATTTTTTTAATATTACTTCTAGTATCCGCTTATGTTTTCTGGAGCCACAGCCGTAATAGCTGCTGGTCATGATAGTTTGGATATGTGGTGAGAAGGAAACATGAAGGTGAAACCAGGAGAAGTTTTTACTGAATCATTAGAGCTGAACAGGTAATGAAGAAACAGGTTTACATTTTAGGTCACATGAATGAGTTGAAGGGAAGTTATGAACTGTTTATGAGAGACAAATAACACCAGGATCCTTTTCTATGTAGCTGACATCTGGTAACTGTGCAGGGGCGGATCTAGCAAAGTTTTGCCAGGGGGCCAGGTAGGGCATTAACAGGGAAAGGGAGACACAAAGACATAATTTTCTTTCTTATTCTCATTTAAAATGTCTAGCTTTTAATAAATAATTATTCTAAATCTTACTACCAAAGTGGTGATCTGGTTAAATGTATAGAGATCCATTATTGTATGTAGTAAATATTAAGTCTAATATATGCCCTAGTAATAGTAGTACATATAGCACTTTTTCCTTTGGGAAGGTACGCTGTCTGCGCTGTCTGCAACTGTATTGAAGAAAAATGTTGAATCAAATTATTATAGAAAAATAATTGATTTCTGTGCATTAAAGTAGATTACGTCAATTAAGCATTATCAGGCGAAGGGTGCGGGGTGGTTTCCTAATATTTTTGCTGGGAGTTGGCAGTCCTATTAGTTAGTTTAATATTTCTATGTACTGTTTAGAATACCTGAATAAGGAGGATGGTGTAAGTTTTTTAGGTTGATCAGTATTGCTGAAGTATAAAATATTTTGGGTGCAGTGTATTTTTTGCATACAGGTATAACAGAATAGCTTTAATGTTTTGTTTTTAAAACTGAGTATGAACTTATACAAAATGCAGCAAAATATTTATAAAAACAGTTTTATTTATTATAAAATACACTATATCGGATTCATATCGGCATCGGCAGATAATCAAATTTATGATATCGGTATCGGACATAAAAAAGTGGTATCGTGCCATCTGTAGTTTGCACAGCGGCACAAGTAAGATTTGTTTTGTTACAAGGGAGTATCATGAAGTAATGCACTAATGGCTTGGAAACGGTAATTGTTTGTCTTTCTAAAGTTTATTTTTTTTTATTTGTCTTCCTTTTCTGGCAGATTTTCTTCCCCTTATGTGTTACTGTTTATTCAAGAAGATGGTGTTATTTTGGTAAGTACATGCAAATTCCTTACATATTTATCACAACAGTATTTGTCACAGTATTGCAGGGACAAGTTTATCTATCTCATCTTAAGGGTTCTTGTGATTATTAATATTGATATTAATTAATATCAATTAATATATATGATTAAATTTCTTTTATCCAGGACAAAAAAAAAAAAACTTGCGAAAGTGAAATGAAAAACAGGAATTTAGTTCTTGTGAGTTAAGAGGATGCAGAGCATAGGGTTAGATGGAGGTGGATCATTCACTGTGGTGATCCCTGAAGGAAACAGCCAAGAGAAAAAGGATCAGATTGCAAAAAAAATGTGGTTTGTTTGCATACATGAGTCTTTACGGTACCCACAGGACTCCTGAAGTATAAGTACTCTGAAGTTTGCAGAGCAATTTCAGAGATGTTTGGGGCTTACATGGCAAGCATGTTTTTAGTTGCACATCTAAATTTTCTCTGCTCTCTGTTGCTGATGGCAGAGTTCTGCCCCGCTGACCTCACAGGTGAGACACTCCCACCAGTGGACAAAGAGCACAGGAAAATGTGTTGCCAACCACCTGAAACAGACAAATATCTGCTTTTTAAAACCCTTTAAACCCGTTAAATGGACTGATGCCATTCATTTCTTCTTTGATTAACAGTAGTAACATCCTTCATGCACTGTATACTAACCCATATGATAATCATGCTTTATGAAGTGATGGCAATTGCATTGTAGCATTTAATGAAGAAATAACAAAATAATCATACCAATGATTAAGCACCAGTCGTGTGTGTGTGTGTGTGTGTGTGTGTGTGTGTGTGTGTGTGTGTGTGTGTGTGTGTGTGTGTGTGTGTGTGTGTGTGTGTTTTACAGGTAAATGCTGAATTCCAGTGTATTACAACACTTCAACTGGAGATGACCTTCGCGGCACAGTTAGACAGAATTACACCTCAGTTGATGACAGTTTTCCAGAAGAAGGGCGGTGTTTCTGGGCAGAAACTTGCCCACCACTTGCAGATCATGCAAGAGGTAAATCTGAATATTGCAAATTCTATTTGGATTTCTTTTGTCTTAAGTGGCAGGTCACTGGTGAGTCCAATAAGCCGTTTTAGGTGACCAGCCAAGCAATCTAAATTTTGAAATTTCATATATAAATTTTATTTACTATGTTTGAACTGACATATGATAAAATTTACTTATTGCGAATGTCAGACATTGTTCTTTTTTCCAAATTGGTTTAATCAGCAACTCTCTTTAAACAGGCTGAAAGTGATGTTAAAGTGAAAAGGGAAGCAGTTCTCAGGGCACTTTGCCTCTACCTTGGTGAAGAGGACGGAAGCCTTATTCGGGAGTTCTTTGTAAGTCATTTAAGTCATTGTAAGCAAGTCATCTATACACACACTTTTTAGATAGATATCTGTGTGTGTGTGTGTGTGTGTGTGTGTGTGTGTGTGTGTGTGTGTGTGTGTGTATTACACACACACACACACACACACACACACACAAACGACTAGATTGGAATTTAATTGTAGAGTTAATTGTTTTTTCTTTTACCTTTTTATTAAATGTTTAGGACATTGAAGGAGATGATATCCAGAGAGACCTGAAGAAGCACACCATGGGCATTTATGTCATCAACAGGGAGGATGGACATTATGATGACATTGGAATATTTGTTGAAGGGGAGATAGTCATGGACAACATTGGATCTCTGGCGCAAGCTTGTGCATTGACGCTTGGAGTAATCTATGCACTAAACCTAGCCTTCCCCAAGGAATTGAAGGACTATTATGAATTCATTTAGAAAGTGTTGATGGGATTCGATGGTGAAAAGCTCTCCCCCAAAGTCTTTGGGCTGAAGAACAAAATTGCTACTGGATAGGAAGATTTCTAAAATAACACATCAAGAGAATGCTGTTATGTAAATTACCAATGACTGGTGCTCTTGTGAATAGGAGTGAAACTCTTGTACAACCATCATTTGTTCTGTGTTATGTTTCGATTGAACATTTTAACTTTCAATAATGAATGTTTCACGTGTGGTACATTTGAGTAGCTTGAAGAGCAACTTTGTAATTATTCAGTTATAGCTGCTGCCCTGCGTATAATCAGTGTTAACTCAACCGGATAAAAAAAACAAAAAAAACCATTCATGATTACCACACTGCAGCACACTGGTAACACTTTAAAGACTATTAATTGTTTTGAAGCGAGTATGTTAGGTCAGAAAATATGTAAAACATTCAGAATCTTCAAGGAAGGACTAGAATGGAAAGACAGTGGTCAATAAGCAGTAAGGAAAACACAAGTTTAATTTTAAGTCTAATTACCTTATTAAAATGCAATTTCTAAATATGGATCGCAGAACAGCAAGTCTGAAACTGGTTAGTTTGTGGATGCATCAGTTTCTAATTGTGATACATTATACTGCTGGTAGTGTTTTATTCTTTTATGTAAGGAGTTTGGTTTTTTTTTTCTTTTTTAGAGGAAGAGAAACATTGGTTAACATTTCTCTTGTCTGTTGTTTCTGTTTTGTTTGAATACAGCTTTTTAAAGCTACTAGTTCATAGGCAAAAGTTTTGTAATTTGTATTATACAAATTGCAGCAATTTCCCTTAGAGATGTGGATTCTTATTCTGTTTGCAACAAATTTTGCATTAATAAATGATGTGAAAGAATGTTGTAGTTTTCATTATTGACGTTTTTAAAAACTACAAATCAGGGTAAGCAATATTTTTTTAAGTAAACTTAACTTAATTGAAATAGAGAGAAATTAACAATTTGATTGATTTGAATATAAGTTTGGGACATAAGTGTAAAGGAAACAAATTATTCTGGTACATTTAACACGACCTTAGTTGGACTTACTAATAATATTTGACTAAGGCGTATCCACAACAGTTAAGTTAAAGTAGCTTAAAAATATATGTTGGTTTTACTCGCTTAAATTAAATTCAGTGTACTTAAAAAATATTTCTGGATTCAAACAAATTTATTTCGTGCAACCACTTGTCATAAAAAAATTGAGTAAATTGAACAAAACATTTTTTTCAGTGTACGAGATACATGAGGACCTATGATACGGTGATACTTTGGGTAAACAACCATGTGACTAACATGTGTGTCTCACCTGCTCTTGTTCTCTCTCTGCTCCTCTCTCTCCCTCTCTGTTCCTCTCTCTCCCTCTTTGTGCTGACAATCATCAAATATACAGTTGAAACCAGATATTTACACACTCTTCAGAAAACACACTTTTTTAAATGTAATATCAAATCAGACTAAATGTTTATTTTTTTTAGATTGATAAATAAAAAAACATATTTGTTAACTTTAAGAGTAAAGAGAGAAACTATCTGTATTTCTTAATTGTAAATGGCACCAAATTGCATTCAAAATTGAGCCACACTTATGGAGCTCCACAATTCTTTTCCTGGTGTTTTGGTTGACATCTCTCGATTTTCCCATGTTAAAGAAACAGGCTCTGTGTTTTTCCTTATATGCATCCACAGGTGTGCCACCAATTTACTCACATGGACTCTACTAACCTATCAGAAGCTTCTTCAGCTCAGAATGGAATCGTCTGGAGTTTTCTTATTAATTACCAATAAACTTAGTGTATATGTACTCCTAAATTTGATGAAAGTGATAATAAATAGACAGCTCTGTCTCTCTTTATTCTGACATTTAACTAATTCAAAAGATATTTCAATATTGATTTATCCAAAACAAAACAAGTTTACTCTAAATTGATGTTGTACAGTAAAAAAATGTTCTTGTGTTTTCCATAAAGTGTATGTAAATATCCGGTTTAAACTGTGAATATACTGCTGTGTATTGAAATTCCTCTTGTTTTGCATAGAAATATACTGAACAACATACAAAGCATAATATATAAAATACTACCAGAGTTTTTGTTTTGTTTTTTTGAAAGAAGCCCCTTATGTCCATTCTTGTATATCAGTACATTACTTAAACCGATTTATTTAGCCGTGGAGGGTAACAACTGAAAATATGAAATAAACACACATGTAAGCTAAGACTCTCTAAAGAAACAGCATTGTTGTTGTTCGGCTTTTCATTTCGCCATTTGTTGATTCACTTGAAGAGCAAGTAACGTAATAATGGGTCAAGTGATCAGTTTGATTTCAATCTTTCGTGATACACCATCATATTTACATTATTTGTACAGTACGAATGATTTGCTTTGGTACCTGGTCGAACTTCAGTTCTCCTCTGTCTGCCTGGCTGCATTTCTCCAACAGCGCACTCGCAGGCAGCAGCTGCCCCGCCCCCTCGCTCAGTCGCTTAGTGCCTGAGCTTGGATCATACCAATATCAGGGGGGATTCACGCACAGTCGTAAATTCCCACAGTGTGCACTATGTGCTTCGAATATTGTGTGTCAGCCAGGCATCTAACTATGAAAAAATTACACTCCAAAAGACCCCGGGCTTCTGAAAAAACAACCCGGGCTTAAACCCAGTAAGCCACCCCCCCGCTCCGCCACTGGTTCTGAGACAAGTCCAGGAGATCTGTGTAGAGTCAACCTACAGCAGATTTCTTACACAGTTTGCAGACACATAACTGCACATTTTGATCTGTTTAAAAGATTGAAAAAAAATCGCTTAAAGACTTTTTGTATACACTTCATTTTCACATTTAACTGTATTTTCATCTCCATTTACAGATGAGTGGGAGAGAGAAAATAAATACATTTGCCACATCATGGAGCATTTTTGAAAATAACAGATATGGGATATGCGCAGCTAAAATAAATGCAGTTTGAATACTCATCAGTACTAGAGAGCATTTGCAGAGACACTCAGAGTGAAGGGAAAACTGATTACTGTATTTCACAGGAGAAATATCAGATACCTGTAAAATATCAATTATGCATTTCACCTCAGAGAGGATCAACATTCAGCACATTTCTTTCTTAACTGTGAAAAAAACAGACATCCAACCTGTTGGTGAAGCATGCAAGAAATAAAGTGGTTTGTTGTTGTTTTTTTGTATGAGACAGCAAATCCATGTAGTATTTCAGATAATCAAAGTACATATGAATTTAAATTAATAACATAAACATGCCTATGCAAGACATTAATTATACAGTAGACCTTGGAATATTATTTATAATTACACAGATTTCTGTCAAAATTATACTTAAATTTCCAGAAATGTTCATGAAACACATAAATTATCCAGTTAAAAGAGCTTAAAAATACTCACCAAAGCACAGGACCTGAATCAAAGTAGAAGTCACTCTGCAGAAAAAAGATGTATCATCCAGATCAACACCAGGTATCTATACAGCAACAAAATGAGATGTTACATCTTTGTGTGTCCAAAAGCAGTAAGCACAGTCACCAGTCACTTGTTATTGTAATGAACTCATTTTTCTGTTTATTTGTTATTACTGGTTGATATGTCTCTCTGGATGTAACCTATGAAAGATTTCGATCCAGTGAGCAATTTCCTCTTGTGAGTAATAGCATGTGAGAAATAACACACAGCCTCAGGCTCTGTAAAGTGCATGCCAAAAGGGACCTGAACAGGTGCAAGATTTTCTATAATGGGTTTCCATATTCTGTGCATGTGGTACAGCATGCTGTTTGCTGTTCCACAAACAAAAGCTGGGTCATCACTACAGTGTTTCTGAAAAAGAGCTACTGTTTTGGGGTTTGTTTGTTTTTTATTAATCTTGGCCCAAGCCTGCAGAGGAAAACACCTTTTGACCCTCTGCTGTTTCCTTACAGTCCAAATCTAGGAGCAGTCATCAGCTGCTCATCTGCTGCAGAGAGCATTCCCATATGTGATAGCAACAACTACAGGGTGAGGATCACCTTCTTTGATTTCTCAAGTGCATTTAATACGATTGAGCCACTGCTACTGAGAGGGAAACTACAGGAAATGTCATTATACATGTCCAGCATCTCATGGATTACTGACAGACAGTTGGCAGTATGTGAGATTGGGCAGCGCTCTATCTGATTTGGTGATGTGCAGTACAGGAGCTCCACTGGGGGGACTGTCCTGTCTCTGTCCTGTTCACCTTGTACCATGGCCCAATTCTAGGTCATGGCACCTACAAACATTTTGCAGTGGTTGGACCTGTTATTGATGGGCAAGGAGGGAGAGGACAGAGCACTAGGGAATTATTTTGTGGAGTAATCTGGAGTGGTCTCCTCCTGAATGTAAAAATCACTGAGGTGGAAAGTGACTTTTGAAAGAAGAGGACAGCTGTTTTGTCTGTCCAGGGGCAGGGTGTTGATATGAAGGAGGCTGAACAAGTTGAACTGGAAGACCAACATAGAGGCTGCTGCAGAAAGTGGAAAAGTAGGATCTACTGCTTATGAAAAAGCTGAGATCCTTCAGCGTGTGCAGCAAAATGATGATTTTTGATCAGTCAGTTGTGGCATGTGCAGGATGCTTTGCTGTGGTCTGACGGGGGAGCAGCATCAGAGCAGTCTGATTAGGAAGACTGCTCCATGAATCTGGCTTCAAACTTCAAACTGAAGTTGTGGAGAGGATAAATTGTTATTCATCAAAATCCTGACCACCCTCTGCATCATTTACTGGACAGTCAGCAGAAAATTGCACCGCAGCAATTTCCTAATGTTGTAAACCTGCTCAACATTTGGCAATAAACCCCTTTCTGATTCTGATTCTGAAAACCTTCTCTAGCAGGCTGATTCAGCTCCAGTTCCACAAGGACAGATACAGGAAATGTTTCATACCACATCAGCCTCCATTATATATCTGTCTCGCAGACAGGTATCTGCAGGATAATATTATGATTATCGTCATTTTGTGCAGTAGATATTATTTGTCATCATTTCAACTGCTGTAATAAAAATTGACCTAAATATGGTCTATGTAAAGTATTTCTCCTGGTATTATCTTCTCATCTACTGCACAAAATTAGCTCTGATGACTCAAGTTGCCTACAAGTAGTCTCACTGCTTGTGCAACCCCCCACCACACACACATGTACTTAATAATACTAATACAACCCACACCAAATCACTAATACAATTTTACAGTTACATTTAAACTTTTAAGTGTCTTCACTGGATCGTCTGACACCCAACCCGAGTTCAAGAGTTCAGGACACCCGCTTTTTCTCACAAATTTCCATTCTTGGCACACAGATCACGCAGTTTCGTCATTTCCTTTTCTGTTTTGTGATTGGAGGAATTTCTGACGTTATCATTGCCTCTTACGAGCGGTCTCTCATCCCTGCTGGTGATCCTTACTGATGTCCCATCATCTCTCCATTATGCTGAATGTTAATCATATGCACAATTGTAGCTTAAATGAGTGTTAGAAATGTAAAGACAAACAGGTGTTTCCGCACTCTGTCTGAAAACCGTAGTGTTTAGCATCCAGTGTCTTTTTAAAATCTCTTATCTCCAGATTTCGTGGTATAGCTCAATGGAAGTTGCTCACTGCGTCTTGTACAGTGAATCATGCACTGATTCATGCCGCTGCAAATTAAAGTGCGCCAGCTCATCCCGTTCAAGCAACAGGATATTTTTTTATTGCAGGAGTAGGCTCTCCGCTGGAATATTATAGAAACTCCAAGTTCATCAGAGGGAGAGAGAAAGAGAGCGCTGAGGAGAGAGTGGGGGGAAGGAAGCAGACGTTTTTCTTCGCAATCCCAACCTCTGCCCCTACAATCCTTTCCTGATTTTCACCGGGAATACACGCTGGAATACGAGGAATTTCTTTCAGATGCACCTCTACATCAATGGCAAGTATGAAACTGTCTACTTTCTCTCGCACTTAAGCCTAACTTATTTTTTTAAACCGTTTAACTTTTTACTTGTTTTAAGGCAACCGAGAAAAGCATTTTGTAGCACGACTATTCTTAGAAACTATACATGTTTGAGGCGGTGCTGTAAACCTAAACGTTTCCTGCTGCGGCTCAACAGGTGGTTCTTTGACGCCGACTTGTAGTATTATATACGAGAGCCATTTTTCAGTTTAATAGACGGGCTTCATTAGGTCTCACGGTTCATCGGTGTTATTATGAGATTAGACAGATAATCATATTGTGCAATTAGTACCGGATAAATCATCCTTTCCTTTTTTCTGTGACAAGAAGTGCGTTGCTCAAATGCAGAAAACGCGCAACAGGTTTATTTATGCCTCCTGTGAATTTCGTCAGCAATGAAGGTCCTAAATATTTGTGTTGTGGGGGCAGTTGTTGTATAAACAGGGGCTGTATACAGAGAGACGTGATTTGCAGTTATAGATAATGAGTCAGACTCAGGCAGAGATAATAAAAAAAAAAAGCTTGCGAAATCATTCAAGTCACTCGAATGTATTCAATTAAATCACGTAACAAGAAGCTCACAATATGTCAGATAAGCTGTAAATGCAGTTATATGCATGCTGGCTTTTCCCCATTTTTCTGTATAGCTAGCAATTGGTCAGTGCGTTTTCTTGGTAATTTCTGTCTTAAAACTGCTTTTTCTCCTCTTGAGATATTACCCTGTCTGTGTCTGCGCTTGAGGAAATCATGTATAGACCTACCCTGAAGGCATAACACTTTAATTAAATCCACTTTATCCACCCATCCACACCAAAGCTCCACAGTTCATTTATTTGGAATCTAGATTTCTATTTTTTGTCGTAATAATTGTTCCAGTGTTGACTCATTTTAATATCAAATCATCAGTATGAGTCAATTTTCAGTGGACAACATCACTAAAACTTTCCAGCCCCGACTACTGTTATTTAACCAGTAAGATAAGTAGCCCACTAAAGTTTTTTTTTATGTGTTTCTCCTGAGTGTGTGTCATCTTTGAGTAGGGCTGCCACGATTTGTCGACTAGTCACGATTACGTCGACTATCAAAATCGTCGACGACTGATTTAATAGTCGACGTGTCGTTTGAAGCTTTGTAAGATCGCAAAAGACGCAGGAATAATAGCAGGATTTAAGAGTGTAATAACGGACTGAAACAGAAGATGGCAGCACAGCATGTACAAGGATGCCAGCTGCCGTTAAACCCCGAAGAAGAAGCAGCTGTGTCCCAGAATTCATAGCGCGGCCCAGCTTAGTTTCCAACAATGGCGGTAGCTAGTTAGTTTTAATATTACTCTTATTATTCTTTCTGGGTCACAAAATAAACGTTTAACATATTTTCAGGCGAGAATGTAGCTGTGTAAACCTCAAATATCGGCTCAGTTTATCAGGACACCACATATTTTCAAAAGCGCTCCGACGTTTTCGGAGACGTCTGTTACCCACTAGCTCGATAGCTAGCCGGGGGCTGGGTCACTAGCTCCGTGAGAACACCGGACTCCCGGCAAATTGTTTTCAAACCCACCGCCGTCTTTCGCGACTCAGGTTAAATATATATGAGTCACTTAGATAAATTAAAAATGTTGTTGTTTGGCTTTTTTTTTTTTTCTAGTATTTTATTTGTTCCTGAGTAAATCGGTTTGGCTGAGATTAAAGTTATAGTTTTTACACAGCTGAATAAACGTCAAGCAGACAGCTGATTATCAGAAGTGTGAGATGCTGGAGAATATACCCCGGTGTCCTGTTATATTTTAGATAGCAAGGAGTTTATTAAACTTTACCGAAACAATCTGCAAATTTCATTAAAATTGAATAAACTATCATCTTGTCTTTATTTTTAGTTAGCACCTTAAAAACTTAAAGCTGTAAGCTAATGATAGTTATATAAGCTGTAGTTTTACGTCCAGTGGATGATGATCTGATTAGTCGACTAATCGCAAAAATAATCGGTGACTAGTCGACTATCAAAATAATCGTTTGTGGCAGCCCTATCTTTGAGACACATACACAGATAGATTCCAGCACTGAAAGAGGAAGACCACAGAGAAAGAGTGAAAGAGGATATAATGAGGGTTGGTGTGACAGAGGAGGGATGTTAAGGATAGGATGAGGTGGAGGCTGATGACCCCTGAAGGACCAGCCGAAAGAAGGAAAAGATTAATATGTAGCTTTTGTTTTGTTTCCTCTGTACAGTACAATTCGATTTAAGTGAAATTGCATGATGATATTACCAAAATTACACAGATTAAATCATTTATTAGCACGGGAGTGCAGGGACCGCTGAAAAATGCAAAATGACATCTTTTATTTCACACATTAATCACAGAAAGACAAACAGAAATGTCACCTTCATCCATAGCAACAGGTTTATTTCAGTCTACTTTCTTAAAAATCAATATCCCAAACAGTTCAGATAAGTGCTTTTCCAGTACCATATTGATATGCTTTAATAAGTCATGCTGTGCTTTTCACATTCAAACATAGTATCAAGTGTAGTGTTGAATAGGCTTTTATCAATCCAAAGGTTCCATCATACAGCGCTGGCAGCATATTCATGGCTCCTTTCCGCCTATGACACAGTTTGTCTACTGTGTTGTTGAAGGGATTCGCCGCCCTCCCCTTGCGTAAGTGTGAAAGAAAGCCAGCTGGACAGTGAAAGAGATGGAATAAGGGAGGTTTTAGACTAATAATAATTCAAACCCAAACTGCAAAGGTGGAAAGATTACAGGAAATGTTTATCTGTGTATTGAAATATTGCATCATCACTGTATCTTCTTCACCTTATCTTTCTTCGGGCGGTTTTCTCAAGCTTTCCTGTGGTCATGTTTCAGCCATGTTCTTTGAATAATGATTTGTGTTTTTATTTTCAAGAGTAAAAGTGTTTAAAAACTCACAGTTAGCTTTCAAATGTCTTGTAGCTCTCTTCACGACTACACAGACACAGGTTGGTTCTTTGAAAGGGGCGTTTATTACTTGGACTTTCTCTTCTCCTTAGTTACACCATCGTCAATACGCCGTGAGAACTGGTTATATGAGTGAACAGTGCAAACACATTAGCAACTTTCCAGTACACATATTTAGTTCAAAAGTTAAACATAGACATTTTTAAAAAATGACAAAAACCTCGTTGACCGCTTGTCCTGAAAAGAGGTCTTTAAGTCTTTGTGTTGCTTTGCTTTCAATAAACCTTTAGCTTAGCAGCGCTTCATGAGAGACATCTGCTCACCTGCAGTCCATGAAAAGTCTTGAATACTCTCGCTAAGGTTGTTCTCGTGCAACATTAGTTCTTACACATTTCAAGTGAAGACATTTTTTAACCCTAAATTATATTCATGAAATTATGTAATCCATTATAAATCAATCATCCACATCATGAACTCTATACAGAACGTTGTTTAACAGCATTTACATGTCTAATCTTGCCATTTTTTGTGTTTTCCAGATGCTGTTACTTGGGGTTTACAACAAAATGGACCGTAGACTGTGGATAAACTGACCAGGGCTAGTGAAGGAATACACATTTTCCAGAGTGAAAGTCAACTTGTCCATTATCCATTGAGTGTAAACACACTGATTAAAACCTGCCGTTCCACACATGCCATGGTGTTTAGTTAAACAAGCACTGGATGAAAGCTTTCCAAAATGTGACAGGATCTAGAGGTGTCCATCTCACCTAACATGATGGAATCTAGTATGTCACCTTCAGCAGACCCTCTACGCCACAATGCCAGCAGCTATGTAAACTTCAGCAACAACAGCTGGAGTGGACTCCGTGATGGTGACTCATTGAGGAACAATCAAACCCTGACCTTCCATGATCGCATCAACAGCGCCCTGCTGGGAGTTTTTCTGGGATTTCTTTCCCTTCTCACGATCATAATGAACCTGCTCGTACTGTATGCTGTGAAGAAAGAGAAGAGCCTCCACACTGTAGGGAACCTCTATATTGTTAGCCTCTCTGTGGCAGATCTCATTGTAGGGACCACGGTCATGCCTTTGAACTTGGTATATTTGCTGGAGGATGAATGGAAGCTGGGGCGGGCTGTCTGCCAGTTTTGGCTGATTATGGACTACGTGGCAAGCACAGCTTCAATTTTCAGCTTATTTATCCTCTGTTTGGATCGGTACCGCTCAGTGAGACAGCCGCTTAAGTACCTAAAATATCGAACACGGGGAAAAGCCAGTGTGATGATTTCTGGAGCCTGGCTGCTGTCCATGATGTGGATTATTCCTATTTTAGGATGGAGGTCTTTCACACACGTGGACCTCAAACCTGAAGAGGAAAATAAGTGTGACACAGATTTCCGTTTTGTCACGTGGTTTAAGGTCATTACCGCAGTCTTCAACTTCTACGTACCCTCTGTTTTGATGTTGTGGTTTTACACATATATCTATTTGGCAGTAAGACAACATCTACGGGACAGAGAGAGAATCATTCATCCAACTGATTCATTTGGAGAAAACGACAATGGACAAAATCCTCAAACCCCTGTGAAAAATGACTCCAAGTCACCTAAGAGGGAAAGTGAGGTTTTAATGAAAGGATCCAAAACAGAAAAACTGCTAGACCAGAATACTCTCGAACAGACAGATCCCCTTGAAGACGCTGATAAAAACAGTAAAACTGCTCTATCGAGAGCACACAGAAAAATTGGTGTAAAGTGCCAGCAGACGTCATTGCTTGCCATGACAACAAAAGGTCTCAGAATGGCACGAAAGACTAAAAGGTGTTCTTTGTCTCCTGAGGAGAAGCAACCAGACTGCGAGGTTCCCCAGAGCCAGCCATCGGCACCACAGGACGTGATTTGCTCAGGTGGAAATAATGAGAACAAACTTCAAGCGTCTTTAAACGAATGCCATGTGACAGTGCCAAACCCAGTGAGCGGAGTGTGCGATACCAACAAGGTATCAGACGTGCAGAGATACACATCTGTGCTCAGCAACAACTACGACCCCAGCCAAGCTCTACCTTGGGCCGAGGAAGGAGTAGAAGATGCCAAATTAGACGCGGATAATGAAATTACTCTGAGACAGGCGTGGCAAAAGTTCATTGACCAATCACGCCATCGCATCCACAGTCTGAGGATCCACAAAGAGCACAAAGCAGCCAAGCAGCTGGGCTTCATAATTGCTGCTTTCTTATTGTGTTGGATACCATACTTCATAGCTTTCATGGTCATGGCCTTCTGTAGAGAGTGCGTCCACCATGACCTGCACATGTTCACCATATGGCTGGGTTACATCAACTCTACTCTAAACCCTTTTATATACCCGCTCTGCAATGGAAACTTTAAACGGGTCTTTAAAAATATTCTTAACATTCCTTTGTGACTGTAAATGAGCAGAACACAATCGCAGGCGTCTAAATGTTGAGACAACAGCAGAATTAGCAAAAGGAAAAAATGACTCATCAAGCGTTGACCAAAAAAGTGTGCTATTCCTTTTATGTTCCGCATTTTATTTTTATAAACACCAATTCTTTGGACTCAAGACTCAAGCTGAGGATAATATGTCAGTTTAATGTTATTTATTTTGTTTATGTTACACTAATTATAATAGTAATTATAATAATAATAATAGACTGTGTCACAGAAGAATTTGAGCTTAAAGTTTTGCTAAAAACTATGTAAAAATTGTATTTTGAAAAAAATTTTTTAATTGATTTTCTGTGCTAGGAATATACCATAAAACACATAATGTGAAATATGATTAATATTGTTTAAAAAAAAGAACAAGGAGAAGATTTTCTTTGAAAATGACAACCACATTGTGAGTCATTCTCCTTCTTATTATTTAAACAGAGTACGAGACTTTAGATGCATCTTGGTGCTTGGTACTAGTGATCGAGGAAGGGCTGAATTATGATACCTACTGTCTTTATTTTTTATGTTTTTTTAATTAAGAATGGCAACTCTAAACAAGCACATTCAGTCACCTACACTCCCTTAAAGAAAACCTCTGAACTTGTTCTACCTGTTCGTGCTTTGACATCTATTTCCTGCCATTAAGTCTAATAGGTTAATATATTGAATTGAAAGCCTTTATTGTCATTATACATAGTATAACGAAATTGGAAATATATGAGCAAAAACCTGATTATGAAGACAAAACTACTACCAGAACAAACTATTTGTCACAGTCACAGTCTTCTTTCGAACTGCAGAAAGGTTTTGTTTCTCTCCTTGATGGGAATAAGTTGCTTATCTGTTATAAGGTGTAGCACGTCGCTACACGTCATTAGCCAAAGAGTGTCGAAAATGATTCAAAAATGCTGCAGCACACAATAGGTCTTCGGAGCGTGATGTCACGGGGGTGGGCGTGGAAAGGATTTTGGCCCGATTCACCATTTTGGGGGTCTAAGCTAGGAGCGATAGCATAGCCATGGTTCGTACTTGCTGTGTGCTCGGCTGCAATGTTCGATCTTACGACCGGCACGGGAATAAGGTTGGATTGTCTTTTTATGCTTTCCCAACCTGGAAGCGACATGAGGCAGCTCGTGTATCGATGTTACCAAACGAAGGCGTCTAGCCTGGATAGCAGCTGTGAGATGAGCTGACGTGCAGCTCTCTTCCATCTCCAAATATCTGTTGGTGCTCCAGACATTTTCATTCCGGTAAGTTCTAAATATGTTCATATCTCTCTTTATAGCCTATTAGTTTCATTTTCGATGCGCTCTGAGCTCATAGCAAATTAGAACAAACATCCTACTGAGTGATTTTGCAGAACTACCGTCTATTTATAGAGTTGCTAATTATTTGGCATTATTGCAGCAAACCAGCCGATGAAATGGATGAAACATCATGACTGGTTTCCAGCGCTACACGAGGGACCTGCTTCAAACAAACCACCATGCCAATCAGATTACTTCTTCCATGTGAGGGTGAAGAGGTGACCCTTCTGGATAAGATGGTGAAGGTTTGCTGCGTTTGGTGAACAGTGTGATAATAAAACCAGAGAAGAATGAAACCTGCTCCTGTTAAATGTTCTTAAGTCTTGTGCTGTTATTTTTTCAAAAGATACAGTAAATAAAGTAATGTTAGTAGTGGGTGATATCATGTAAACACTCATGATTTGGTGTAAACATCTTGTCATTTGTAAACTGTAAATGACATGGATTCTACACTGTTACTGATGTGATGTTCTATAAAGTGGTTTTAATAAAAAAAAAAAAAAAAGGCAAAATAATTTAGTTTCTTTATTCAACTTTTGAACAGTGGGACTCAGTCAGTACATATTCAGTAAATGCAAATTATTTACACAGCAGTGCACTACAGGCATACATCTAGACCCCTAGATAAAACATGATGGCATTATAGCAGTGACAACTCCTCCACAGTAGCAGGTGGGGTTTTTCTTTTTTGAGGACGGCTCCTTTTACCTGTCACTACAGATGGTCTGTGTATGTTTTGATCAAGAGCCTTTTTTTGGGCAGCTGAAGAGAAGTCGTCTATCTTATGGCCAACCTCTGGGTGTATCTTGGTATTATTACCAGGCAAAACCCAGTATGCAGGTTCATCTGTAACAGTCCTTGTGCCACGGATCAACACTGTTCCGTCTACTTTAGACAGAAGAGCAGCGACGTGGGTGCAGGTCTCTGCGACTCCGGCCATACAGGTGCAGCGGGTGGCTTCAACCTTCCCTGTGATGCTCACAGTGACCCATGGCTGCAATGCTGGTTCATTCAGTCTTAGAGTGCAGCACCTGAAACACACACAGACAAAGTTCATTTAAAGACAAGAACTATGAGCCAAGGCCGACACAAATGTGTTTAATCTACTTTATCATAAATGTAACAAAGTGTCAAGAAAGTTAGCACATACATGTGATTTTTCATTTCTTTATGTGTCCATCTATAGAACGCTGCATGTTATAGTCTAAATCTGTCTGTTCTGTCAGAAACCTGCCTGCAGAAAATGAACCTAAAGTATGTAATGCAAGGATGTCATCACTTTAGAGATGGAGAAAGCATAAAGTGACAATTATGAATCACTTAATATGTTAAGGAGATTCTGCAGGTCATTAATCAAAGTATAAAACTAAAATAAAATGTATTTTTAGTGACACAAGATACAAATATGGAAGCAAGATGTATAATTAGAATTATTTATAATAAACAATAAATCATTGCAATTTCTTTAACCATAGAGAATAACTAAATCCTTCAGGACAGTGTCTCATCAATGCACTGAACTCACTATGTTATCCACCTAACAGTCTCCACATGTTCTCACTGTAATTTCCCCTCATGAATGAATTTATGCTGCAGTAATCTGAATGTTTGCAGGGAAATCAAACGCATTTCACTCGCTGTACTCGAGCTGACTTACCTTTGATTGAATGACGACTTGTACGCGCTGACTCCACAGATAAGGTATGAAATATATCAGGGTTTCTACTCCACGGCCGTATTTCATACGGGTCCACATTTCCAATGCACGCTATTTTCTGCAAGTACCGCCGCTTCGCCTCTGGACGCAATCGGTCTCTATACAGTCCATTCTCTTTTAAGCTGCTTTTAAGCATCTTGTAATCGTCGTTCCAACACAGTGTGTTTGATTTGATTCGTAGACCCCGAAAATGCCGCCGCGCTCCCACAATGCATTGCGGCGTGACGTCAACTCCGAAGCCCTATAAATCTGAGACTTCTTTAATGGATTTGTGTCAGTATTTTGTAACAAACGCATTCAAGTGCATCCAGGCTATACACAGAGCTTCATGGTGCAACTCTTTCTCCCAGTAACTCCCGTGTTAGCTATGCTAGAAGCTTCCTTGTAAAAAGAAAATAAGGATAAATGGAATTAAGGACATTTCTTTACACTGTTACTTTTTGCACAGTGTCACTTCAGATTTTATGGGGGGCAGGGACAAAGAACTGAATTTCATATTTTAATATGTGAATCATAGTGTCTGAAATAATGTTGTAATGAGCGTGGCAATGTTGTGAGTCACTGTGCAGTCAAATCAAACAAATCAGAGGAGGCTGAAATTGAGCTGGAAGAGGTGATGATGGGAAGACGGATGTGTGTGACTGCACTTCTCATTAAAAACAAGACAAAGGGGAAGAAAATTTCATTTTATATGCTGTTTCTCTGTTGCTTGAAAAGGTTCTGCAAAGAGCTTCCCCTGAGGTAACTGTTTGTAATGAATATTATGTCCCACTGAATGTTTTGCTGTTTGTGTGTGTGTGTTTTTTGTTGTTTTTTTTTTAAAAAGTAGTTTGGATACTTTTATGTCAAAGTGAAGTTGCTGCCTATGCGCTTTTAATGCTGGGTGTCTCATGTTGAGGGCAAAGTTTTTGAATAATGCTTATAATGATCACCAGAGTATGATTAAAACCTGTGGGTGTGTTCTGGTTTATATTCTGTTTTTTGTTATCGGTGTCTTGTAAGCCTATTTAGGCTGGCATATTATTTCATGCATGATACAGTAATGAAATAAAATTGAAGTCAATCTGAAAGAAAAAAAATTGATGACATTTAATGTCCTGTTTATGATGTACACCTAAAACTAAAAATAAAACGTTCTAATGTGCTAGTCCTTCAAGCCTCACGTCATTAACACTATTAACTTCAAACTGTTCTTCTAATTTTATTTTGTCATTAGTTTGAGGTGCTGACTTTGGCAAGAACATTTATGTGAAATGCTGAACACATGACCTAATTAACCTGGGACAAAACCCAATGCCCATGCTGCAGCAAGATTCCATCAAATGTACCCATTGGTCACTTTATTAAGTACACCTGTTCAACTACAGCTTTTCAAACCAATCATCTGAATGGGGAAGAAAGGTTATTTAAGTGACCTTCAATGCGGCATGGTTGTTGGTGACAGACAAGCAGAGTGTTTCAGAAACTGTTGATCTGCTGAGAGTTTCCCACACAGCCATCTCTAGGGCTTACAGAGAACGGTTCGAAAAAGAGAAAATATCCAGCAAAAGGCAGTTCTCTGGAAGAAAATGCCAGGTTGTTTTCACAGATCGGGTTGAATAGCCAGACTGCAGCAGTAACTTAGATAATCATTTGTTACAACCAAGGTATGCAGAAAGGCATCTCTGATTGTACATGTTGAATCTTGAAGCAGATGCATTTCTGCATTTCGTTGCCCTGTACCTGTGCATGTGCAATGACAATAAAGTTGAATTCTATTCTATTCTATTCTATTCTATGGGCTACAGCAGTAAAAGACCACAACAGGCGCCAGTGCTTCCAGCTAAGAACAGGAAACTGAGCTACAGTTCACAAAGGTTCATCTATAATGGACAAGCGGAGACTGGAAAAACACTGGCTACTCTGCTGAGTCTCAGTTTCTCCTGCAATGTTGAGATAGTTTACCTAATTTTGCCTAAACAAGATGATAGATAGAGCCATCCTGCCTTGTATGAGTGATTCAACCTGCTGGTGATGTAATGATGAAGGGATATTTTTTTGGCACAGTTTAGGTCCTGTAGTACCAAGTGAAGATCCTTTAAATGAGCACTGTGTAAATGCCACCGCCTACCCGAGTAATGTTGCTGACCATGTCCATCCCTATATGACCACAGTGTAGCCATCTTCTTTTTAAGCCATATTGGGGAATTTTAGCATTTTTTTAGCAAATTATGATGCACATATACTGTCAATTAATACATTCATATTTTCTCCTGTGCAAAATGGAGAAATAGCTCTAGAAAAAAAGACAAGAACTCTATTTCTCATAATATAGTGCCACTTAATTGTCTTTGTGGCAGTTTCAATAATATTCACCAAAATCTGCAAAGCTTGTGACTTACCAGCATAAATATTTCATTTAACTTTTCAGTGTGCTGAAACTGTTATATTTCCTCTCTTGTATGGGACGTATAACAAGGACATTTTCAACAATATGCCAATGTCCCTCATCCCCTCTCTCTTAATAACCCAGCACGGGCATCATTCATGAGTTTCTATGGCGTGTTTCTCAGGTTACTTGTACTAAAATAAGAACTGTTTTTCATTTAATCTGTAATCTTTAAACTGGAATGGACTCCATGGTACAGATCTGAAAATCTCAATTCAGTTTTACCTCATAGTTTACTGTAATAAACCAGTTTGTGTTGAAGGTCTGAATCAGAAAAACATACACGTGCTTTCATCAAAAATTGAAACCTGGAGCGGTCTTATCCAAGCGAGAAAAATCAGAAAAAAAAAAAAAGAAATTCAATTATTAATACTAACACATATATCTCACCTTACAATAATTAAACCATGAGCTGTTGAAGAGGAAAAACTCAGCCTGTATGAGTAGGAGCAGTTTTATATCAGTCAAGCTTTTTTTTAAAGATTAGTTAAGAGCAACACAACTTGACACAGTCTGCATCTGCATGAGCATCACTGTGAGATGTTTCCTTGTTTCATTAAACCAGTTAACACAGCTCACACAATGTCCCTGAACTTACCCTGTTGAAGATTTCCACTGTAAACATGTACTCCATCTAACAAACTGAGTACTTTCAAAGCATTTTATGCTTTCCTTGAACCGCTAGTCTCATCTGCTACTTCAGAGTGTTCTTGTGTTTAAATGATAAGGTACAAGGAAACCTTGAGCACTTGTACTTTCGTTCCTGTGTTTTCCTTCAGGAAGGATTCAAGAGCTCAGTGGCTTTTACATGTGGTAATAGCTGTTCCATGTAGAACAAGCTATTTAAAAAAGGGGGGTGCTATTATTACATGCTGTCCTTCACAGTGCAGGGGCTACCACTGGATATTGTGGTTGTCATCCAGGGAAATACAAATACAAAGAGGTGACACTTTGTGGGCTTCATATTATTTTAGATGGATTTTCTCAGTTTGTTTTAGCCTCCTGGCCAAAACATGACATCTTTTAATTTATATCGTGCGTTTTTGTACAGCAGCACAGTTTTGCGACGGTCCCTAACCCTGTTTCCGTACGGTCCGCCGCTCACATACAGCTAATTTCTGGTGAAAACTGAAGTCATAATTGAGCCCAAAAGTAGGAGCAGAAGTAGCTTTACCGGTTTCACCACTATTATGTTGCGTTTGTAATTTCACAAGCTAAAACCGGCGTTCATTACAAACGCTTCAGCCTCTGTAGCAGTCTCCGAAATGAAAAGAAACGGCGCCTACAGGTTTTTGTCCGTTTTCTCCTGCTTTATCGTCTGCGCGTTCTTGTTTATGTTTTGGTTCTTTGTATTTTACTCAATGGTGCTTGCACCATAAAGACAAGAAACCGTAGCAAGTAAGCTAAAGCTTACCCACACTGCACTGCTTTATTTACAAGACTCGCGATCACATGATCTCCTTCACCAGGAAGTAAGGTTTTATGGTAAGTGCACAAGTCCTGTTACACGTTAACGTATAAACATGTATGTATCTGTCTGAAGCGGACATAAATTGTCTGTGTTGTGATGCAGGGATGTCTTATTTTATGATTTATTTCCATGAGAATTTTCGTCGCGTTAAAAAGCGCTTGAAGTGCTAAAGCTGCTGGGTTTCATTGTGTGGTCTCTATTGAGCTGACTTTACTTCTCAGCAAGAGAAAACAGTTAAAGACACGAAAAAAAGTAAACGTAGAATTTAATCATTAACATGCCAAGACTGACAGCCATTAAATGCTTAGTCTTGAAGGTTTGGCGCTCATTATTTAACCAGAGTTTAGGCTCTCTTTGCAGCTGAGCTGGTCAAAAATATTTTAAAATCCTTTATCTTTTCATGGATTATGCACGTGGATGGGATACAGGAAAGGAAACACGAATCCTCTTTTTTTCTTTTTTAAATGTCCAGTTTATTGTTCATGTAGCTTGCCATCACATATGGAGTTATTTGTGACAGATATACAGTACCAAGAGTTAAAGAGAATTTTTATAAGATGGGACTGAGACCACCCACACATCATAGCGTCTTGTATGGTTTGAAGATTGTGGTGCTGACAAAAAGACGGTTGAGCTGAAAATGTTCAAATCTTGTTGGGATTGACCAAAGTGGACACGGTTAGAAATCAGTGTATCAGAAGTTTAACGGTGTGGAGGTAAAGTTAGAGAGCCAAGGCTGAGGTGGTTTGGACGTGCAGAATAGTAATAGAGGATGGACAAAGGATGTTGAATATAGAGACGCCAGGGAGGAGGAAAAGACGAAGACCTCAGAGAAGATTCACTGATGAAGTGAACAACTGGGACACCAAATGAGCCCTGGCATATTTGGTCCAGGCGGCTGACTATGATCAGTTAATAAATAAATAAATGTTTATGCTTTATTTTTGTTTAACCACGTTGGTACACTTGTTGTTGGGTTAGGAAGTCTTTGTTGTGCTTTAGTGCAGCATGGCACAATTAAAAGCTACCCTTTAGCTATTAGCAGTGGCTTTTGGTCATTGATGGTGGGTTATTTTACTTGAATGTCTCCCTTGATAATCATGTCCTTCCATTTATTTCCTTACCATATTATTTACACCTTCCCCGCTCTCTTGTTGGAACTGCTCTCCCTCCTCCATCATTTCTCCATGGCTAGTGCTGGAAACAGGAGCAGTACTGTGACTGTGAGAGCTTTATAGTAGTGGTTGCTGGTACTGCTGTTGACAGTGCAGTTTCTAATATGTATATAAACATTTTGCTGCATATATGCCTAGTTTCTTTTTCTTTTTCTCTCTTGGCTTTTCACTGACACCTTTTTTTTGTGCTTTTGTTTTTCCATCTGTGTCTGTAGGAGAGGGATGGTTGCGTTAAAAGATTATATTCGTCTATCCAGGATTACTAATAAAAATTGTCCACTGGACTAAAATGGTAAATGGCCTGTATTTGTATAGCGCTTTACTTAGTCACTAAGGACCCCAAAGTACTTTACACTACTAGTGTCAGTGTTTGTAGTGCCAGTGCACCATGGCAGGTGGCCTGTATGATTATAGCAACAAAGAAAAAAAATTATATTGACCCACCAGGAAAAAGCCTAATATGCATTACCAGTCCAGCCCTAGTAGTGAAGGAGGATTTACAAAGGGTTGGTGTGACTGAGTCGAATGCTAGGGGCAGGGTGAGAAGGAGGCAGATGATCTGCTGTGGTGACCCCAAAGGGAGCAGCTGAAAGAAGAAAAAGACAACTGATAATAGTGTGATTTTTTTTTTCCTTCATTTGCATGTGTGGCAGATACTTTCACATATCAAAAGCACATATAGTTACATCTCTGATATCTTGGGCGATGTACTCATCGAGTAATTTTAAACCTGGCTGAGTAATAAGCTTATTCAAATCACATTCTTCACTGGGTTGTCAATTAAACAGCAGCATTGGAAATTTAGGGCTCAGCAGATAATGAACTGATTATTATGTGATCAGCAGGAGCTCCTGATTTAGGCATCCACTAATCACAGGGCTCCACCAACATGTGTGAGTGATTTTGGGCAAGACATTGAACCCCAAGTTACTCCTGATGGGCAGGCCAGCTCCTTGCAAGGGAGTTTTCCCATAATTGTTGTGTGAGTGTGAACTGGTAATTGAGGCACTCCAAAGTCATAAAACCGTATACAAGTGCAGCTTTTATTCTGTGCTTTTATTCAGACTGTTTACTTCAACAGTGCGAGAGTTACTTTTACTACTCTTTGTGTATCTAAGTCATAAGTTATTATAGTGCCTGCAAGTGCTTCATAGCCGTCTGCTGTTTTATTTCACAGCTTGTTGAACGTGCCGCTCTGTGAAGTGTAATGGCATCTGACATCAGTGAGGCATCGCCGTCCACTGCAGAACTTAAGCTGCAGTTTGCTCCTTTCAGCAGCGCTCTGGAAGCAGGCTTTTGGCATGAGCTTACTCAGAAGAAACTCAATGACTACAGATTGGATGAGAGTCCCAAATGTATCAAAGGATACTATTACAATGGTGAGTATTCTGATGGCATGGTTTCAATAAAAGATCAGTTCAATTCAATTGTATTCATATAGCGCTAAATCATAACAAGTTGCCTCAAGGCACTTTATATTGTAAGATAAAGACCCTACAATAATAGAGAGAAACCCCGACAATCAAACTGCCCCCTATGATGAAGTACATGGCGCCAGTGGGAAGGAAAAACTCCCTTTTAACAGGAAGAAACCTGCAGCAGGACCAGGCTCAGGGAGGAACAGCTATCTGCCATTACTGGTTGAGGGTGATGGGAGGAAGACAGAATAAGCAACACACTCACTCACTGTCAAATGCAGTTTTCCCACTTGATTGACAGATCTGTATTTTCTATTACCAATGTGGCTGATCGACTTTCATGTCTGATAGGTGATCCTCTTGGTTTGCCTACCCGTCTAACTTTGGAGTACAGTGCATTTGATGTGTAAGTATAAGGCATTATGTTGTGTAAAGAAGCATTACACTTCTGCTAAGTTTTTCTGCTGCCATTGAGTCTTGTGATGCAAAGTGTCATTGTAAACAAAGCCAAAATAAAAGCATAGCATAGACTGTTGGGGTCACACTGCTGGGCAGGTGGGAGGACAACGTGGACACCTAAATTGATACCATCTACTAAAAATCTTAAATGAGTTGAATCTCGGTGACCTCCACCTGAAGATCAGAAGTTTTCTGAAAATCTTGTGAATGTGATAACTCAACAAGGAAGTTACCCAGGATGTTTCGACTTATTCCATAGGTGCAGCTACAGTGAGGCAGAGGGGAAGCACCGAAAGCTGCCAGTATTTTTAAATCGGCTCTGAACAGTTACAAAAAGCCTGTGTGTCTAAAGAAAAAAAAATGACGTGGCCTTCATCCGATTGTGCAGTTGTCACAGAGATGTTTTGTGTATGTACTTCTATATAGGGAAAAATAAACTTTTATATAGCCCACTGGTTTCTGGTGGTCAGTATGTTTACACTGTGAACATACAGTTTAATGAAAAATGTGTTGGTTTTTTGCTGTTAGTGATGGTTCAACTCCCGCTCGTTGCTGCCCAGCTTTGGGAACGCTGTACAACACCAACACTCTTGATGCCTTTAAGACTACTGATAAGAAGGCTCTGTTGGAGAAAGAAGCCAAGGAGGTAAGAGACATCCAGTGGCAATTTGTTCTGACATCAAAAACATGTTGAAAGTGGATTATCTATAAAGTAGGCATTAGAATGGTCATATTTCCCAACAGAACATTACCTGATTAAATTATTGATTATTTTTTCTTTTGTATTATCTCTCTTTGTTGGGTAGATTTGGGATGCTATACAGTCTGGAGCTGCACTGAAGGACCCGTCCATCCTTTGTAGATTTATTCTCCTTACCTTTGCAGTGCGTAAAAATATGATCATATATGTTTGCTTGTTCTTTTTTGCTTTTGTTTTTTTCTACACTTTAACAACTTCATGTAACCAGTTTCCTTTCATGTTTCTCTCTTGTTCTGGCTACTCTTTTTAAACAGGATTTGAAGAAGTACAATTTCTACTACTGGTTCTGCTTTCCTGCTCTCTGTTTCAAAGAGGCGATAATGCTTGTTCGACCGCCCTCCGTCCTAGATCAGGTTTTCTCTGCAAAGCAGGTTGGATTTTTAAAGATCACCATATAATTTTAGATATTACACTTTGAAGTTATCCTTAAATGACCTTTTCTGAAAAAGTTAAAACTCTACAATTACTATTAGCTGTTTTATATGATGAATACAAAGTGCTATTAGTGTCTTCCACTGCTTCATCTATATAAACCAAAAGAATTTTACTGAATAATTCGGTTTTCATCCCTTTGAGGTCACTTGGTTGAGAATTGCTGCACTGACTTCAGCACTTGTGATATGTTTGAATTGCCGGATTTTTCTAACTTCTAATTTCTGTCTTAGATTGCAGCCCTGCAGGATGCTTATGATGGCCTGTGCATCAAAACAGGAGCCACTGCAGTTCCTTACTTCCTAATAAAATACACAGATGAGTCAGTTCAGATGGCCGTGCTGGGGGACTGGGAGACATTTTTCAGTGATACTAAGAAGGTTTCAAGAAGATTTTTATATTTATATTATTAGAAACAGGAATTTAATCTTATATTTTATTATTCTGTGTGTCTGCTACTTTTTTTGCACTTAGATCAATATCATAATAGTATGATTTAAAGTATACACCAAAAGTTTCCAAACCTATTGTTGTTCATTCTGTAATAAAAAAAATAAAAATAAAAAAAAGATTCAAACAGACTCGTTTTTTTAATAAGGTTTAAAATTTATTTTGTTGTGGCTTCAAACTGGATTTCTACTGTAGTTTTATTGGCTCATCACATTTTACTAATGTTGTCTACTGTTACACACTCACACAATAACACATATACGCATTCACGCCTTGCTAATGTAAACATACCTTGTTTGTTTTCTCTAGGTTACTGTGGGTGTCTATGATCCGTGTACTCTGTCCCAACATCCGGGCTGGCCTCTGAGGAATCTACTGATGCTTGTAGCTAACCAATGGTAAACTCTCTGTGTGTGTGTGTGCATGTGTGACTGTGTTTTGAGGAAGTTGTCTCAATGATGTGTGCTGTCGGTCATTAAGTAATTTGGAAAAACCTGCTGAATTTCACTATGAGTTGCACATAAATGAAAGGCTCCTCTTCCTGACTGATTTCCCAACCCTGCTGCAGTGTTAGGAAAGCAAACCTTTGTAATTTAAGAAAATTATCAATTTCAAAAAGAGAAATGTATCAGTTTAAAAATGTTTGCATCAGGACAAAAGCAATTGAAACTCTACTAAAGTTATTCTGTTCCACTCGGACTGAAAAAGAAATATCAAGCTGCTGCTTCGTCTCAGTGGTGTTGCAAGAGTTTAGTGGGGATGTGATTAATTTGATCAATTACATGTGCTCCTAGATGACAGCACTTGCTTACAGAAACACGACTGTTGCTTTTAAGCTAGTCCCATTTGTCTATAAGGATATCAATTTTCCAGATAAACAAGGTTTATTTCTTCCATTTAAGCTCTTGCTAAGCTTTAATCTTAAAATGTAAATCAGGTTGTCCAAACAGTTTATATTGATCTAATCTGCCTTGCTTGAAGAGGATGAATAATGATGTCACTGCTTGCTGATTTATTATTTTTTTCCACCTAAAAGATTTTCAAAATTATCTCCAAATTCCATCAGGAAACATTGCCGCTCATGTTTGAACTACTTTGTGTGGATTTATTGCCTTTATGTGAATCATATTTCTTTTTCTCAGTTGTATTTATATATTTTTTTACATTTTATTTATTCATTTATTTTTTATTGTGGCAGGGAGTAGTTGCGTGGTCTGGGTAAAAGACCATAGCTGGTTTGTTAACTCATGCCATACCTATCTGTGACACACAGCAGCTACTGTTTGTTCTAACCACAGGCGGTGTTGTTTTATACACAGTATGAGGTGTCTTTGCAGAATATTGACAGATATTTTTAACTAGATTTGATCTATTAAAGGTGCTGTTATTAAACACTTTTAACGGAATATGTATATTTCTTATTCTTTTTGGTTTGAAAAGCGTTAGCAGGCTCTCTTGGGATATTCCAAAGTTGATGGAGGGTTTCTACAGCAGGATAGATCGATAACGGTTGTTACTTTCATGTATGTCACGTAAAAGGAATGCATTGTTACATTGTTACAAGGCCACATTAAGAAAATTCTTATTAATCATTTGGTAAAAGTCAAAATATCAAGATCAAAGATGAAATTCTATTTCAAGAAAAAACTTCAAATACTCTTTTGAGGAAAAAAAGTTGAAATGTGAAGATTACAGCTGTTATTTTAAGACAAAGTGCCATAGCTCCTATACCCTAACGTTTAGATGAGTTAGTGAAACAAATTGATCAGCCGTCTTATCATGTCTTGTGATACAAAGGACATCCTCTTTATTGTACGAGGGTGTAACCATCAGTATCATTGCATCTGTCCATTACTGGCCTTTTCATTTTGTACAAATCCAACCAATTCTTCCAAGTCCGTGTGTTTTGTTGAAGAAATATAGAAGAAATCGAGACACGTCAGACCTGGCAACATCTTGTCGCATTTTCTCTTGTCTTTCTACAGTTGTGGTGTGATATCACGCTGCTCTACCTGCAAATAGTTATTTGAGTTAGTTTTGCCTTTCTATCAGCTAAAAGCAGTTTGGCCAATCTCCTCTGGTTAGAGAGCCCCTGCTCACTGGATATTTTCTCTTTTTTTGACCATTTTCTGTAAACCCTAGTGATAGTTGTATGGAGAAATCCCAGTCGATCATCAGTTTCTGAAATACTCAGACCAGCCTGTCTGCGACCAACAACTACGCCTTATTTTCCCCGTTTTGATGCTCAGTATAAACTTTACAAAGTCATCTTAACCACGTCTACATGCATAAACGAACTGAGTTTCTGCCATGTGGTTGGCTGATTAAATGTTTGTGTTAAAATGCAGTTGAAGAGGTGTTGCTGATGAAGTGGGCAGTGAGTGTACATATTTATTCATTTATGAAGGACACGTTTTTTTATGTTTTCGAAAATAGTTATCTGTAAACAACACACTTGGACGTCCTCCTACATCAAGGGGCCATTTCTTTTGTGGTTAAATTAGGCTCCTTCATGAGTATATGTCACATATCATCAGGAGTGCATTTTTAAAGCAGGATATTGTGTGTTTTCATCCAATCAGCCTCTTTAAGTGTTGTAGGCTGTGATTTTTGCTTGTTTTGAACACTTTGTGCTTATGCTCAGTGTCTCCAAAGCAGGTGGTTGTGCTTTATCATCTTTAAATATTCGATTATGATTTTTATTTGCTTTATTCAGAAGTGGTTGATTCAACAATCAGAAAATTTAAAAAATAAAAGGATTCATATCCCACGGGCAATGATATATTTTAACCAGCTTAAGTTAAAAAAAAAGAAAAGGTTGTTTTGTTTATTTTTTTTAAAATATTGTATAAACGATGCAGGTGAAAACTGCAAATCATCTGAAAGCTTTTCGGTACTTTTATTTTCAGATGGTAAATAAAGGAGTTGAGCTGAGAAATGAAACTAAATAGTTTTTGAGTAAAAATGTAAATATTCAGATGTAGGAGTAGATATCAAAATGAAATAACATAACCCCATACCTGATGACTTTGAGCAAGAGGAAGCAACCCATCTCACACAACTGATCATAATGTTTTGTTATGTTCTGAGACTGTCGTTGAAATTATCTCTGTATGTTTCTAATTGTGGCTTTTATATCAGTTAAGAAGCGTTGCACACTCTTATTTCAGGTCTATATTGAGGAGTGTTTTGTCACAGAGCTTAGTTTTCCCTCTTTTTTTCTGGCATTTAAATTTTTTTTCTTCTATTGTACAAAAAAGGAACTCCCACAGAGGCTTGTTTAGCAATAGTCTTCTGTGATATCAACTCATGCATGCTCTGCAGGTTTTTATCTTAAACAAACCTCATCGATCCTGTGCTTGACTACATTTTTTCTCTCTGTTAAACATAAACTGTTGATACTGGCATCGATGGCTGTGATGTCTTGCCTATTCAGTTCTTTTATCAGAGCTTGATTGTGTAACGTGACTCAGTTTTTCAGGACCATATTAGAGGAAGTGTTTTAGTACGGCTGTATAAGGTGTCAGAGTTTTATTTTGGAGCAACAGGCACATTAACGTGTATTTCACAATGATGGAATATATATATATATATATATATATATATGTGTGTGATAGACCCCAGCCTCTATGGATCTTGTGCTCAGAGCTTGTTCTTGTGCTGCCATGATTAGTGCCTCTGTGCTGTCTTTCAGTCCAGCTTTGTCCAGCCACTGGTAGGATTTCTGGATATCAGCCACCTCCTCTATCTGCCGGTGGTACATACCGTGCAGGGGCCTGTCCTTCCATGATGGTTCCTCGTCTCCCTCCTCTTTCTTGGGTTTCTGCTGCCTGAGGTATTCACTGAGCACTCGGTCAGTTGGGGCCATCTTCCTAATGTATTCTTGGATGTTCGTTGTCTCATCCTGGACTGTGGTGCTGACACTCACCAGTCCCCGGCCCCCTTCCTTCCGCTTAGCGTACAGCCTCAGGGTGCCTGGGTCTATCACACCAGGCAAGACCCCAGGTGCAGGCTGTGTAAAGATGCCCCAGAGACAATCCAGCACATAACAGCAGGGTGCAAGATGCTAGCAGGCAAGGCATACATGGAACGCCATAACCAAGTGGCCGGCATAGTGTACAGGAACATCTGTGCCGAGTATAACCTGGAAGTCCCGAGGTCAAAATGGGAGATGCCCCCAAGGGTGGTGGAGAATGACCGAGCTAAGATCCTGTGGGACTTCCAGATACAGACGGACAAAATGGTGGTGGCTAACCAACCGGACATAGTGGTGGTAGACAAACAGAAGAAGATGGCCGTAGTGATCGATGTAGCGGTTCCGAATGACAGCAATATCAGGAAGAAGGAACACGAGAAGCTGGAGAAATACCAAGGGCTCAGAGAAGAGCTCGAGAGGATGTGGAGGGTGAAGGTAACGGTGGTCCCCGTGGTAATCGGAGCACTAGGTGCGGTGACTCCCAAGCTAGGCGAGTGGCTCCAGCAGATCCCAGGAACAACATCGGAGATCTCTGTCCAGAAGAGCGCAGTCCTGGGAACAGCTAAGATACTGCGCAGGACCCTCAAGCTCCCAGGCCTCTGGTAGAGGACCCGAGCTTGAAGGATAAACCGCCCGCAGGGGCGTGCTGGGTGTTTTTTTTTGTGTATGTATATGTATATGTGTGTGTGTGTGTGTGTGTGTGTATATATTTTCAACATTTCATGTAGCATCTTGTGTGTGTACGTGTGCACTACAGGGGGTCTAAGTCTAAGCTGGACACAGTGGAGGTGCTGTGTTTTAGGGACAGAACTCTGCAGGGAAGCCGCTCCATTCAACAGAGCGTCATCTTCCATGTCAAACTACCTGAGCTTCCCAGCAACTCTGGTAATCTCTATTTCTTTCTGTGTTTCTCTTTTTATGTATGGGTGCATTGGTGCAGTTTGCATTGTGCTGCTGTGCATTTTTATATCGGTGCATTTGTATTTGTATTCATGTGAATGTGTGCATGTATTCAGATACATACACTTGTGGATATTAATAGTAAATTGAACACGCATTCTTAGTTCACTTTCCACCGAGACTCACTGTTTCTTTTTCAGGACACACTAATCTCACAAAGCGTTTCCATTATTCCTTTATCTGCTGAATAAGGGAAGAAAGTAATTTAAATGGTAATAGCAGGATGGGAAAGCGGGTAGCTCTTTGATCTGCAAAGGTTTTTGTTGAGTTCAGACAAGGAATCTTTGTTTTCCTCAATCTACCTCTGTGGTTCATAATGTCTTTTAATTAATTTGCTGAGGATATATTCATGCAGCAAAAAATGATTCATCTACTCTGATGATTTGATATTGTTTTGAAAAGGATTAACCAATCAACCTTGGCCCAACTTTACACCGGGTTCAGCTAATCCATCTTCTAAATTCTGAAAATAGAGAGGGAGTAGACTGTATGTTTGTGAATTAACATCCACACATCTCAATTAAATAAAGGTTTTGGTGTATTAGAAGTTTCATTAAAGTTGTTCTAGCCTGAAAGTGTTTCTGTATGTATGTATGCATTTATGATTTTTGCTTATTTTACATTGCAAGTGTGTTTTTTGTTGTTGGTTTTTTTTTTTTCTTTTTTGATAGCTTGTCCCAAGAGTGTCGGCTGGGAGAAAAATCCAAAAGGAGCCATGGGACCCAGGATGGTCAACCTCAGTGAATGCATGGACCCCAAACGGTGAAATAAATAATACACGTATTTGAACTTCAGCAGGTTGTCTCGACCACGTCTACATGCCTAAATGCATTGAGTTGATGTCCAGTGATTGCTGATTAGATATTTGCGATAACAAACAGTTGGTGAAGTGGCTAGTGCGTGTATGTCTTCACCTGTCTTACTTAATTTTTTATAGGCTTGCAGAGTCTTCAGTAGACCTGAACCTGAAACTCATGAGATGGAGGCTGGTTCCTTCCCTGGACTTGGACAAAGTGATCAACACAAAGTGTCTCCTTCTAGGTGCTGGGACACTTGGGTGCAATGTGGCCCGGACACTCATGGTAAGGATAGAAAATCAAATCAGTGGGTAGACAGGGTGATGAAGGTATGCTAGAATTTGGATAAGTGCTCCTTGGAAAGTGTTATGGCTCTTAATTCATTAGGGTCTATGACTTGCTTAACCAGAAACTGTTACAGAAGATTTTTTAAACACTGATGTTAGTAAAGATGAGAAATGTTATGTTTTGATGATGGGTAGTATTTATTTTTTTCATGCTATGTTAAGGTGTAGCCGCAAGTCAGGTTACGAAACCTGTATAAAGGTTACTGCAACTTACAGGACAATCCATACAAATACTGCTAATACAACAATAATAAGCAGTAGCCCCGTGCCATTATCAAGACAGTTATCCTAAAAAGTGTAGATTTAACATTATTATCATATTACTGTGTGTCTCAGATTACATTTATACAAAAGAGAAAAAAAGGACTACTATTCTTCTAACTAATATGCTAGCATTACTGTTTCCACTGTTAACAGTATACATACACATACATGATGCTTGTTTGTTCAGAGTGTTTTTGGAACCACTGACTTTCACAGGAACATGCTTGAAGTCAGGATTTCATCAAAGGTTCCTTTAACAGAAGCTCATAAGCTTTGCAACAATTGTCAGGTTCACTGTTTCACTGTCACACACCTCAATTTTTTACATTCTTTTTATATGTCTTTATTTGATAGTTGAGCAGTTAAGATAGACAGGAAATTGGGGAGAGAGAGGAGGGGAAAGCAGGGGTTGTAGTTGAACCTACGCCACTGCACTCCAACCACGTGGCATGTGTTCACCAGGTTTTACAAAGATTAGAAGATGCTCGATGTTAATTATTTTTCATTCTGGGGATGTAGGCAGCACCTCTCTATAAATAAACCTTCTCTTAAACTGATCAGCTGACACACTGTTCACCACTTGTTTCACTTTTGGTGTCTGAACATGATGTGTGCCATAAATTTTACAGTATACTGCAAATGAGTTATCTTGAATTGCTTTTGCTAACCACTTGAAATTCTGAAACAACTTTAGTGTTTTAATTAATTTGCACTCACAGAACAGAAGCATAGACATGTCACATTATTTGTGATGATATAATCTTGTCCAATTATCAACCGGACAAAATAGATTTTCTTTCATTTTTAAAAATCCTTTCCATCCATATCAGTGACTTAAAAAACTTTTTTAAAAAGGCTTACTCAGCTTTTAATATTTTTTTCAGTGTGAAAAACAACAGCTCTGATCTGCAGGTACAATCATCATCCTTGGTGCTTGCTTTTTTTCACCAGTTATTTGATTGTCTTTCACACTGAACCTGGTGTAATGTAGAATAGAACTAAAATTATACAGTTGTTTAACCTGCACACTAATGCACCCATTATTTCAGAGTTAGATTATAATTGCACTAAGTATTCATTTTAAATGCACACAAGGCACACCATCTCCCACTCATTGTCACTGAAACTGTTTACAAAGCGCCATTTAGGTCAGTGTTCATGTCAGTAAATGGTCGATTATGGTTTTTCCATTTTTCTCCAGGGATGGGGAGTGCGACACATTACATTTGTAGACAACGCAAAGATCTCATACTCCAATCCAGTGCGGCAGCCGCTTTATGAGTTTGAGGACTGTCTTGGAGGTGGAAAGTCCAAAGCCATGGCAGCTGTTGACCGACTTACCAAAATCTTTCCCGGTGTGGTACGTCGAATAACAATGCTTAACTGTGTAATATGACGCCTGTATTTCTGCTCATATTTTAGAGTTAAAGCATGCCCTGCTTCTTGGAAGCCAATGATTACAGTCTGTCATAATCCCTGTTATTAATTTCTTCAGAAATCCTGTGATTCTGTTCTGCATATTTCAGCGTTATATTGGAATCGCACCAAGCACTCATTTGAAATGCACACAAGGCACAGTGCCTACTAGTTACTGTCACTGATGATGCTCACAAAGTGCTGCTGAGGCCAGTGTTCATGTGATAAATGGAGGTTAATTATCTTAAAATAACACTGAAAAAGATGAATTTGTAATCACTGTACAACTGCACTGAATGCAATTGCCATTTTACTATTTTTAGGTTTTTAATTGTATTCCTGTTTGAGTTCTTGTAACTTAGATGTGAAGTACACACCATGGAGAATAATAAGAGTTGGTTTTTATGCATATTAATGCTGGTGGTTTCAATACTTTGCAAATTAATGAGTGGGTTCTCTGTGGGTGGGGTTTTTGTTTTCTTTTTTCTTTTTTTTTTTTGGGGGGGGGGGGGGGTATATATTTCAGCAAATGAAAAAGAAAAAGCAGCCTAACAAACACTCAAGAAGGGCTGTGGATTGGTTTGAAAGGGGGCAGCCTATTAAGCGACTAGAAAGTACAAAGACTGGCTGCATATTTATAACGTGAGTCACATGTGCAGTATGCATTTCAAAATGAGGTGATTCACTTGTGTTGGGTAGATAGCTTGTACTGGAAGGACTGTAAGGTGCTAGTTCAGGTTTGCAGCTACCACTCCCCGGAGTGTCGGCCAGAACACTGCTCAAGGCCCGGATGAATGTTCAGAAGGGAGACAATGAAGACACCGAGGATAGTGCAGACTCTTGTATTGACTTCACACAGTTGAAGGTAACAGAGGTTGTCAGAGGAGCAGGTATTGCATACAGGTTTAGGTGCGTGGGCATGGATGTGTGTGTGTGTGTGGTCTCTGAACGGAACAGAAAGAAAATGCTACATTACTAAAGTGTTCACAACAATATCTCCAGAGTACATCAACATAAACACAGGCAGGAAATAAACCAACATCCCCTTTAATACCATAGGCCATATATTACCCACGACTCACACGTAGACCCCCTGAGAGAGCTAACCAGGTACACAGCTATACCCAACCACACGGCAGGAAAGTTAGCTTAGCTTAGCTTAGCACCCGCTAGCGGCACAGACAGAAACATAATCATTTCCCCCCTAACCTTGGTTACAGTCCCAAACACATCTTATTATCACATCCTCACACATCACCAACTTACGTTGCTCATTAACGCACACTTCTCACGGGATAACCAATTCTCTGCCAGTAATCTGGAGCAGAAAAGCTCAGGTGCTTTGCCCACGTTTCTCCCTGGACATAGTCTCTCATACAAAGCGGTGGGGTGACCTCTACTGGCCACTCTAAAAACTACAGGTGAACTAACAACTGAACAGAATAAACCCATAACTACGGGCCTTTTGTACAGCCGCCCCCAAATGTATGAAGTACATTTGCTCACAACAAAAGGCAATTTTACAAACAAAGTTACGGTGATTGTCCTTTGGCTTCGTCCGGGAGGGCAGGCAGCACCACCAGCCTCGCCACAGGTCGGGTGAAGGTCCGGTCCTTCACCTTGATGTCAGCAGACCTGATGTGCCCGTCGGGACTGGGGTGGACTTTGGAGATGCAGCCCACGAGCCAGGAAGCACGAGGCAGCTGAGGATCTACGATCATCACCACCGAACCTTCTGTGACATCTGCGGGGGATGACCGCCATTTCTGCCGAAGCTGCAGGCTTGGAAGGTACAGCCGGACGAATCGAGACCAGAAGTGGTCAGCCAGCACCTGGGAGTGCTTCCACCTCCGGCGACTCAGGAGCTCTTCTCTGGGGTAAGCCACTTGAGGAAGTGCTCCGTCAGGCCGCCCCATCAGAAAGCAGTTGGGGGTCACTGGATCAGGATCACTGATGTCAGACGGGACATAACCTAGTGGTTTGGAGTTCAAGATGCCCTCCACCTCCACAAGGACTGTGTGGAGGACCTCTTCTTGAAGGGGTTGGGATCCTACTGTAGTGTAGAGTGCCGTCTTGACAGACCTAATCTCCCGCTCCCACACTCCCCCGAAATGAGGAGCCGCTGGTGGATTGAAGTGGAAGACGATCTTATGGGGAGCCAGGAGCTTCTGCAGGTCAGAGGTCATGGCTGCAAAAGCTGCTTGCAGTTCCCTTTCTCCCCCACGGAAGTTGGTCCCTTGGTCTGAGTACAGCTCAGCTGGAGTTCCTCTCCTGGCAATGAAACGGCGAAGTGCCATTAGGAAGGCATCCGTATCGATGGAGGTTAGGACATCAAGGTGGACCGCTCTGATAGTTAGGCACTTAAAGATGATGCCCCACCTCTTCTCCACACGGCGCCCGATTTTGACCTCAAAGGGTCCAAAACAGTCCACGCCTGTCGAATAAAAGGCAGGTTTGTAAAGGCGGAGGCGCGCAACTGGCAGGTCCGCCATCTTGGGAACAGTTGGTCGAGCTCTCCATCTGCGGCACTCAAGACAGGTCCTTTGAAAACGCCTAACTGCTTCCCGGCCTCTCAGGATCCAATGAGTGCGCCGAATCTCCGCAAAGACCCTCTCTGGCCCTGGATGGCGCAGGCGACTGTCGACGTCCTGGATGAACAGGCGGGTGACTGGATGTGTCGGATCCAAAACTAAAGGATGGGAGCTGGTAAAGGCGAGATCTTCAGAGCGGCGAAGACGTCCACCTACACGGATGACCTCATTCTCGTGGTCGAACTCAGGGGATAGTGCAAGGAGACGACTGCTGCGACTGATGGATTTCCCCTGCTTAAGGAGTCGATACTCCTCAGGGAAGCTCTCCTGTTGAGCTTCTCTCAGGACATCCATCTCTGCTCGAACATAGTCATAAGCCGATGAAGTTCCACCGCCTTTGGCCGCCCCATGCAACTGCGTAATAGCCGCTTCCAGCAGCTGTGTCCAGGTGTCATATTTGCTGAAGTTCGAAGTGGCGGGGTCAAAGGTGGTAGAAAATCCACAAAAGGTCTCTTTACGGAGCTCAGATGGGCCTGGAGGCTCAGCCAGGGTGCCACTTGGCTCTGGAGGCCACTGTTCTGGACCTAGGAGCAGGAAAGGAGGCCCTTGACTCCATCTATTGGGTCTGGTGAGCTCGAGAAGGGACTTCCCCCGGGTTATATCATCTGCGGGGTTCTGGGCTGAGTCCACATAGCGCCAGGTGTGCGAGTGAGTTAATTCCTGGATCTCAGCCACGCGGGTGCCGACGAAGACCTTGAAGTGGCATGACTGGGACCTCAACCAGGTGAGTACAGTTGTGGAGTCAGACCACAGCACTATTCTCTTTATGTCCAGAGTGAGCTCATTTTTAAGGAGACGGGAAAGATGAGCTCCGGAGAGGGCACCACACAGCTCAAGTCTGGGCATGGAGAGAATGCGTTTAGGGGCAACACGGGAGCGAGCCATCAGGAAGGCTAGATGTGAGCTGCCATCACCTGTCACTGTTCTCAGGTAGGCCACTGCGCCATAAGCCTGCTCTGACGCATCACAGAATATGTGAATCTCTCTCTCACTAACTGACTCCGTGATGTGCTTTGGGAGATATGGGCGAGGAAGCAGGACTTGTGCAAGGAACGGCAATTCCTCTTCCCAGGTTTTCCACTGCTGGAGTAGTTCTGGCGGAAGCTGCGGGTCATCCCATCCCCTCTGTTGATCCCAAAGGCGCCTCACCAGCATCTTGGCTCGGGTGGTGTACGGCAGGATAAAGCCCAGTGGGTCGTATTGGCTTGCGAGAACCTTATAAATATTCCGCATAGTGGGGGCGCCATAACTGATTTTGCGGTGTCTGTAACCCAAGGTGTCCGTGGGGAAGTGCCAGCTAAGGCCCAGAGTTGGCTCAGAGGTGTCTGATTTGTCTTGAGTGAGCCAAAGTTCTGCACTTGTGGATCTGAGGTCTTCAGGTAGGTGACCAATGGTGCTGGGTTCATTACTGGCCCACTGGCGAAGGACAAATCCAGCAGAAGACAGGAGGGCTCTTAGCCTGTCCACTAGGTCCCGGGCTTCTTCAGGGGTCGGCACGCTCTGGAGAAGGTTATCAACATAGAAGCACTGTCCCACAGAGTGACGTAGCGGATCATCTCCTTCCGTGTGGTCCCTGGCGTGGCGCTGCAGAGCAAAGGTTGCACAGCATGGGCTGCAAGTTGTACCGAAGGGGAGGACCTGCCATTCATAAACGGCCACCGGTTCCTCGGGGTGTAGATCCCGCCACACAAACCGCAGGAGGGAACGATCTTCGGGAAGAAGGCGAATCTGGTGGAACATACCTTTAATGTCACCACTGATGGCTACGGCATGCTCTCGAAAGCGAAGGAGGACACCAAGGAGCGATGCGCTCAGGGTGGGCCCAGGTAGAAGATGTTCGTTGAGGGCTTGGCCTTGGAACTGGAACGAACAGTTAAACACAAGGCGATCTTTGCCATTGTGGCTAACAAGGTGGTGAGGGATGTACCATGACTCATCTGCATGAGCAACCTCAGAGGGGGGCACCTTAACCACCGAACCGGCCTGGACCAACTTCTCTATCTCTGCCCGGTAGACCTTAGCTCGTTCTGGATCTTTCTGGAGCCTTCTCTCCACACTTCTCAAACTGGGAACGACAGCGTTAGGGCTAGCTTTAAGGTGTGGCATGTTCTCGCGGCGAAGGAGGGGGGTGGCATAGCGTTGGATGCCCTCGACATCTACACGAACTGTCTTCTGCTCTAGCAGGCTAACTGCATAGTTATCTTCTCTTGAACGGGTAACCACCTTGCCTTCTGGCACCGGGACAACATCTACCTGCCATAACTTCTCTACATGTTTGAGTAGCTCACTCACCTGGGGAGGAATGGCGGTCGTGAAGAGGCACTGTTGTGGCAGCGAAGAGGAACCTATAAGGCTGGAGGGACCCTGTAGTGTCCACCCTAACCTGGTGCGCATAGCGGCGGGACCACCCGGTGGACCAAGACGGACAGCTTCAGTTGGAGTGATGAGCTGTGGGTGGTCACTGCCAATCAGACGGAGAGGTTTGACCCTCTTGAAGGACTGGAGAGGCAGGCCTCGGAGGTGTCTATACTTCCGCTGCAAGGACTCCACCGGGTAGCTGTGCTCGGCTAGGTCGATACGGGTGGCGGTGAAGGCGTTGCGGACTTTGTACTTCAGCTTAGGTTTGCCACCAGGGGAGATCTCGAATGAGACACATGATCCTTGCAGAGTTTGCACATCTTGCCTGATAGTGCGCAATGGAAGTGTCTCTGGGATGCCTTGAAGGTCAAGCTTCTGGGCAGCGGTGGGTAGCAGCATAGTCCTCTCTGACCCATCATCCAAAACTGCGTGAGTGCTCAAAGTCTTGCCATTATGGTGAAGGATGACTGGGACAACCTTTAACAGGACTTGGCCGCTCTCTGTAGGACGATCGAGGTACAGGACGCCCGTAGGATTCTCACCTTCTCGTGGGGGAGCAGACACTGAGCCATGTGGCTTTAAGAACTTCGAATTCACGTCGTGAAGGACCTGCAGATGACGACCCTGACACAGGCTGCAGGGTTTCTTGAGGGTACACTGTGCTGCCTGATGGGAGCGTGCGCAACGCCAGCACCTCTTGTTAGTCTTTATCCAGTCTGTGAGTTGTTCGCGACTCAGTTTGATGACCTCCTGACACTGACTCAGGTGATGGGCACGGTTATCGCAAAAGGCACAGTAGGGTTGCTGCCTAGCTTTGTTTGGAGTGGTACCTGGTGACCTGGGTGAGCTCTCTGCACTGTGAAGGACCGCAACAGAGCGTCTGCTTGGTCTGACATCAGGCTTCTCTCTGGTGATCGCTGGGGTGGGCAAGCCGTCATAGTCCTGACACCAGGATTCGTACTTTAACCAGGTAGCCAGGTCATCCAGGGTGTAAGCCTGACCAGAATGGTTGTACATGCACCGACGGAAATCAGCTCTTTGCTCTGAAGGAAGCTTACTAAGGAGTCGAGCCACATGGGAGCCACACTGGAGTTCAACCTCCCCATCAGGGCCTAAAGTCTTCAGCATGCCCACGAGCGACTGGATGTGGAGAGAGAATCGCTCAAATGCGGCTGCATCCCCTCGGCGGATGTCAGGTGAGTCCATGACAGCAGCAATTCTTCTCAGGGCAAGCTGGTGGGGCTGCCCAAGCCTGTCGTTAAGAGCGTTCATAGTGTCACTGAAGGGCGTGGCAGAATGGAGGTAAGCGTCCGCTATCAACTTTGCTTCCTCCAGGTGTAGATGATCTAACAAGACTTGGTACCTGAAAAGCTCTGAACTCTCCGGGGGCAATAAGTTCTCTAGCGCCATCTTTAGACGAGCAAATTCCCCAGGATCACGGCGTGAGAGCTTGGGAATGCTTGGACGAGGCCCCCTGTAGGTCAAGAAAGGAGTAGATGAGGACGGGGATGGAGTTGGCAGTGGTTGCAATGGAGGGGGGTGTGCTCTCGGAGGCGGCGCTGGAGGGTAGGTGATCCTTGGCTGAGGAGAAGTGAAACCTGGCCTAGATTCATGTGGGGGGATGATCTGACTCTCCTGTGCAGCCATAGACTCCCTCTTCAGATCCTGGAGCTCTTTCAGCATCGTATCGATGCGGTCCGCAACTGGACCCTGGCTGGAGACAGACTCCTCCTTGAACACAACAGGAGGAGGTGGTGGAGGCCAGTCCTCTTCCTCTTCAGCAGGGGGTGGCTGGAGATGAACAGCAGGGGCTCTGGGCGGTGGACTGAGCTGCAGACTCTCTACACGGTCCAACAACTGCAGCAAACTAGCATGAAGGGCCTGGACATTAGCCAGCCCAGCTTTCATCTGGTCATGCGACTGCTGGAACAGGAACCTTTCACGTTGTATATCTTCTAATTCTGCTCTCAGTGGTGTGACATGACCGTGTGAGCGGTCATCAGAGGGGTCAGACGGAGGATGGTGGGAAGAACGGGTGTCGCCTCCTGTCTCACTTTCCTCCTGGTAACCTGCACCAAGCCCGGGAAAGTCAGTCTCATAAGCTTCATAGCGGAGGGGACGCCGTACATTACGCCGTGGGCGCGCACCAAGAGCTGAGAAGTTCTGAATATCATCCATCTTGTTAGGGTAGAAGCAGCTTACCTCCGGCTCGAAGGACCATTAATGTTGGGTAGATAGCTTGTACTGGAAGGACTGTAAGGTGCTAGTTCAGGTTTGCAGCTACCACTCCCCGGAGTGTCGGCCAGAACACTGCTCAAGGCCCGGATGAATGTTCAGAAGGGAGACAATGAAGACACCGAGGATAGTGCAGACTCTTGTATTGACTTCACACAGTTGAAGGTAACAGAGGTTGTCAGAGGAGCAGGTATTGCATACAGGTTTAGGTGCGTGGGCATGGATGTGTGTGTGTGTGTGGTCTCTGAACGGAACAGAAAGAAAATGCTACATTACTAAAGTGTTCACAACAATATCTCCAGAGTACATCAACATAAACACAGGCAGGAAATAAACCAACATCCCCTTTAATACCATAGGCCATATATTACCCACGACTCACACGTAGACCCCCTGAGAGAGCTAACCAGGTACACAGCTATACCCAACCACACGGCAGGAAAGTTAGCTTAGCTTAGCTTAGCACCCGCTAGCGGCACAGACAGAAACATAATCATTTCCCCCCTAACCTTGGTTACAGTCCCAAACACATCTTATTATCACATCCTCACACATCACCAACTTACGTTGCTCATTAACGCACACTTCTCACGGGATAACCAATTCTCTGCCAGTAATCTGGAGCAGAAAAGCTCAGGTGCTTTGCCCACGTTTCTCCCTGGACATAGTCTCTCATACAAAGCGGTGGGGTGACCTCTACTGGCCACTCTAAAAACTACAGGTGAACTAACAACTGAACAGAATAAACCCATAACTACGGGCCTTTTGTACAACTTGTCTGTCCTGGAATATTATGCAATGTTGGGATCAGAAGATCATGAAGCTTAAAAAAATGATTGGGCAGTTTTCCCTTTTATATGTTGGTGGCAGATTTAATCATCTCGGTATCTGACAGCTTCATTGACTCAGAACCCATTTATAGTGTGTGTGTGTGTGTGTGTGTGTGTGTGTGTGTGTGTGTGTGTGTGTGTGTGTGTGTGTGTGTGTTTCCATGACCAATCATACTGTTTTCACATTAGCTATAAACATTTAAGCCAAAAATGATTTCTCCTTCTGAAAACATGACACTTCAAAGCTGGAGTGAGTTGACTGAATCAATAGCAATCTAATGGACAGCAAATACAAAGCTACTGCCAGGAGATTTTTGGCATAGCTTAGAAAAAGCATCCAGACAGGTTGCTTTGCACAGATAATAAAATTAGCCTCACAGCACATCTAATGCTCACAAACCAAACACGTTATCTTCACTTTTAAATCTGGAGCGAAATCCACTTCTGGAGCCTCTAAATCATTTTTAAAGCATTTGAAGAAGACTGACTAAGAAAAGCAGCGTGTAAAATGCTTTCACACCTTCTGCTTCTTGTCAGCTTGTAAGTTTTAACTAAACTGACCATGTGTAGGAGTCTCAAAACTTGTGTGTCCCTAGCGTGCCTGTGCCTTTATCAGTCACATCTCACACAGCGACTCCCTCAGTGTTTAAACGTCTGATGTAATTTACCTTAAACTGTGTAAGATTCAAGCCTCATTGTTAAAGTATTGATTTTTCAGAGCTTGCAATCATCTCTGTAATAACGTGTCGGTGAAACGAGATACACTAGGACGGGAAAATGGTGTCACACATTAAAAGAAACGTGATGTCCTTTTAAGTTGAACACACACACACACACACCTGTCATGTCATCAACTTGACATCCAGGTCTCTCGCCACCCTGGCTCACCCTTATTTTCAGTTTCTCTCTGAATGTTCTGGGAATGAAATAGAAAGTGAAAAAACGGACACGTGGCCCCGTGTGGTCATGACGTGTCGTGACACTTTGTGTTTTCACCATCAAACTAGCTGCATCCACACCTGCTCCTATTTGTAACAGTGTGAGCGTGTGCCTGCTTGGCTTTCCTCCCTGCTTGTTTTTCTGCAAACGTATGGGTGTCAGGTGCAACTGTGAAAGATGGAAAGACAAATATGAAGAGGGTGAGCTGAAAGTGCAGAAGTACTTTAATTGAACTGGGGGAATATGGTTCAAACAAGGTCACAATGTTGAAAATGTCAGGCAGATTTCTTATTTTGTATGTGGGCGAACACCTGACACAAGTCACCTGACATTTCCAGGAGCTTCTTTTTCTCGCTTAAAATTTGTTCTCATCAAAACTGGATCATCAACAGCGGCTTTCTTGGATTGTTTTATTTTTCCAGAAAGTTTTTTTTTCTCACACTCAAAAAGATGTATGTCTTTCTTGGCTGTAGGTTAAGGATGTTTATAGAGGAAATTGGAATATGATTACCACCTCTGCAGCTTAGCAACACTTACGTCAGTGAAATATAAATTCAAGACTTGGTTGACAAGCTCCCACACTTACAATGTGAGGAGTGAAGGCAGAAGACCCACTGATTGAGTAAAAGTGGCATTTTTATTTTTTCTTGTTCAAATCTCGCACTTCTGCTTTGCCCTTTCTGTCCTTCTCTTGACTATGAAATGACTCTTGACATTTCCGTTTGCCTTGTTGTCGAGTATACGCTCCCTGGAGATAAACATGGCACGAGAATTTTGGCAGTGGACAACAAAAGACTGAACATTGCCTTTTTTAAGGATATTTTGTTGACTTTAAGATGATCTTTTATGTTTTATTTTCATACTGCTGAGTTATACAGGACCTTTTTTTTTTCTGATCTCCCCAGTCTGTCAGTTACCAGACAGCAGATTTTCAATCTGTGACTGAGGAAATCCATATTTTCATGTCTCAGAAGATTTCTGTAACCTGACTTCTTTTTATGTCTAAGGTGCTTTTGGAATGGCACTATTCTTTTATGTCCTTACATATTTTATACTATAGAGATTTGAGCCAGATGTACTGGAAAAAGAATACCTCCTGAGAGTATTAAAAGTTGGTTTCCCCATAAATAATGTATGCATATGAATCAAATACATTTTAATAATGTCAAAGAGAGCTGATTGTGCAAACAAAAGACTTGTACATATTGTACATATCGTGCTAGTTACCACACATGTCTGCTCAATTTGTAAGCCGTTCCTTACCTCTATTTCTTTCTATTGCAGAATGCAGAAGGTTACAATATGAGCATCCCCATGCCTGGCCACCCTGTGAATTTCTCTCAGGCCACTCTGTCTCAGGCCCAGAGAGATGTCGAGCAGCTGGAAAAGCTAATTGAAGAGCACGATGTGGTGTTTTTACTAATGGATACAAGAGAGAGCCGCTGGCTGCCTACGGTTATCGCTGCCAGCAAGAGGAAGGTAGGAAGGAACGGTACAATATGTAGAATGAACGGTCACAAAGCAGTGCGGTAGGGTGTGTGTGTGTGCGGGGGTGGGGTTCGATTATAGCTCCACTTATAGTATTGTACATAAAAACAATGAATGAAATGATGACATGCAATGTGAAAGTGGACACCTGCAACGAAGTGTGCACTCATGATTATTATTAAACTCTGCAGTTTAGCGGAGCTACTTTCAGCTCATTATTTGGTTCTGCACATTCGCCCTGTCGCCGCTCTCATGAACTCGCTTAGAGGAGACAGCTGTTTTCAGCAAAAAAGCTCTAAATCAATCCACTGAGCAGCGTCGTGTAGCAACTAGACAAACTAGTCTGTGAATAAAAGTCAAACATAAAACACCAAAAAGACCAAAATAGACGTAAATATTCAACCTTTTTACCTAAATGACAAGAAAAGTAATTAGAAACAAAGTTTTTAATAGTTCATTGTTTTATACTGCAGATTAAAAGTGCATGTTATACTCCACCTTTTTAATTGTTTTATTCTTTACTATTAGGGACTTTTTGTAATCTACACAATGAATTGTAAAGGATTTTATTACTTTGTCTAGTCTCTACTGGCGCATTGTAGTCTAGTCTCAGATGTACATAAACAGAACAGGCTTTATGAGCTTTGTTGAGAGTATTTTGATAGTGGCACAGGAAATCAATACCATGGATTTAAACAGATCTGTTTGCTCAAAGGTTACTTTGGACCTCAAGCCACAGTGCAGCACTCTGGCAGGAGACATTAATGTCTTTTTAACTTTGTTTTTCATTTATTTACCTTTAAGCTTGAATCTGAAATTGGGAAGCCCTTTCACTTCTCCTTCGGGAAACTAAGATTGCTTGATAACTCAAGTCCAACTTTTCTCTTTACCATTTTATATTAATGTTATTTTATAATTTGCCATGCAAAATTGGATTTATTGAACATTGTGTCAGGAACTTGTAATGCTTCCAGTGGGAACAGTAATGCAACTCTTATGTTGCTGTGTGCTGTTAAGTGGGCTGTTGATGAGGTTTTTTTCTGATGGCTGGCTCAACTGAGAGGTTATTTGGCCATTTGTGCCATGGAGCTGTTTCAGACTTCACTGCTAATTGGCATCAAAATTTGTTTCAAGTGCTGCTCCAAAAATGTAGATGCTTTCCGTAGAGGCCAGTAATGTTTTATGTGATTGATTTTTTTTTAAAAATAATCCAACATGATGTTCCCTTATTGTCTGCATAAGAGAAGCCACATTTAACTGGTTGAAAATGTACTCAGGGCAAATGGCAAAAATATCAGTAATCAAGCCAAAGCAATTTTGATTCTTTTTTTTCTGTTGCTTTGTAAAAAAGCTTTTATGACCATGATTTACCATAATTGTTATTTTCACAGCTAGTGGTGAATGCTGCTCTAGGATTCGACACATTTGTCGTGATGCGCCACGGCCTGAAGAAACCTCCCAACACTCAGAGCGTTTCCACCGAGCCGGACTCCTCCCCTTCCTGCTCCTCTGCCTCCTCGTCATCCTCCACACCGGCCGGTGCTGCGCCCGCTGTCCCGGGATCGTCCCTGTTTTCAAACATCCCAGGGCACAAGCTTGGCTGCTACTTCTGCAATGATGTTGTGGCACCAGGAGATGTAAGGAAACCACACAGATAACAAGTATACACTCAACTAAGTAGCTCACCTAATGCACTCAAAACCAGGTAGACGCTGCTGCAAAGTCGGCTGTGTTGTTTACAGGAGTTAAAATTAGTGATGGTCGCATGAGCGAAATCTCTTTTCAGATGTTATTTTCAAGCAAACAAGGTTTTGAAATGGTCCCAAGCAAACAGAAGCTGAAGTGAAAATGATTGCTATTAAAAAATTACGGTCCCATATGAGATATGAACTCGAATCTCCTGAGTGAAAGTCTCACATGATTCCTGTTTTTATGCTTAACTGTTAGGAGCATCACATCAGTGTTGTGTTTAAGGTTGCCTGCACACTTCGTAGTCATCAAAAATCTGTTGCTTTTAAATGCAGCATTTGGTTTAGTTATTGTTTGGTTTTCATATTTTTGAGAAAGATGGTTGTAATTGTTTTTCTGTAAGAGTAACAATATGCAAATCCCCCCCCCAAGAAAGAATAAAACAGAACTTGCAGCTTTGTAGCCTCGACACCCACATTCCCACATTCTGCTTGTTTCTCTGGATGTTCTTTGTTTTGGGGATTTTGGATTTTCTCCTTCTCTTGACCTTTTCGGAGTAATGCACGAAGATTCTTCATAGGCTATTAAAGGCTGTGGCATTTGTTGGAAACTTGCTGCAATGAGCTCTGACTTCTACGAATTTGCGTGTCATCCTTGCGCAGGGGCCATGCTAATCTTCTCTGTATCGTATCCAATTTAGCGTACGCGCTTGCCGAAGCAAGCTCTGACTTCTACTGTAAATGCCATATGTGTCGGTCTCTCTGTGAAACATTAAAGTAATACTAAGATTTGAACTTGAGGCAGAGCCTGCTATCAGTATATTCTAAATGTTGATCTAAGGTTGAGTTCAGTGAATGAATAAATATAGAGTTTTGCATATCGTTAGCTTCATAGCATAAGTGCCTAAGTCATTGACTTAGTCAAATGACTTAGGCAATTATGCTATGAAGCTAACGATATTGTTTTAAAGGTTTAAGTGAGACAGGCCTGAAGCAAAATGATACAGATTGTCTAAACATATGGGACATATTCAGTGTGAGAATGTACTGCTGCAAAAATAAAACATGACCAGAAAATAAAAATGAAATGCCTTTGACTCTAAAGGGCTACATGTCAGATTTTGTAGCCATTCCCCTGGTAAGCATGTGTGGTCCACAGCGTAATATCCCCAAAATGAATATTTGCAGGTTTGGCACAAACACTAATGATCCGTTCATCCATCCATTAGCAATACCCTCTTACCCTTTTACATGTGAGCCGGAGCCTGTTCCAACTGACACTGGCCAAGAGGTTTGCAGCCACTGACACTAATGGTCCATTTATGAAAATACTATGGCATTACTAACACCCTGCTCAACTGGAAGTATCCGCTAGTCATCAGTGTGTCATAAACAGTTTGTGATCAGCAACTTGGTCAGAATTCCCCTGGAGAAGACCTTCAGCCAGTGCCAAGGTTTCTCACCTCTCGTTTCTCTACTTATTGTGGAGAAAGTCCTCTCAGGTTTACTGGATTGACCTTTGGCTTTTTGGAGTTCCAGGACATGATTCTCTATATTGATCTTCTTACTATTTTTGCTGTGTTTTGTTTTGCTAAAATAGTCAACCCGGGATCGGACTCTGGATCAGCAGTGCACAGTCAGCAGACCAGGTCTTGCCATGATTGCCGGAGCGTTGGCTGTTGAGATGATGGTCTCCATTCTACAGCACAGTGAAGGGTAAGTATGACAAAATATATGTTTGCTACTAATAAGAAATTGAAGTTGTATTAAGGGTGTAACTACTGGCCGTTATACTTGTGTAGATTTTGATGCAAATAGTCGCTGGGACATCACTCATGGGTTTATTTAGAAGTAGATTACTGTTTTGATTACTGGATTCTGTGAACATGAGCGCGATCATATTGATGACCAGTAGGTAAAAGCGAGCCATGCCCCAACTGTACAACCTATTTTATGCTTAATAGGACTGTTATTTACGAAATGAGCCTTGTACTGTATTGAAGCGACCCCGAAACTAATGGTTGAAGCCACAAAAAAATGTTGACTGAGGGAATAAATCGCTGTTAGAAGTACAGTCATCTTCTCATCGACTGCTAAACAGACACGTCTCCTTTGCAACATGTGTCCTTCATTATTGTTTAATTTGTTTATGTATATATTTACTTATTTTTGACTGTGGTTATGTGTAATGAACAGTAACTGTAGGCTAAGAAGGAAGTGGAGCCTGATGTCACAGAGTTTAAAATACTCAAATATTTACTGGGAGAGACCAGGGTGGACAGGATAAGGACTGAGTATATTACAGAGAGAGAGCTACAGTTGGATGGTTTGGAGATAAAGTAAGAGAGGCAAGGTTGAGAGTAACATGTGCAGACAGAGAGGGGAGTGGATATATTGGGTAAAAGGATGTTGATGATTGGGCTGCCTGGCAAAAGGAAAAGAAGAAGAGAACACTTATGGATATAGTGAGAGTGAACATCTAAAATGCTTCATTTGACAGAAGAGTTTGCAAAGGTTAGGGTGAGATGGAGCCATCTAATCTGCTGTGGCAACCACTGAAGAGAGCAAGTGAAAGAAAAAGCAGGCTAGAAAGATGCTAGTCTAACAGTAGCTTTACATTAATTCTTGATTACAGATGTACACAAAATCATTAGCCCCCTGATGACATTTTAAGTTGTTGTCCAAATTTGCCCATGTGCTTTTTTTAATTTAACAGAATCAGGGATCTTCAAGATAGCATTTCTAAACATATTAGTTTTCTTTAGAAATCATAAAATACTTCAATTTTCACACAATAACATAATTATTATAACAAAAACATACCAGGCTCAGTATTGTTACCCCCCTGAAAAACGACCCTTTTGTAGAGCAATAGCACAAACCAGTCCTGATGTCCTTTAACTTTGTAAAGCTCGACGGATGTAAAATTGAGTTAAAACTAAAGGATATTTTCCCATTTATTCACTTGAGAAGGCTTCAGGCCAGAAACAAAAGAAAATCAGTTTAGACTGGAGAAAAAGAATCGTTGATGCTCTCAAAGCAGGAGATGGATATACAAAGTTATCACAAGGTTTATAATTGTCGAAAGCTGGAATGAGAAGTATAATCAAGAAATTCAAAGAGAGCGACACAGTACAGAGCAAGCCTGGCAAAGGTAGGAAGTGAAAGAGTTCACTCATTCATAGAAGAAGGTCGCTAAAACCCTGCACAGAAATGCACTGCAAGGCTGTAGACTGAGGAAAAACTCAATTTCTGCGTGGACACACCTTCAAGCCAGACTCAAGTACACTTGAAACAACCTGAAGATTGTGCATCATTTAATCACATAAAGCTAGACAACTAGAAACTGAAAACTAGAGCTATTTGGCTACAGAGACACTGCTTATGTTTGGAGAAAGAAGGAGAGGCGTAAGAACATCAACCCACAGTGAAACTTGGTGGTGGGAGTATTATGTTTTGAGGATCCTTGAGTGTGACTGGAACTGGGAATCTCGTCAAGAAGAAAAACGATTTTAAAAGAAAACCTCAAGCAGTCAGCGTCAAAACTGGATAGCTGTCTTCCAATAAGACAACAACCATACATCCCACCTGGTGAAGAACAATGTCAATGGTACTGACTGGCCTGCACAAAGCCCTGACTTGGATTCCCCTGAAAATCTGCGGATTGACTCAAGACTGACAGACAGGTAGATAGGCATATAGATACATAGACACTTTATTGATCCCACATGGGAAATGATTGTGTTATGGCAGCAGGAAAGAATGAAAAGAATAAAAATGGTTCAGTCTACAATAACTAAACAACATAGTTATAGTAAAAGTGACGCGGGCACTTATCAGTTTTTTTTAAAGGAAGAGTAAGAACATTAATACACATTAATGTTAATAATACATTAATAAAGAAGATATAACACAGGTAATATCTATAATGCAATCTTCCTCAGGTGTGGAGTTGAGCAGGGGAGATGGGATGTCCATGTTTGTTCAGTGACCTTCTGTCCCTCATTGACTCAGACGCCTCCAAATTTTGGCCAATGATGCTTCTGGCCTTTCGAATCAGTTGGCATCTCTGGCACTGACACTGACCCCCAGGAGAGAACAGCAAAATAAATAGGGGAATTGTCACAAACTGGTAGAACTCCAAATCTTGCCGAACATGTTCTGTATCTGGACTTCATCAGAAAGAGGAGTCTGCTCGTCACCTTCTGCTACGCAGCATCACTTTTGATCTTCCAGTTCAGTCTGTTCTATTCAGGTGGACTTAGAAGTATCCGTAGCTGCCCATGTTGTTAATGGGCCGTGTCACAGATTTTCTTTCCTCCGAAGGTCAACCACCATCTCTTTGTCTTGACCTTCAGAAGCAGGTTATTTCTGCCAGACCACTCCACAAAGCTCCTCACCAGCTCCCTACAAGAAACAACTGCAGGCTGTTGTCCAGCAAAAACAACATATAACTCAGTATTAGCATTGGTGGGGAGGGGTAGTTTTTGTAAAATAATTTTGTATTTGTGTGCAAAGTAAATGCCAGCATCCAAAATAAAACTAGTATGTTTGTAAAAACTGTGTTAAAAATCCTTTGCTCTGTTGAACTGCACTTAGAAAATACTTTAAAACATTTCATTTTCATACGAGCTAACAATTCTGTCATCTGTATGTCTGTTTAAAAATAAAACAGCAGCTCATTTAAGCTCAGCAGGACATGGCTATGGCTATGTAACAAACTGTTAGCTGGGGGATCTTAGACCACTTTGATCCAGCCTATCCCAGCAGTCATAGTGTAAGAGGCAAGGTACAGCCCAATCATATCCAGCCCAGTCTAAGACTAATGGAAAAACAGAAAACTCTTTGCTCTCACATCCACACTGGGAGCCAATCTAGCATCGTCATTTAACATAACATGAGCGAACATACCAACTCCATAGAAAAGCCTTAGCCAACCAAGAAGTTTGAACCCAGAACCTTCTTGCTGTGAGGCATCAGCGCTAATGCGCTGCACTGTCAAAGCCCCAAACCTGCATTTACTTGCTTTCATCTATAAGGGTAACTACACTTACACTTTCTGGTAAAACACTGTCACCTGGTGGTGAAATTTTTAGTTAAATTTTACAAATTCTGTTTACACTTAGATACATTTTACACTTGAAAAAACTATATATGTTAGAAGGGAAAAAACCGTGTGTATACTGAGCTATGCATCAAGGTTTGACTGCTTTTAATGCCATTAGATCGATATTTTAACACAAGAGTCACTTTTGGAGCAGCCTCACGTAGTCATTAGACGATCTGGAGTTTTTAGCTAAATGTCAAACTGGCTTTATTTTTTGACACTGAAGGTTGACCCTTGCCGTGACATTTTAGACCTGTACGCAACCTTCATCTTTTATGTATTAAAATGTATGGTCTGGCCATGCATTCATAGGTTGAAGTGTTGGGCAAAGTGTGAGAGGTTGACAGCAGGTATTCTTGTCTCTTACCGGTGTCAGTGGATATTTCCCAATGAACACTTGAGTTTATTTTCAGCACAGTCTGCTTGACTCTTGCGTCACACCTCTGGTTTTTGTGTTTCTGGTATACAATATATGCTTCTCAGCATGGTGCTAGAAAAAAAATCATACTCAGAATCATAGTAGAAAAAAAGTTTTTATGTCATACTGCCCTCTTCTTTTACACACACAGTCCACATTCCAATCTGGATTTAATAAAACATCCTTGCAAACACTAGAGGGCTAGCGCTCTCCTCCCTTAGTGAACGGCCCTGATTACCAGTACCTGTCTGAAGTACTCTCATCAGTGCTTTACTCCAGGCTTAAAGCTAAGGGAGATGTTACCTTTTTGATGGAGCAGCACAGCAGCTGAGGTCTCACTGCGCTGCAGGTAGCATTGGTAATTTGGTTGTAGCACAGTCCTCCCCCCCCCCCCCGAAGAGCTTTTTCTCATTTTCATGCTTCAAAAGCTCTAACACAGAGGTTCAGTCAGCCCTTAAGTTCTCTTTGCAGTCTGTGCTAGCTCGATATTTCCGTCTCTTAGAATGTGTATTTTTTTCTTAACGCCAATGGGGATGTGTCCATGCCTATTAAGTGTGTAGTCATGTGCACGGGTGTGTCTTTGTGAAAATGGAATTGTGTGTGCCCTTTTTGGTGAAAATCATACTAAAGTGGCTGCTTGCTGGGCCTGATAAGACAGCCATTTTCTCTCAGAATGTTTTTGAGATGTTATAAGCTGTTACAAAGCCGTTCTTTCGGTCCTGGATAAAAAGCTTAGAAAGTAAAGGAGAAGGTGAATTTCCATGTGCTTTTTCCAGAACTTCTGTGTTTATGTAGCTCCTTGCTTTACACCAAGATCTCTCTGTGTCTTGCTTCAGCTACTGTCTGTGTCCTTGTTTTTATCTTAGTAGCTGTGTTTGTGCCTTTCTGTATAACCCCAATTCTTCCAGCTCTTTATCCCAAAAAAGCCCCTTACACCAGCTCTCATTTGAAATCTTACTCCATAGCAACCACTGGCTTTAGAAAATTGGCACTTCAGGATTAATGTTGCTGCAGTTTGACAGAGATTTCTGACTTTGCAAAACCACTGTCAGCTCAGCGCGAGATGTGATATTTCACTTATTGTTACCCACACAAAGTAGAACCTTTTAACCCTGATTACATTTACTGGGGAGCAGGAGCTCTCAGATCACATGAAAAATGTAAAACCTTTTAATATTCAAGGAAGTAGGATCTATTAGTTCTCAGTATAGAAAACCAAAGTCAGTGTTTCTTAGCAGCACATTTAGATTTGCTGTGTATAATAAAAAAATCATCAGAATGCAGTGTATTATAATTTTCTGTGGAAGGTTGTTTAAGCAGGTTTGCTGGTTTTAATTCTTCATCTTATTTATTTATTCATTTATTACTTATTTCTTAAAAACTGCCAAAATTGCACAAGCATGTGTGTAGGAATATAAACTTATGTCCCTTTTCTTCTCCTTCAGAGGCTATGCAGTGGCCAGCAGCAGCGATGACAGAATGAACGAACCTCCCACCTCGCTCGGTCTCGTGCCACATCAGGTCAGACATATAGATGCACTCATATGAAAATCTGAAATTAATAACTTGCAAAATGTTGCTAAAAATCCAAAGTATGCATGTAAGAGTTAAAAAAAATAATAAAAAGAATTGCATAACAGACAGTAAACTGTAATTGCTGAAGTTGAATTCAGGGTCAGCATATTTACAGGCTATTAAAGTTTTCCAGACACCTACATACAAAGCTCTCAGTGACTCAGGGGAACAAGTGGCAGATCCTGAAGGCGGAGGCTGAAGTATTGCTTTAACATTCTGAAAAAGCTGCATTTCACTGAGAGTCCAGTTTGGGACTGCGAAGAGAACAACAGTGCAGAAGAGAGATAATTGCAAAGGAGTATCTCAGCATTCACCCCAAGAAGAAATGATTATGTTTTGATTCAGCAAGTGAAAAGGGGCACAGTTTGCTGTGTTGTTATGCATACTCTGTGAAAAGAAGGACAAGCAGAAATGATGGAAGTGTTGCGTAATTCAGCAGCCTCGCTGTTATAGTATTTCACTAAGTGCCCTGCACACAACCTTGCCTTAACAGCTTGGCAAGTCAGTGATTTATTTTTTTTCAGTTTTTAATATTCTGCTGGGTTTTTGTCCACATCAGTACAAACATACATATGTAGAGACAACATTCTTACATCTGATGTTTTTTATTCTGTAACAATACACAAAGGTTTCCCATTTTGGTGACTTTAATAGTCATTAAATATGTTCAAACTGAAAGATCAAACATGACTCAAGGTTCCTAATGAGGAGACTTCATCATGCCTGGAAACCATCATAATTAAGAGATCTTAGTCTTTCCGAGCGCCAGAAGCCCATTTTCTGGGACAGGAAGAGATTTTCTGATATGCAAACTTTAGCTGCAGATTTGCATGTCTTTGTGCTTTATGAATTAGTGCCTTTCAGTCCTTTTGTAGAAATGAGTCAAGAGTAAGGCGCTATGGCTCGTCATAACAGGCAGTAACTAGACTTGAATTTGGTGCTGCCAAATAGAACAAAATTAATTCTTTTTCATAGCTCGAGAAACACGGCACTTGAGGTCAGGCAAGGCTCAGCTGGAAGCTGTGGCAAAGTCATAGCTCATAGTGATAATCAATGAGCTGGTTGCAGCAGCTATTATGGAGAAGAAAGGAAAAAGAAAGGGTCCGTGTGCTTATCTGAATAGTGCATCTTTGTGTAGCTCTTTTTCTTTGGTTTGTCATTAGTAAAACTCAATTTGCAAGTTTTTTTTTGTGTGTGGGTTTTTTTTGTTTAATGTTTTTTGGATTGTGTTGAGCGTGATTGGACTAATGACACATTCAAATTGGATTTTGTTTAGTAATATATTCATTTTTTTTCATGTAATAGAAAAGTGTAAATATTTTTATTGATTTTGCAAATTACCTAGGACAAACTGTGCTCCTGGCTAAATGGTGGTTTTTCATCTCCTCTATTTACGTATCACCATCAATATTCATCATCATGAAAACTGCCTTTTGCTTGACACATCTGCTGGCAGCCAAACAACCCATCAAAAAAATTGGCATTCAAATGTGGTATTTTATGTGTGTGCTCATGTACAGAGAGAAGGTGCAAAAATGATTGGAGTGAAAAATGAAAAATAAGTAATATGCTTGAGACGCACAAATTTATGTATAAATGACTGAGGTGCTCAGTCCCCCGTCACTCTGTGCCTATACAGCACTCTGCAGTTTGTTTGGGTTTTTTTTGTGGTGCCACAGTGACAGCTTCTGGTGATTTGCAAAAATTGCACACTTGTATCTCCATTGTAACTGAAGTGCAGCTATACCATTGCCTTCCCCTCGTTTTCACGCGCACTGTCAATTTTGTGCCCTTGAATAGAGCTGTGTTTGAGAGATGTTCTCAACATGTTTTTGATACTTCTGTGTGTTAAGCCCAAGCTAAATCAAATAATCAACATTAAGGGTTACTATAAGTAACAACTACTACAATAGCACTTTACTCTGATATATATAGAATTAAACTGGATTTAGCTATATTGTCCAGTTTCACAAACTCCAAGACCTTTTATCTTCAGTCCCTCAATTACGGTCCCCAAAAAACAAGAATATAAGGGGTGGACAGCCGGGCCTAAGGTAGAAAATAATCCAAAATATCAAAATTGCAACGTAGATAATGGATAAAATGATCAAATTAAGCATGGCCTTAATGTGGGAGGAATGTTGAGCAACTTGAACTGGGATCCAAAGCGGCACATATATTATCATCCCTTGAAGTCAAAAGCACTGATTCTCAGTGGAAATGATGCACCTTGATTGCTTTGATGTAACTCAAGGATGCTTTGATACTCCATGAAGTAATTAGTGGTCTTACAGTCTTGAATGACATGTCTGACGAGCCGTGCTTAAACAGCAGTTAATCTTCATGTGTTATCCAAACGCGTGTTGAACTGTGCCTGACGTCGACTGAGCACATTACTTGACACACATATGTCATATGTGGTCAGTTTATGCTCTCTACAGAAAGCTATAGAGTCTGTTCACGACTGTCTCACTCGCCCACGCTCATCCACTGGTCTGACCCCCCCCCCCTTCCCACAGTTTACCTTACTCTCTGGACATGGTGTGTCACCTGTCACTGCAGGTTAACACACAGCATAAGAAATGAATTTGGTGCATATAAGGACGAACACTGATGCTCTTGATCTTAGAAACACCAAAAGCCATGAATTTCCACCTTTTCTCCGTCACTGGGCATCAGCAGTAATTGGCCACAAATGTTTGATATACTCGTCAGTCTCACCACCAGATAATTATACCCAGGAAATTGTTGCATGCTCCTCATGTTTTGTGTGTCATCAAAAAAACAAAAAACAAAAAAAAAACCCCATTATTGGCTGAAGCTTTTATTACAAAACAGGAAGCTGGGGGTGGATGAGGAAGGCGATTACAAGAATGTGATGTGAAAAGTGATACTGCAACATGCATGTATAGGATTAATTAAGAGTGAAGGCATTTAGCACTTAAAGATGATGAAATGAATCAAATTGAAACATGCCTTTATAACACCAGAGGGCGCTCTCTGCTTTCAGTTTAAACAGCATACAGAAATTGCTGGCAAATTTTCATTACATATGAAAATTTGTCATTTGTTTTGCATTTTCATCATGAAAATGCAAAATTTGTTTTGCATTTTCATGATTGTCAGTGGAAGCATTACTTTTTGCTTTCAAGGAATAAAAGCATCACCTTTGCCATTTCCTAGCAAGTCTCCTGGTGAACACACCGACTTCCAAAAGCTGCTTGTTTTTCTTGTTGTTTATCTTTTGTTAATGTCAGCTTGTCCCCTCTGTTGTCAAACCTTGATCACATAATTAGAATGTCTGCTTTTCTTAAGGGTCTTATTCTCCTCCACAGATTCGAGGCTTTCTTTCAAGGTTCGATAATGTCCTGCCTGCCAGCCTGGCCTTTGACAAATGCACTGCCTGCTCCCCCATTGTAAGTGGCACCAAATGTAACTGAATAGTTCTAATTATGTGTTTCTGAATCCAGTTTTGCAGCAAGACTGTGTTTTAATGTTGAACTGCACTTTGCCAGAAAAAAGTAGATATAATGTAGATGTGCCTTGATGCATCCCTCAATCATCCAGGTAAGGAAATCCCAAAAAATGGATTCTGTTCTGAGACTAGCACCAATGAACAATGGGCTGTGAGGTCTATATATATCCCCTGCTTAAAGTATCGAAGTATCAGATTAGATTCTGTTATTATGTGACAACATTGTTTCCAAACACAAATTGCAGCCTTAACAGAAATAGGGGGATTCCCATCTCTCCTATTTCCACATTGTGAAGTCAGTGTTGAAATGCAGTTCTTTGAGGAATACTGAATCCACACAGAGAGAGACACAGAAAAGCTGGTAAAAGCATATGGTAACAATCAGGCAGCAGTTGTTCATTGATGTCAGTAACTGTCGTTGAGTGTAATTAGCTCCCACTGCTGCTCTCTCTTTTTTTGTCTGTGTGTATGTGTGTGTGTGTGTGCATGTGCATAGATGGGTTGTTGAAGGGTTCACATATCCTAACTAAGGCCAAGTGGGGTAAGAGAAATTGCCCTTTGTGTTTTGTTTTGTTTTTTCTCGTAATAGGTTGATATCCAACTGGCCAGTGTGGCTAAGTGTGTAGCAATGTGACTCATTGTTTTTACACTGGTGTAAGACTGGGAACCAGGGGAGTCGCGATAGAAAAGTGCAAATTAAAGAAGGAGAAAGTTTTTTTTGTCATTTCGTGGCTTTTGTTTGTTTGTTTGTTTGTTTTTTTAAATGGGAATAATATCGAGGGTTTATAAGCAGAGGAAGTAGAGCGTTAAAAGCAAGGGTGTTGTGATGAGTGGCGGGCTGGTTCAGTCTTTCATTCTTCCCTGATCTCAATGCACTCTTTGTGTCTATAAAGAGGTCATAAAGCCCCAGATCTATCACTTTCATGTGAAGACGGGGAGAGAAACCAAGAGGCAGCAGGGGGAGGGAGTTGGCTAGCTTGTGCACTAAAAGTTTTTTTTCCACCTACGCTCTGACAAAAAAAAGAAAAAAAGTCTGCAGTTCCAGCCCATCTTAAGGTGTCATGTTTCTGCCTGTGTGACTGATGAGATTATTCGGTCTGCACAGAGGTTTCATATGGTTTGACAGGGATTGGGTAAAGCCTGTGTAGTTGGGAACAATGAACAACATGAGTTTGGAAAGACGATCCTTTGCTGAGGCAGGGATAAAGGTTATGTAGTGAAGCTGGTGAATATGTTTAATCCCACTCACACATCTTTTCCATCTGTTTTGCATTCGCTTATCATCCTTTCAGTCTCTTCTTTTATTCTTTTTTCAGTCTAGTCCTGTTTTACATCTCCTTCTTTCCTCTCGTACATCTTACCTTCTCTGCCTTACTTCTCTTCCTCCCCCACATCTCTCCTCCCATTGTGTGTTCCTCTAGTCCATCTATCGGTGTATTAAATAGTGTGTGGATGTGTGGGTTTTTGTGTGTGAGAGAGAGAGACAGCGAGTGCAGGTCTTTCTGCGTGTATTTCTGCCGCAGTCAGCTGTGTGCTGCCAGGTCTCTATGGAAACAAAACAATTCAGCCCCTGTCTGGGCTGGAGCAGTTCCTGTAGAGTTGGGGCTTTTCGCTGTGTGTGTGTGTGTGTGTGTGTGTGTGTGTGTGTGTGTGTGTGTGTGTGTGTGTGTGTGTGTGTGTGTGTGTATGTATTTCCTAACTCTCTGGGGCTACAAGCCAATAAAACTATACGCCAAAGAGTAAATCACAGCTGACGTGGCTTTGTCTAAAACTGTGCCAGATACCTCTTACTACAGCTACTTGTACACACCACCAAATATGCTTCCACTATTAATAGCAAACATATACTTTTTCTGTTTGGGTTGTAAAGTTCTGACGACATTTGTAACTGGTCACTAACATAACTCACAGTGTTCCTCTGTCAAGGTGGTCTCTCTTTTAAACTTGTACTTGCTTGTGTTGTTTTATCTTCAGAGTAAATCGTCCTTATTAAACCACAGATTGTAAAGATGAAAAGCAAAGAATATAAGGAGTGGACAGCCAGAGAGAGTCTGCGGGTATTTTTTGTGCTATGTCAGGGGGTGAATTTCCATTTCATTGCTTTTGCTGATGTGTGATATTAAGTTTTTAAAGCACCAACCAAAAAAATTAATAGAAAATAATCAGATATAAAACATAGGATGCAATCATAAGTTACCACAAGTGCGCCCTGGGGAAAAAACAAAAAATAGTCCTTTAGATTGCCTGATCTCCTCTTCAAGGTAGTCTCCTTAGTCGGAGCTGCACAGCTGCCAGAAGGGCTTCTATTTTGGGAACGCTCAGTGGAAATCTTGTTTAAACCGCTCGCACTTGTGTGTCTGCATTTTGCGGTGGATGTAGTCCAAAATAGTAACCCTTTAACTTGAAATTCATAATGGGTAGGAGGATGAAGATGCAGGGCATCACTTCTAGCGAGTAGGTAAGATGGTAAGAAGGATGATTATGCTGATGTGCCCAGGAAAAAAAACTAAAAAACTTCCAGCTACACATTCTTTGCTAGCTGTACCTTCTCGAAAGTGTCCCTTTTCACCAATACCGTTACACCCACAAACCTATAATAATGAGTCAGTATGGAGTTTTTAAAGCATGTGTCTGCATAGGCATGATGGCCGTTCTTGTTAACAGAGGAAGTGAGTCAGCAGGAACTGTTTACTCACAGTATTCAGAATATATTAGGTGTCACATTATGGAAACACAAAGTCCTGGTAAATTATGTGCTTAAGTTAAAAATGAAACCAGCTTAAACCACCATTAAAGCAGCTGTACTTTGAAAAGCATCCGGTCCCTCATATTCTTCAGTGTTTACAAGCAAATTTGAGTCCTTTAAAATTTGGTTGTAAAGGAGTCCTCTGTGTCACCAAGACCACCCACTGTTTGATATCTTTAGAAACTGCTAGAGGCACACGTGTAGTGTGTGATGCTTCCAGTTAATGCCTTCTGTATGGTTCCAGCTTCAAAAAGGAGGCCTGCCAACTGTCAATAAAGCTCAGAGATGCATTTATGTGGCCCCGAGTGGAAGGAAGCTTTGCTACAAGTGCACGTGTGAATCCATATGTCAGCGTTTATGTCCATATATGCAGCAACCCATCTCATCCAGATGTTTGTTTGTTGGTGAATTTGTAGTTTTGCTTAATTGATGCTATCCAGCAGCAGCACATGATCACTATTAAAGCCATCAGCACCGCGAAACACTTCAAAATTTTCTCCTTTTTTTGTAGTCTTTTCATTTCTTTGTGTGTCCAATTATAGTATTTACAACAATGTAATTACATTTTTATGGGAAATGCTCTAAACGCAGAGAGCCTTTGTGGACATGTTTTTCCAAAAGGTGTGTGTTTGATGCCCTTAGTACTGTGTTTGTGCAGTGACTTTATTAACTTTATCACAAGATCGTCATGGTCATTAGGTTGCTTCCTGTGTCATGAAAAGCTACATTTCAACAAAGTGGGTTATGGCCGTTGGCGTCTCACATAACACACCCCATGGATCGAAGTGGAGAGTCAAAGAAATAAAAGAGAAAGAAGGAAAGAAAAGAGAGGTTGAAAAGATGAATGAGGGGACACATCAGTGTGTATTGTGTGCGGTGTGTCTGGCTCCAAGACTAGACGCCAGTCTGCGAACTCACACACACAGACAGTGATGCACACATTGTGTTGCTGTCTGAAGCAGAGGTAACTCTACACCTGCAGGGGAGGGTCTGTAGGCATCTATGAAAGGCTTTGCTAAGTCTAGCAGGGTAGTCCAGAGGGCAGAGGATCTGTGGATGTGTGGTTTTTGGAAAGAAGGTGTGGGTATTTGAAGTCTGTACTGTAGGGGATTATGGTAAACACCGCAGAGTGATTGTAGAGGTGCCGAATTGTGGTGTTACAGAAGTTAAGCCTGAGGGCCAGAGTTTTAAAAGTTCCTTTTTTAAAAAGTGTTTCTTCCATGCAAAAATTATGATCTGCTTTTATGTAATAATGTTTTTGAAGATACATTTTCTCATGTTGTGATTCTTTAGCATGGCTTACTTTTCCAGTGCAAGGCACACTTAATAAGGACACCAAAAGCGTAACGTGTGGGGAAGGAAAACATTTCATAACTGCCTTTGGCAAGATGTAACATATTACTAAAAAACACAGTAAAGGTCAAACAGTGCATTTAGGTTGTGGAACCTTTTTTTCACCTGTGTGAGTCCAACCTTTTAACTCTTGCACCTGAGCAAACTAAAAGAGGGCTTCGTCTGTTTAGTCAGCACACACGGCGACATCTACATTTTCAGAAAGAGAAGATTTAGAGATTTTATCTTGTAAGTTTTTAAGTCATTTTGTATTTTTCCCAGTTACTTAGCCAGTTCACGATCAGTTTATGCTGATCAGCTGTTTCTGTTTACTTTCAGTGAAAGCAGAAGTGTAGTATCATAGCACACATAATTCAAACAATGGTGTAATACCCCAGAGTTGCATTTTGGATTAAATAACCTTTAACTGTTGTTATGTTTTCTTTTGTTTTTTAATCTAGGTCTTAGACCACTATGAGAGGGAAGGTTTCAGCTTCCTGTCCAAGGTTTTTAATTCTTCCCATTCATTCCTGGAGGACCTGACGGGGCTGACTCTGCTGCACCAAGAGACACAGGCTGCAGAGGTAGATTGCGTCCACACATACACCCACCCACACAAATAGGTGGAGACATGATCACAAAATGTGCTAAGTGTGGCAAACCTGGTCCTTGAGCCATAATGACAAGAAACTGATGTTTGTATAGCTGGAATGAGAGCTGTGTGTGTATTCTTTGAAAGTAGTTAAGCACACTTGTCACCAATTTTGTGTTTTGTTTCTGTTTGTTTGTTCTGTTTGTCTTTTTTAAATAATGTTAGCCACCACTGTCAGGTGAAGTGTTGTTGGGGTCTGGTTTGAAAGTGGGAGTAAAGAGCTCTGCGTGGTAGTGCATTAATAGTGAGTAAGTGCTCCAAAGAGCTATGATGATGCAGGTTGTAGCCTCAAAAATATATGGTGTTTTTTGATGTTTGCACTCTGGTTTGTACTTCACCTTAGCCCATGCTGCAGAAATTTATTATTTATTAATTTTTTATAAAACTGTCTCAGCAATGACGTTAAAACGAGTGATGAAAAGCTTTGTACTGCAGTCATTATCAGTCCTCTCCTCCGTGCTTCTTAAAACTTCTTTGATTTTATTGAAATTTGCTGTAGCAGTTCCCTTTCCTATCCATCCGCACAGGCCACAGACTGTTAGTTAGCTCCAGGACCGCATGCAAGCAAAAATCTGTTGATTGGTTGATTTTCAGTCATTCTTTTCTCTGCATAACTGGAAAGTTACAAAACAGACATGATTGCAGGATCATAAATCTATTTTTTTGCTACCACTGCTGCTCACCAACAGGAGGTTGTTAGTGGAAAGTTGTACACAGCACTGAAAAGGCTAAAATGGCATGAAGTTTTTACATCTTTACCTCAGACTGATAGTTAAACCATGTGTTCTAGTTTTGTTTTGTTTTTTGTTTTTTCTGAGTGAAATATTTTACCCATCTCTTTTATCTGTGCTCTTTATGGTGACCTCCCTACACCAACAAAAGTGATTAATGTGTTTTTAAAAAAGTTAAGGAGATTGATAAATGAGCTTCTCTGTAAATGCAGAGTCCCAAAAAATCAGTCCACCAGTTAGAAATATCCCCTGTTTTTCTCATTTCATTGTGCTGGATCAGTGTCGCTGCTCCACATTAATTTTAAAAGTCAGAAGTCTGGGCATGAACTTGTTTGCCTGCCCGTACACGTCCAGACACATCTGTGTTATAAGCGTCTTTTATATGTGGAGATTCAACATGAAAACAACACTGAGACAAATTCAGTTTAATGTTAATGTCATAATAATAAGATTAACTTAATATGGAAAATAACCTAAAAATGGGCGGACTTTCACTTGTCAATTCCTGACATCACCATTAGCACAACCCTAGCCCAAAATATACTAATTGGTCAGATTGTTGGATTAGATTGTTGCAATGGAGTTGGACATTAATAGTAAAGAGGCCATTCATCAAATCAGCCGCTAGCCTTCACCTGTGGAAACTAGTTACTGCTGGACTGAGGTAACAGCATTAGTTAGATTTGTGAAGATGTTTCAGCTCCCATTGAAGAGACTTCTTCAGTTTTAAAAACAAATTGGTGGGGTCTCAGGTACTTAACCCTTAATGGGGGTTGTCCCCTTGAATGTATTCCTGAGGCTCATTGACTTTGGGTCATGTGACGACTGACATGAGCCATGGGGTGAAAGAAGTCATGGGTCATTACCATCACTGGTGGTTAAAGGTGAAACCCCTGTGAGATCTTTCCTCAACCTATCATGTGACTTACTGAGGTCACCAGAGACGAGGTGCGAGTGGGGTTGCCTGGGAAGAGAAATCAAGACTGCACTGGAAGTGGCTGACAGCTCATGTTGTAAGCCATCACTTTTCTTCAGTGACGGTTACTCACAGTGGACAAAGATGGCCTCCTTTACTCCTCTCTTAAACCATCTGTAGTTTGTCCTTTAGGTGCACACGTACAGCTAAGTCTGTTGTTGAGGTGGTTCTTATATGTTGTACTGTGCATTTGTGAAATGGCTGTTTAGTTTTACCTATGCAGAGGTCCGACCACACCTCACTGCAGAGTATACACAGCATACATTTTTTTTCATCTTGTGTTTGAGAGTTTGTGTCTTAGACAAAAATTGGACCAGGTCTAAGGGGACAGCTGCCACTTGGGGTCAAATACCTGTGGCTCTTTATCGTTTGCTTTTAGAACTGAAGAAGCCTCTTGGATGAGAGGTGAAACATCTTCACAAACCTAAAGAAGTCCAGTTGGCTCTTTTTTTCAGGCTCTCTAGAGTGTAGTTGAAATGGTTTGGGCAGCTTGTTTCATATCGGCTTCATGGCTGACCAAACAGATTTCTGAGCTTCTTGCTTTGCCTACTCCAACCATGACTGAAACCTAAACAGTGGGGCAGAGATTAATGGCTACATAGCTCTTAGATTGGTCCTGGAAGTTTTACAACCCTGGGAAATTCGTACCAATATGTTTTTTTCACACAGTTTCAGAATGGTTTTATCCTCTTGTGGAAATTTTAATTTCATCATTGGGATTTCTCTAAAAGCAAAACAAAACAGGACCTAAATCATTAAGCAAAGATGCCGTTTTAATCCCGAAGCAGAGATATTTTCGTCCCATAACCTTCCTCTAATTATTGTGTTGCCATAGAAGCGCACAGTCAATGTTGACGGAACAACGAGCGGCATAAAGTTCCAGCAAACACCCAGAATACTTTGTGGTGGAATATGGGTGGTTTTCTTCAAGACTTTCCCCTCTGACATGAGACAGAGGGAATCGGGGGGAAAGACAGAAAACGAGTGCGTGTGGGTGGTGGGGGTTGGGATTGGTCCTGTTGAACTGTGGGAAAATCCCATGTACTTTCTCCCTAATAACACATCGATGAGGAGGAGGGGGTGAAAGAAAAGCATGAGAGCCAGATTAAAATACTGAGAAACATAAGAGATAAGAGACAGTGGAGATCGTAGAAAAGACAAGCATGAAGAAAGAATGGACGTCAAAAGAGGACTGGAGATGAAAAGAAAACAATTTAAGGTGAAATGAGAGAAGCAACAAGTGAAGAAGAAAATGCCTTCCTCCTCTTTTCTCTCTCTCCCCAACTTCTACCCCCTTTCTCACCTCTTCTTCTATCAGTCTCCACCTCATCCCTATCATTTCTCTCCATCTCTTGCATTTGTTCCCACCCCCTTCTGTCCACCCCCTCTCCCCGATGAAGCGTGTTGAAGAGTCTGGCATCGGTCCCATTCTCTTCAATCAGAACACGGAGAGATTGTTTTGATTGCTCAGCCCACTAGCGCCAGAAGTCTTTGCGTCTGTTTCCTGTACACAGATTACTTTTTCTGAAAATTACTGCGCTTTAAGGACGTCCCTTAAAAAAAAGCCCTCATTTCCAGGAAAGACAGTAGTGTTTTTTTTTTCTTGACTTTGAAAGCATATTATTACTTATTTCATGCGGGAACCCACTAGAAACAGGCTTGTGGATCATTTTGGGGCTCGACCCCATATTTTGAGAAGTTCTGGTTTGCAATAATGATGATTCTCACTGCAAAATTAGGGGGTTTAAAGGGTTCTTATGTGATTCTTTTTAATGTGTACATATTGGAATTGGGTACAGTTATGAGTCCTCATGGGAAGATTATCACTTTCAGTGACTTTTCAGTGACTCACTGCTTTTAAAAGGTTTCCCTGAATTGTAAAGAATAGCTATTTTCATGACTAACTATCTCATCTGGTGTGGTTTTTTTTAGAAACTGTTGACAGATTTTACAAGTATGACTTTTAAACTGCAGGTTCTGATGAGAAATACAATAGTACTGGTCATATATGAAAAAACATAGTATTACAATGAAACAAGTTATACTTTTCAATGTTCTCGCCTTTCCCTAAAGCATGACACTGAATTCATCACAGCCGTTCAAGTGTGTGTAACCATTCTAAACTATAATCTACGTCACTAGATATCACTACTATGTACTTAAGGCCTATTTTGGGTGAGTTTGTAACCTGAGAACTACTTTTTATGCGGTCACTGCAGGGTTTTGTGGGAGTTCAAGTTCGGTAAAAGTTTAGACTGCCTGAAAGCTGTGCCTGTGCGTGTATGTGTGTGGTGTTAACGTGCACAAGTCACTTTGAATGGCTTCTTTGTGAGATCAGCCCTGCTGAGATTTCAGCCTGTGATGGGACCATGGCAGAGTGGAAAATGTACTATAAATCTGGCAAATCAGTTACTTATATTTGAAACATTTGTATGCAGCATGCCTCTTAAGGCCGTTCATGTTCGTGGCAAGGAAAATGAAACATGACCTGATTTTAATATTTATGAGCTGATCTGTAGTTGTGCTATACTTCTTTGTTTTTTACTCTGCAGATTGCCATGGTTAGTTTTCCTTGTGTTGTGCAACTGTTACCTCCACTGTCACTCCTGTGTGTATGAGTTATTTTCATATGGTCTAATTGTGTCATACAGCAACATTTTGGCTCATTTTCTGAGATAGACTCTCCAGCAATCACACCACCTTTATGCTGTCATGTGTTTCAGGCCTCTTTTACCCCTCTTGGTCCCTATTTATCTCATAACCACATGAATGATTATGTTTAAGTTAAGAATGAGTGTGGGCCACTATCTCTATTTTTACTATTTATAGCATTGTAGAAGCAAAAGAGATGAGGGAAAAATGTTACACAGCCAGGAAAAGACTACGGCAACCATTCAGACAAGCCTTGGCTATAAAATCATTGTACTTACTTCCTCCGAGGCCGTAAAACTGCCTCATGCCTCGACTGATACACATTTTCTCCTAACTTTAGATGAGTATTTGTAGTTAAACGTTATCGTTGCCAACAAAAATATCCATTTACCACAAGATTTTAACTGTTTCCAGCGTGTGATTTATCCAAACCAGATCAAATAAGACTGAATTGGGTCACATGTTCAACCTGTGTCGCCATGTTGGTTCAAAAGTTGAATGGGATGCATTACCTGAACTGAATCAAGCTCCGATTTCAATTCACAATAATTTTGTCATTTAAACATGTTTAACCGGAACATTGCTTTGAGTTTTGGCTGCCCTTTCCTTCCTCACTGTAGCTTCATTGTTGAGGGCAGGGTCAGACACACAAACACTCAGAGAAGCTGACAGGAAATGAGTGTCTGTACGGGATGCTCTACCTTTCCTACGATGCCCACTGATTGTCTTTGCCTTGGAAGGATGAGTCACTGCGCTCATTCATACAGACACTTACAGGGATCAAGGACAAAATGGGTTAATTTTATGACTTTAATGTTAACAAAAAATAGAAGCGCTATACCATTATTGAAAGTTAAAGTCATAATAACAAGCTGGCTTTGCTTTTTTACTCATTTGCAGCTCTAATGCGTCAGGTTAGTAATGTGATTGCAGGAGATTTTGTAAAGGAAGTGATGCGTTACACTCATATACAGTCATCTGACTTTATCAAGGTTAGATATTATTTTGTGGCTGTGCAGTTTCCTTATATTAACATCAAGGAAGCACGTGGTCATTGATATTCAGTTGTGTATGTTGTATGTCCCTGTCATCATTGTCAGTAAACATGGGAACGAGCGTGTTTCCCGTATGTGTTAATCTGTCAGCCTGTAAATGGCTCAAACAGAGGATGTGTGACCCTTTTAGCACAAAGGGTCTTTCTGCAGAATCCATGCTCCACTCCCTTCCACCTACTCCAACTGGCACTGGCAGCAAGTCACGAGTTAGACACGTCTGTGCTGAACTTGAAGAAGAATGTGTCACTTGTCACACTCTTTTCTGTTTTGGTTCTTTGGGACGTAGTCTCATGTTGAATACCGTGACAGCTGCTTGATTTTTAACAAAGGGGCCTTTAGAACATGCTTAGTACAAGAATCTCATATCACACAAGTAACACTTGATGTGATTTGCTCCACAAGGATTTGAGTGAAAAACTAGGCAACATTTAATATGGGTTTGGTTATGTGAACACACTCTAGAGGGTGTAACCTGTGTTTGTGTAACATCATCATCTTATTGTTGCATTTTGAAATGAAATCATTGTGAAATTACTTCAATCCCTTTTTAATAATATAGGACCATCTTGTATTCCTCCTTTGGGTACAGGGGCCCCTGATTTGGGAGGCATTTGTTTTTAAGTTGATACTCCAAATATCCAAGGTTACATATTGTGAGTCAGTGTCTTGCTCAAGATCGGTTTGTGAGGCACACTTTGGATAATTGCTCTGACAGTTGCTATCTAAATTATTTCGGTTTTGCTGCGTGACCTAAGATTGAACCGTACCTGTCGTCTAAGTAAAGAAGTGATCCGAGTCTTGCTGAAAATTCTTTAGGCCTAATTTTAGTACACAGAAGCTGTGTTCGATAAGATGTAGGTACCTGGATCTGTCCAGTGTGCCTGTGGCTTTTTGGTAGCAATCTCAGTGCCATCAGATGCCAGTAATCATCACCCTGAGTCATACTCATCCCCTTGAGGAGGAGATGTTACCCAACCACCCACACACATTCATCCATGCTCTGCTCTGCGCTTATCCACGTAAAACAGTGCGCTGACGATAAAGTTGATTTAGTTATGTTGGCCCGTCACCCAGCAGCTTGGAAAGCATACAAGTGCGGATACGCGCACACACACTCAGAGTAACACAAATTATCCAGTCACATGCTTTTTTTTCTTCTTCCTCTCTCTCTCTTTGTCCCCACATAAACAGACTCTCCCAGTGGAGACACACACACGCGCGCACACACACACGCTTACTCTATGAGCGTCAGAGGGCCCCATGTATGTCAGAGCTTTATCCAAACACAGCTACAGTTGCTACATGCTGCAATTATTACCAGATGGACTCAGGGAAAACATATTAAGTCTGCTTTTTCATTATTGCACTGCACACCCTCCTGTGAGACGGAGAGTTCGAGTGGGGAAAAAAAAATAAGGAGGGAGAATGAGAGAGACATTTTAAAAAAGTATAAATTGTCTTTAAATTGACTGCAATCTACTGTCCCTGAGTAGTTGCTTATTTTCATTTCGATTTACTATTAAGTTCCTTTGAAACAAAAAAAAAAATCACCTATTTTTTTTTTTTTTAAACTCTTTATATCTAAGTACAATCCTTTTGTTTTTTTTACTTGATGAAATCCATGAAACTCCATTCAGTAAGACTTGGAAAGTATGGAAATTGTGTGTTAACAAGCTGTTGCTGTTCATAAACACCAACTTCCTATCCAGTTGTTAAGTGATGATGTATGAACCCTGCTTCCGGGTCCAAACTACTTTGTGTTTACTAAGGCTGTTGTTTTTTTTTTAAACTCTGTCTATTTTCTATTTAATTTTCGATTTAATCTGAACAAGCTCCTTAAAAAAAGGGGGGGAAAAGGTCGGTGAACACTGTCTGCGTTTCTCAGTTTTTATTACCACTATTCATCGGCAGCACGTTTTAAAGCACCGTTTTTTAAAAACCTTACAGTGTAACTACAGCCCATCCCATGCAACAGTATATTAATGACTAACCTCGTATTGTTGATGAATGATCTCGGTTGTGCTTCTGACTGAAGTTTGGTCCGTTTACAGCAACCTGCCATGCGATTGCTAACTTTTATTGAGTGGAAACGTTACTGTGCTAATGTGTTTATATAGCTAGCCACCACGTAGCACATCAGTACATACCAGCTAGCCAAACTTCAGTAACCCCACAAACATCACTGCTGTTTAGTTTTCTGTCTTCATTTATGTCAGAAGTGAGAGCAGAACTGTACGTTTTAATTTTTCTGAAATCCCTCAGTTGGAACAGGGTATATTATGTTTAGATGGAAATTAGCAAGCTAACTCCCTGCTAACTTCTAACTCTGTTAAACTTTAACATCCAGGCATCCATGGAAAAAAAGGATTTATTCATTGTTACACCTGGTAAAGCAGCCAGACTTATCATTTTATTAAAGATGGCTGTCGCTATGTGACATCGGTTGCAAAGAAGGTTCTGGACCAAAAACCTCTCCCACGGTCACCTGTGATTTGCCTGAATGATGCTGATTTGTGTGCAAACACTTGCCAACTAATCACTGAGTGAAACTGGAAATGGAAAATATTGGTTGGTGACACATTGTTTCAAAATTCCCTTGCAACCTGTGTCACTGGCATTACTGACCGGTCTCTGGATCTGTGGCTGGGGCTTCAGCAATCGATTGGACCCGAAGCAAGCACTTCCTGACCTTTTGAGTAATACACATTTTGTCCTAGTTACTGGTGGTTGCTAGGAGGTCACCGTCAAGTCTCTAGGCCTGTGTGACTGGGCCCTTATTGAGTTTAGCAGCAAAAGCCAAGTATTAGAGTGCTCTCTTGCGTTTCTAGCCAACTGACTTTACTCTTGTTTAAACTTTAGATTTCGATTATACACTTCCTCTTCACCTTGCTTTTTATTGATTTTTTTTTTTGGCCATGCAGTCTTTATTTATTTTACTTATTCCAACATCTGCCATTACAAGCTAATTCAGGAAAACTACCAGGAAAATGAAATGTTCCTTTTGTTTTGGCTGCACGATTGAAACTTCATTTTCCCGGTAGTTTTCATGCCCAGTGGCAGACAGAAGTGCATGGTGAAAGCGACACTTTTTCATGAAACCAGTCTGGATACAACTACATTATGCAACTAACTCTTATTTTATAATCAGTTGAAACAAAAAAGCATGCCTGATGCATGTTTTAATATCATCTATTACTAGCATAAAACATCACCATTTGAATTATGTATAATATCTCCCCCTTGATCTCAGCCCAACATCTTCTTTCCAGTAAAAACATGTCAAACCACAAAAGAAGTTAAAATATCACCTATTAAGATGCAGAGAGATGAAGCATTTTATATTTAATTCAGTAGAACATTAACTGGCTGCTTTCATGAAGCAGTTTCCAGGAAAGGAGAGGAAAGGTAGCAGTTGTGGTTGAAACACAGAAGAAGGATTCAGAAAGTTATTTGATACCATGTTCCATAATTTGTTTAGAGTTTGAAAGTCAAGAAGAGATTCTTCACAGATCTCATAAAAAGAAATTTCAGTTTTAACATGAGGAAATATGTGATCATTCTAAATTTATTACTGGAAACTTTAGTCTTCATTTCTTTCTTGTTATAATTTGATAGCTTCTAAGTTCACTCTGCCTAAAATACTTATTGTTACAGATCATTTGAATTAATTGATCTGAAGTTTACTCCTTGAATAATCTCAATTGGTTAATTCCAGAAAACCTTCAAGGAAAATTTATGAAAATATTGCTACATTACAGACTTTTTGTGTGATTTTGTATTTCTGTGTATTAATGTAAAAAGTAAAGCGTGCATACCATCATGTGGCACATGCATATTTATGTCCCATACATATGCCAGCTATTCCTGCTTGACATCTTCTGCACTGCTAATTATAAAAGTGTGCTCTTCTTTCTCTGATGCATGCCAGCAGGGAGAGACAGGTCACATCTTCTATCCTTCCTTTCTTTACATAGTTTCTCACACATGCAGAAACTTTGTTCCTATACATAGTCTAAATCATCCCAGTCCTTTACAGGCTAAATTCAGAAGCTTTGTGTCATCGGTGGCTTGACTTTTAACCTCACTTGCTAATCCTACATATGCTAACCTTAACATATAAGTGGGGTGAGTAATTCTTGTGTGTTTGTTTTTATAACTAACCCTAGTCTTCACAGGTTCTAGATTGTCCAGCACAAATTGGCTCTTGGTTGTCTGACGCTGGCAGTGAGTGCTGGCAACCACAAAAGGGAAAATAGTGTAGTGCAAACAAGTGAAGTTTGACAAATAGGGATAACAAAGTGATTCAACCACAGCCTGCTTTACTCAATAGAGTTACCGGATTGAATAATACATGTTCTGTGCCAGGGCAGGTCATTCAGGACTTGGGTCAGGTGTGGCAGCTACAGTACGCCATCAGTCATTTAACTGCCCCTGTCCCACCTTTCTGATCCTCTAGCTGAGGTAACATGACACTTAGAACTAGCAGAGCTGCTCAGTGTTTCCATCATTACAAGGTGCCATGTTCAGCAAAATATAAATACCCAGGAAGAAGAAGAAAGAAGAAATATCCAGTCAGTGATCCATTTGCCTTATTAGTACATGCTCATATTGCAATATTGTTTGTTGCCTGTTCTTGTTTGGCCGTGAAATTAAAAAAATATGAGGTGCTGTAAGTGTATAAATGCAAACAATGGTCTCTTTTAGCCCATTGCAAGGTGATTGCTAGGCAACGTGATAACATTGTCATCTATCACATATAATTCAGCTTTTGTGGTTATAATGGACATGTTATTGTCATAAAATTAAAACAATAGGATCCTATCATAAGGTGTTGTAGGGGCATAGAGGCAAAAAATACTGTTCAGCCTAGCCTGTTGCTAGGTGGTTGCCAAGCAATTTGATGGCATTGTAATGGTTGCTCAAATCCTCATCGTGTAGGAGGAGTTGGCAGACAAAGAGACAAACACAGAGATTTTGTTTTATAAAAGGAAGAAAAGACTGGTCAATTTTAATAGATTACCCGAGTTATTGTTGATTTAGCACTATGTAGGTTTATTATTGTTGTTACTGATATTAGCATTTTTCCGAGCTTTTTCACTCAATGTGGAGATAAAGATGAAGAGGTGAGAAGAACAGCAGGTGATATGTTGTAAAGCTTCTTGGCACGGAAATAAGTCCACTTTTCTCCCTTGGTGGGCTGTATTAATACCCTTATGCACAGGATTGGAGCCAGCAAAGGGATGTACTGTAGGATGGGGGTGGAGAAGAAGCATGGCACCCAGAACAGCTGTCCTGTGTCTTGACCCCAAAGAAGCTCATACAGAATTACTAATCATCAATCACAGGGAGGTATTTTCATAAGTCATAAATAGGATCCATAAAGCCAAATTTTCCTTCACTACATGGGAAAACTTACAGAGGCCCTGTTCCTATACATGGCCTCTCCTCTCAGGCGCCAGTCAGTCCAAAGTGATGTCTTCTTCGAGCCAGGAAGCGAGCGACAGACAGATGGACAGATGACTGGGTGGCAGCAGACAGAGTAGTAGTCTAGTCGTCCCTGTTTAGCTCCTACTCTCCTTCCTGTTCGGTAGCTTAACAACTATTTCTGTATCTGTGTCAGCTTTGCACTTTTGGAGTGGACTGTCACTTGTGCAAGCACCCCAACACCACTTGCTTACATGTGGATCGGTTTGCTACACAGCTGAACTATTCAATGTAATTTTTGTTTTAACATGGACATTATGTTATTGGAGATTAAGATTTTATTATCTGATTTCTGGTATTATTTAGTCCCAATACAAATAACTTATTTGCTAGTACTCAAAAAACTCTTGAATGATTTATTAATATGACAACACCTATATTATGTTTTTCTCATGGTGTCAAAACACACCGTCACTGGTTTTTGTCTTCTTTTTTGTATACCCTTTTTTTGTTGTTGTTAAACTACGGAGAAAACGCTAAGTAATGCACAATTTTTGAAAAGCAAAAAGATACACATTTTATTGTTACTCCCCAACTAGTCACAGCAGATGGCTGCCTCTCCCTGAGCCTGAGCCAGAGGTTTCTTCCTATTAAACGGGGGTTCTTCCTTCCCACTGTCACCAGGTTCTTGCTCATAGGATGTCGTCTGATCATTGGGGCTTTCTCTCTGTAATTGAAGGTTTTTTACCTTACAATATAAAATACGTTGAGACAACAACTGTTGTTGTGATTTGGCGCTATCAAATGAAGTGAATCAAGTTGGCGAGCTATGTATCATTTAGAAAAATAATGTTCTGCCATCTATTAATGGATGATGAGGTAGTGTTGTTTTAGGTATAAGTGTGTAATGGAGTCCTGGAAGCCCAGTTTGATAAATGCATAATTTTGAATATAAAACCGTTTATATTACCATCTGTCCATTTTCTACTACTTAACCAATTCAGGTCATGAGGGACGGAAGGCAGGGTATGCTGTGGACAGGTTACTAAGTGTCTAATATAAAGTCCCATGAAGAATGCCTTCATCTTTGCTGGATGAAGTCTGGTTATAGCAAAAATTGCAAAAGTTCCAACTTTTATGTCATGTGATTGTTTGTTTGTTTGTTTTTGTTCATTTTCCCCCTCACTGTTCAAACTGGAGACTGTGGCACTACAGTTGCAGTGATATAAGTAAGGGGTCTGCTCTGCATTGTTACTGAAACTGCTTTAAGGTAAAAAAACAAAAAAAACAAAAACAATGATATTATATTTAAAGACATATTATATTTAATTTATATTTAAAGATATTACACTTTTCATTTGAAGGTTGGATTATAAACAATAATCTCATCCTC